>NC_143394.1:50375762-50692191 GCF_980474605.1 Leiobunum rupestre
AGAGCAACGCACAGCTGACAACCAAATTTTTTTTTGATTACTATGTCCTTTTCCCCCACCGGCGAGCAACGCACCGCTGACAACCAAATTTCCCTTTGATTACTATGTCCTTTCTCACCCGCCGGCGAGCGACGCACAGCTGACAACCAGTTTTCCTTTTGATAACTATATCCTTTTCCCCCGCCGGCGAGCGACACATAGCTGACAACCAGGTTTCTTTTTGATAACTATGTCGTTTTCCCCGCGCCAGAGAGCAACGCACAGCTGACAACCAGGTTTCCTTTTGATAACTATGTCCTTTTCCCCCGCCGGCGAGCGACACATAGCTGACAACCAGGTTTCTTTTTGAGAACTATGTCGTTTTCCCCGCGCCAGAGAGCAACGCACAGCTGACAACCAAATTTTCTTTTGATTACTATGTCCTTTTCCCCCACCGGCGAGCAACGCACCGCTGACCACCAAATTTCCCTTTGATTACTATGTACTTTTCCCCCGCCGGAGAGCGACGCACTGCTGACAACCAAATTTCCTTTTTACAACTATGTCCTTTTACCCCGCCGGTGAGCAACGCACAGCTGACAACCCCATTTGGTGGCAATGGTGGGTGTGGGTGGCAGAGGCGTAGTGAGGGGGGGGGGCAGGGGGGGCATACGCCCCGGGCGCCGACGGTCAGGGGGGCGCCAAAGAGGCGCCTAAAGTATTAAAGCGGATATTGGAAACATGAAAATTTAGAGGTAAACATTGGGAATGTGGCATTTTCTCGCAATTGGTAGTCAGTTTTACGGGCTTTAAAAAAATCGTTTTTTAGATCTTAAAATACAATACGTGTTCCAGGGGGGGGGGGGCAGGGGGGGGCATACGCCCCGGGCGCCGACGGTCAGGGGGCGCCAAAGAGGCGCCTAAAGTATTAAAGCGGATATTGGAAACATGAAAATTTAGAGGTAAACATTGGGAATGTGGCATTTTCTCGCAATTGGTAGTCAGTTTTACGGGCTTTAAAAAAATCGTTTTTTAGATCTTAAAATACAATACGTGTTCCAGGTTTTCTAGTCAGCCGATTTGATAGAAGGTTGATTTTAATTTGTTAAATATAAAGTAGAGTAGGTTTTCTAGGAAAAACATTTTTAAATGTCACGTGATCTTTTTAACAGTTTTATAACGTGTTTAAAGTGAACTTTGTTAGTTCAATATTTTAGAACTTGAACACGACGCTCTGTTTTTGCTGAGCTTACCTGTCGTTATATAATATTTAATATAAAAATTATCCTGCGCCACAAATCAATAGGTGATTTCGCTGAGTTGTTCTTTTTTTAGCAGAATAAAAATTAAAAATAGTAAATACTTATTTAAATTTAAATGCGACCAGGCCCATAGCCACTGAAGAGGGCATGGCCTCTTCAAAAATAATAGGTGCCCCTTAAAAAATATTATTGTGCGCCTAAATAATATAAAAGTTAACAAAATCAATAAAATATATCCTATAAACATATTTAGTTAAGTCCATCTGTACAAACTTTATTATTTCCTTTCGCGTACCTTGTTTTACTAAACTAGTTACATTTCAAAGAACGGACTTATTTAGTTTCGATCTCGTTGGGAATTTAACCAGTACATAATATTAAAATATCGGTAGAATAGAACCAACGACGTAAGAAGTAAGAAAACTCCGGACTTTGGTGTATTTTAAGCAACTTGTTTGTTGGGAAATTTGTCAAAATAATCAATTTAGAATGTAGTCTAGTCGAAAGGCCATTATGGAAATTTCTAGTTGTTTAATGAACTTTCACAAAACTAGTCTCTTACTTTTATAAAGAATATTATAACGGATTCAGTAAATAATTTCAGGTACTATTAGGCGTCAGTTTGCTGGTACTTTATATTTTAATACTTCGTAACAATCCAAACAAAACCCAATTTACCCAAATTGGAGCAATCGATTGAAAAGTAAGTGTATATATAATATTTGTGATTTTGTAACATGATTAACGTGTATTATATTTTACCAAAACTAACGTGTAAAGTTTAGTATTTATTACATTTCTAATTACTAATAAGTTTGTCACATTGAATATCATCACTTTCAAAGTGATAGGAAAGTTTATATGGATATGGCCATGTTGACCGGCCACCCCCGTTCGATTGATTCATTTTAAGGGCCATTGGCTCCAGGACCCCGTCACCCCTGCTATTTCCAAGTCATTATGATATGCATTAGACTAGAATAAATAATATATAAAAGGTTTTAAAGAAAAAACCACTATTGTACAGTTTGAGCAATTATATAATGTACATGACTTAGCCAGTTTTCTATAGTCAATACAAAATAATTTTCGGTTAATAATAGTTTTCTTAATTTAACTGCCCTGGCGAGAAAACGAGTAGGGAAGTCGCTAAAAATTACCGGGACCCAAGTAGCGATCCTATTTTAACATATTTCAAGCTTGAAAATAATACATTACAAATTTGGCCTTTGCCAGTATGCCAGGAGGTAAACTAAGTGGTGCTCAAAGGCGGAAGAGAAACAGGGAGGCAATGAAAGAAGCAGAGAAGTCGTGCCAATTAATGAACACATTTTAAAAAAAACTAAATTTGAAGCTGAAGTTGCTGGACATATTCAAAATAAAACAATGAAGCTAAAAGAAGGTAGCACTCAGCTAGAATCAAATGTTTTGGAAAAAAATGAGTATGTTGAAGATTAATTATATCAAGCAGAGAAAGAAGAGGATCATTTAAAATAAATTTTACAAAATGACAACATCCAGTCAAATGTTGCTATGGGAACACATACAGAAGCTGATAAAAACTCGGAGTCGACCCAACAAAATGATGACGGATACGAAGATGGCATTAAAGATATAAGAGATGAAGTCTCAGAATATAATTCAGATACAGATAATGCTAATGATGCTGACGTGACTAAGGTGAGTCAAACTATTCCAGCCGTACTTACGTTTCACGACCTTGGATACTTAGAATTTGATAATGTTTCAAAGTTATCAATAGTATCCCAGCAGCTGCGCACAGAAATGATAAATCGTGGACCACTCATATTTCAGAACAAAGACGTCCAGTTTGCTGTATCTGGCGAACGTTCAATAACTCAGCAATGGTTAAGCGCCGACTTGCCAGCGGGGATGAGGTTAATCGTTCATGGTTACGGTATTCACCTTTAAATGAATCCGCTTATTGTATCTGCTGCCTGCTGTTCACTTCGTCGAGTTCTCACTGTCAATCTTCTTTTGAATCAACTAACGGATTTAATAACTGGAGACACACAGAAAGAGTAAAGGATCACGAAAATAGCAGTAGTCACCGAAAATCTTTTACAATATGGAAAGAGGCTGAAAGAAGGTTCCTTCATGGGAAAGAAATTGATTCTCATCTGAAGTCATACGGTTTGTTGGTGTTGATTTCATGACGAAGAAAGTAGTCATCAAAGAGTCATTTCTAGGTTATATTGAAATACATGGCAAAGATGCGGCCTCCCTTGAAACAGTCATTGTGGAACAACTTGAATTTGACAACTTACCTCTTACCGATTGTAGATCTCAATGCTATGATAACGCCTCTGTGATGACTGGACATATATCAGGCCTTCAACAAAGGATTTATGCCAGAAATCATCGAGCATTGTTCGTTAATTGTGACAACCATAGTTTAAATTTAGCTGGAGTTCACTCAGCCAACATGATCCTCTGGTCATTACTTTTTTTTGGTACGATCGAGACTATTTATAATTTTTTCTCTCGTTCAACTCGTCGATGGGAACAACTAAAGAATGCATTTTCTATCGCAGTTAAACGTGAATGTGAAACTCGATGTAGTTCACGATCAGAAGCTGTTAAAGCCATTTATCAAGGACTCAATGAACTAGTGAAGCTGCTTGAAAAGCTATCTGATGATAAGAGCCAGACCAACGATACGCGAAATGATGCGGAAAATTTACTACAAAACATACTAAGCTTTAACTTTATAGCTTTACTATACTTTTGGCATTACTTCCTTGGAAGAATTGATCGTGTTCAGAAACGGCTACAGGATCCCACCATGAACTTCAAGGATGCAGCACTCGTTATTGAATCCCTAGAAAACAAATTTAAAAAAAATCGCGAAGACTTGTGTAGAGATGCTGTTGAGACTGCCAAGATCAGGTGTTCAGAATGGGGGATCGAAGTTGAAAGACGAATCCGGCGAAGGCGAAGAATGCCTGGGGAATTGGCACAAGACTCGGGTCTTTCAGCAGAAGAAGAGGTTGTACGTGTCATGAAATCTGTTTTAGATCGTTTCCAACAAGAAACAACAACCAGATTCACCAGGTTGAACGATCTGAACTCCAAATTTGGATTTCTGCTCGACACACAAACTCTTCTGAGGAGTGAAGATTTGGATGTCCTTCGTCAAAACTGTTTAGATTTTGGAAATTTTTATGACACTGATGTTGACGGGAGAGAACTGTACACCGAGATTTGCGATTGTAAGATGCTGCTTGATGCTAATAGAGATACCTCTCCATCGTCTCCTTTGGATCTTCTCTCTTTTATTGAGTCATATGGTGACGATGTTTTTCCAAATTTACGCATTGCCTTGCAAATCCTCCTAACAATTTCCGTATCAATTGCAAGCTGCGAACGGTCTTTCAGTAAGTTGAAACTGATCATGTCATATTTGCGCGCGTCGATGGGGCAAGACCGTTTGTGCAATCTAGCACTGCTAAGTGTAGAGAGAGAAGCATTAGAAAAAATTAACTTTGATGATGTTATCGACCAGTTTTCAGCAGTGAAGGCCAGAAAAATAAATCTTTTACAATACACAACTTGAAATATTAAACACTTCTTGCATTCTCCATATGACATAATTATTTGAAGGTTTATTTTCAAACATTATTGTTTTGTATGAATAGACTAATCTTTTAAATATTGAAATTAAATTGTAATAGATTAATATTTATTGTGTTATTGATAATGATTAGGTTTCGTTTAAAAACCAGGAATTTTATGGCGGAGATTGGGGCCGGCATATGTGGGGGGGGCGCAAATTTTTGAGTTTGGCCCTGGGCGCCAAATAACCTCACTACGCCACTGGTGGGTGGAGGAGTAACCAAATGATAATCCCACCATACAGGCATTAATTAAAAATTCAGCTTTTCATCAACTCTTTTTTTTATTTTCATGCTTCTTTGACATTTTATCAACAAAATTCAGTAGAATCAAAATCTGCCCACAATGGAAACTTGAACTCTATCATTTCGGTCCTTTTTTCAACAGCTGGCCAAATAATTTCCGCCAAATGACTGGCTCCTTGTTGGTTAAAATGAAGCCCATCCGCAAACAGCTCTTTCGTATTCTAACATAAAGTAAAATTACTGACCTTCAACTAAAATTATTATCAAATGTAAAAGAATTTCTTACTTTGTGGTTTTGAAACGAATGATAAAGATCAACCGTTTGCAAACCCAAATTTATTCCAACTTCTAAACATGCCTCGGAATATTTAACTTGATTTTCCGAGCATCTTAAATGAGCTAGAAATTATTTAAATTAATATTCTGTAATGTATTTGGCAAAATATAATAAAAGCTTTATTACTAGATTCGGGTTTAATTTTGGAATAAACATCGTGAAAATAGGGTGGGCATGTCATCAAGACAATTTTTTCTTTGCCAATACCCGCAGCCTTAGAAATTAAAATATTTTTTAAAAAGCGAGATAAAATCCAATTGTTCACAGGGAATTACCACTAAATATTTGACCATTTCCTCTAAGTTGTTGGCGTATTCATGCAGGGGGATATGCTGAATTGAATTTGCAGGAAGTGTGCAATCATTAGCGCCAAGGAATATAAAAAATGCCGCAATATCACTGCTATTTGATGCGTCATACATTTTTGGCAGTATTTTCAAGCATTGTTTTGTATTATAACCGCAAAATCCCCTCGTAACCACATCACACACTCTAAAAAATACGATGTCAAAGTTAGCATAAGTTAAGTTAGAAGAAACCACCTATGGACTCTGCGAAGGTTGAGAAAATACGCGAAAAAGTAGATTAGTCCATAATTAAAAGGGATAATATAGCTAAACCCTAAACAAGTTTGATGAAATTAAAAAATTTACTAATAACTCGTACTAATAGGTCTTCGAGCAAACAAAAACACGCGAATCTCGGATCAAATAGATCTTCGAGTAATAAACTATATAAAAACAAAATAAAATAGCCAGAAATTCCAACGGTAGACCGGTTTCGTTCTATTTGGAACTCATCAGTACCGTGCGGGAAATCACGGTAGCATAAGCCTATCATAAGGTCCCCATAAGTAAAGGTCTAGGCCAAATTTTTGACGATCCCGTTATTAAGAGGTAGGTACTCAAAATCTGCACCTCCTAGTGGCTACGTCCTCAACTATGCATTTCTGAAATAAATTTGGCGAAATGCCTTATGAATGCGCAGAAGCCGTGCGCGAACGTTTTTAAACTTAGAACCACGCGGGAGAAATCTCCGCCGCGAACGCTTAGCCCCGTAGCCAAGGCTTATTCGCAATTTTATCGCTTTAAAACTTAAAATTAACACTTATCTTTGCCAAATGGTTCATCAGAACCTAAAACTGGCTATTAGAAATAAGAGTTGCGTTTCTGAAGGTATTCATTTTTCAAATTTGAGATTTAGACGCGTTTTGTGCGGCATTTATCAACCCGAGCGTGGCTGCTCTACCAAGTAAGAGAATATTTTAGAAGGACGTTAATTTTCTTATCTCCAGGACAACGCCGTTACCATGGGCCCCTATGGTAGACCTTTACTTACGGGGACCCTATGATAGGCTTATGATGTTAGTTAATGATCTATTAAAATCACACGTAATAATATTTAGATGAGATGTCCTTTACCTTTGCAATTTATTGGCAATTACCGAAGCCCAAAAGCCAGACTCCGTGTCAAATGCACCCTGAAATGTATTTAAATAAGGGTTGATAACCATAGTTCACTTTCTAGTGCGGGTTTTGTAAAAGGTTTACCTCCGTCAGTGAATCACCGAAAAAAACCACTTTTGGCCAACCAAGTAAAGGAGAATTGTCGTTCATAGTGGAAATCTTTAAAAATTAAAAGAAAAAAAATTGATAACGTATAAAACTAATTTATTTATTTATGAAATTATGAATAGCTTGTTTCCTCGCTAAAACGGTTGTTTGAAACAATTCCAAATTATGTCACTTAACATCACTAATATTTTCTGTATCATTACTGAATAAGCTTTTTATACAGGGTCGCCGGAATTTTCAAAAAAATCGGAAAATATTTTTACGTTTTTAAAAAAAAAATATTTTTTGGTAGGAAAATGCTAGAAGAAATCCTTCAATGAGAACTTTGTAGAGAATTATCGACAATGTACAAAAAAGTTGGTTTCATTGAAAAAGACCAATTTTCACGGAGATACGAGGTGATGAAAAAACAAGCTCGTCATAGGAGGCAATAGTTTTTAGAGTTTTGTACGTAAATGTCAGAAATGGCTTGAATGGATCATTTTTACCTCTCCGAGGGGACTATGTCCCTTAGGAGGGGTTATACAATCATCGTGTCTGTCTGTGGGTCTGTCTGTCTGTGGGTCCCTATCTAGTTCCCACTGTCCCTATCTAGTGGTGTGATGGGGTCACTGGAGCCTGTGGGGGGCTCCATACCCGGCTCTCAAGGTCATGTGATCGGGGCGCTGGGTCACTGGAACCTCATGGGTGTTCCACACTCGTCATTCTGTGACCTACTAAGGAGGGTAGTTTGCAGTGGAAGAGGAAGCCACTCTAGTCCTCAGCTGTGCGAGGGTGGGTCTCGGGCAGCCCATGGTGTCGCCTTTTGTTGGGCCGTGATGAGGGCGTTTGTTTGCTATATGTGAGGCGGTCAAAATGGCTGTCTCACTGGCCGAACGTTGTTTCGCAAAGCGCACTTTTGTCCAGGGCTGGTTGTTTAAGGTGGCCGCTGTAGTGCTTAAGGCGGAGCAGCGGGGTACAAATACATATACTTATGTCTGTGGGTCTGTCTGTCTGTCTGTCAGGCCTGCGAACGCGTTCGCATTTTCGGTGCAAAGTGTAATCACTGCGTACGCAGTTTCTCGAAGGGTTGGCAAAACCACCGTGTGACGGTGAGCGTTAACGGATTCATTTGCGGTTGGGTTTGGTTGGTGTTTTTTCGCTCACCGTCGTGACGGTTTGGTGTATTACGTTTTTGTAATGTTTATGCGTAGGTTGTGAGTGTTGAGTTTGTTGTGTCTGTGTTCTGATGGTTGCGCATGTTGAGTCTGTTGTGTTTGTATGGGCGTTTTCTCTCCAACTTCTTCTTAATGACTTTGGGACGGACCGAGTGCTGAGTGTAATGCTACCTCTCAACGTCCAATGGCAGGGTTTCCACCAGTTGTACATGGTATTCGTCTTAGTATCAATTTGCGATCGCATCGGGCGGGATTTCGACCAATGCTCAGATGCACAACACCTCGAGGTTGATGGGGTGGCGCAGTATCTTCATGTTGGTACCATAGTCATCTGTAAGTGGCCAGCGGAACATCGCCGGCTACTTCGTTCTGCAAAATCTCCAAACAATTTTGTCCATTAAGCCAAATTAGCCGATAACTCGATCTCCGAGCAAACCTGCCCAAACATATAGTCTAAACTATTGTTGGAGATGGTGTGGGAAACCCCAGTGAGGAATCACACGTGGTTATTTTGTCTGTTGGAAGGCATCTCTCGCGTACGAACACTCGTTGGTCTCCAGACGTTGATTGAGGAAATTCGGGTTCTCATCAGACATGATCATTAGCCAATTACATCATATTTACGTTCCGTATCTCCTTCGTGCAGAACTTGGTAGAGGGTCGCTCGAAACCGATGGAAGTGGTGATTGCGAAGAGTGTTTTACACGTAGTACCTTGAAAAACCAAGATCGTCAATTGCGCCTCTAACGATCGTTTGAGGATCCGCGGTAAAGTAAGCCAGAACGGTATCTTCCATGTTGAGGTTTTGACGACCTGATCTACGGAACCTGGGATTGAGTCTCCGTTGCCGTTGAAGTCTCGAACAGCTCCAAGAACGGTGTAGCGGATTGTTCTTCTGTCAGGATAGCGAATACTAAACAAATCACTAACTCTATTTGCATGACGATCGGCATCTCCGAAATACAATTCTACCATAAAAGCGCGCTCTTCACAGGAATCAAGTGGCGAAATTGCTTAAACTCAATAAATGTTAGATAATGGTTTTATAACGGAAATATTTCGCATTAAATACTAATTAAAAAACCGAACTTTGTACAGAGCAAAAGGAAATGTTTTATTAGTAGTCCTAGCAATTAAAAAAATTGAGCCTTCAACTATAAAACCTCAATTAAATTTTGGATGAATAACTATATCATTTTGTTTAAAAAATTAACCATTTAAGCCATTTCTGACATTTACGTACAAAACTAAAAAGTATTGCTTGTTTTTTCATTTTAAAAATGTAGAGCGTTCCCATTTTAAAAATAATACCTTAAAAATTTCGCCTTGTGATACCATATTACACGTCTATGCTTTTGTGATAATATAATACAGCTACAAAAACAAACATTTATTTCATACGTACTTGGTCAACACCCTTTACATCAAGTATCGAGAGGCAATAGCAAGTGGGTTACCTACACTCACTTGTCAGTCGCGATTCTGTATCACAATTTTATAGAACATAATTTTTAGCCCCCTTATTCAGATTTCCACAAACAAACAGCCAATGATTGTTTAGTGTTATCTCTTAGAATTCAATGAGTCTACGAAATGGCATATATGTATCTAGGATTGTTCAATGGCTGTCAATTTCATAAATTCGAAACACATAATAGAATTAAAGTAAAACAATGCTAATAGTGAATAATGTTGAAAATAGATAAGGTTACTCACTATAAAACAGCTTTAATATTTAAATTTAAAATTTATAACAGTACCAAGAATATAATTATTTCTACGTCTACAGGAAGCATGAGATATTTTTTAGCGTTCCTCCCAGTCCCCGAATTGATGTGGTGGTCTACCGGGGGGGGGGGGGGCGGGCGCCAGGTGATACTCAGCGCCCCCAAATGAATATTTAAGCATCCCCAATCCGACAGACCCGAAAAAATCGATTGCTCAACTACCAACCAATATCTTTTGCATCGGTTACCCGTATTTTAATCAAATATTCTGTTTTAAACGAAGTCGAAATTCATAATTTAAAAATTAACAAAATATAGCCAATTTCGGTGTATTTACTAATTTCAGGAGTGAGACTTCAAAATTACGATTTTTACTATCAAGGCATTGGCGCCCCAAAAAATATTTTAGAGCCCCCGAGTTATAGCGGCTGGTTACGGGTCTGGGTTAGCAAGGACAAAAAGTGATTCTGCCCATTCCGACGATTGACCATTATTCGATTACGACGCCGATCACTCCTGCTTATACCTTTCGTCGGTGGTTCCCATTTCTAATGGCTAAGGAATATCTGTATCTGCTTTTCAAAACATAGCAGGAAAAAACACGTTCACGTACCATTTATCTTATCTAATCAATTAAAATTTATAAAAATCGGATAACCAAACCGCTAGTTGCTACAGATTTTTGAGCAATATTACTTTGTTCGAGATGAAAATAATATTATTTTCCAAAGGGTGTGCGACACATGGCGGCATTGGCCTTATCAAGCGTTATAAACAATGTCGTTCGCGATCACTCCCTGGTCTCTTGGAAGAGTGTATTCTGTTTCTCTTCGGTTTGCTTCCAAGTTCCTTTTGTGTTCGAGGGAAAACAAGTTTCTCTGACTACGTCGGTTAAAAGTAATATCAAGAGCTTCCAAGAGGGTTTATTCAATCCGTTTAGTTCGCGTAAATCAACAGCCCCGAGCCAAAAACGCGCAAAGAAAAATAGAGAAATCGGTAAGCGCGTGGCCGCTAAGCTTGACTTACGACGTGCTTAAAAGCAAACACCAGTCTGGTATAGACCACCACGATTACGCTTTCGAAGCTGCTGATTTGTCGGCCCTGCCGATCCTTAACGGGGCAGATTCCAAGGTGAAGGCCGCTGTTCCGTCCTTCCCGTCTGGTTCCGCAGGGGTCCGGATTGTTTGAAACCTCAACATTTGAAGGAGATGGTTGGCTCTGGCGCGGGTGCGGCTGGTGAAATCTTGCCGCGATCCCTAACCAATCTATGTAACCTCATGATAGCTGGCCAAGTTCCATCGGAGATTTGCACTGAAGAAGAAAGACGGTGGTATCCGTCTCATAGCCGTCGGCAACACACTTCGCCGTTTGGTAGCTAAGCTGGGGTGCGTGCATATAGCGCCAACTCTTGGGCCTAAACTTCGTCCTACGCAGTTTGGGTTTGGTACTCCGGGCGGAGCCGAAGCCGCTTCCCACGCTGTCAACCATCCGCATCAAGATCCAAAGATTCTGCTAGAAATTGATTATTTAAACGCCTTCAACATGATCCGCCGCGACCTCCTCCTTGAACGCGTTCACGACGAACTTCCGGAATTGTATTTGTTTTTGAGCCAATGCTATAAAGAGTCCTGCACTTTTTTGCCTTCTTGTGGAAAAGGTAGCATTAGAGGATAGCGCCGCCGATCGAACGCCGCCGCCGCCGATTATTTAGATAACCGGTTTTGGGCGGATGAAATTTGTGTGGTAGAGGGCTGGCCCGTTGGTTGTCTGTACGATAATGGGGCCGCCCGTAAACGTTTCTAAAAAGAGTGTATAGATAATAATACTAGTGAAATGGTAGTAAATAAGTACAGTATTGTTATTACTAGCGTAAATGTTTTAGTTTAATAGTATCATATGTAACATAGTTACTCATAAGTGTGCCTCTGTTTAACATCTCTGTATTAAAATTTAAATGAGACCTTGGGTACGTTCAGTAACAGTCAACGGAAAAAAACCCGATGTATTTGATATTTTCCACCGATGAGCTTTTTCGTCATAATGACGTCGTAAGTTGCTGAACGCTTTTATTCAGTCATCGGTGTTTTTAAAATGGCGTAGCTTTTATAGTAGTCATCGGAAAAACCGACTCTTCCAGCCGATAACTTCGTTGAGTAACCGATGACTATCGTGACGTCAAAACCGGAAACGCGAAAAAGCGTACAGTAGGAAACCGATGTCACCGATTACTAATCGGGGAGGCCGATGAGCGCTGCTGAACGTACCCCTTGTTTCACAGCTACCAAAGAAAATACAGCACTAACGTTGCGTAAAACTGGTGTACGTTAAGTTATTAAGATTTCTTGCGATCTTGCTAACTTGACGATTTTCAAAACCGGAAACAAGAACTTTTGATCTCACAAATCTCGTGAGATTCCCAAGATCGCGTTCGAGGTAGTTTTTAACAAGATTCAAGATGGCGTCGAATGCCAATGAATTATTACGGGAATAAATTATAATTTTGAGGTTTCCGCCGAAGAATTCCAACGACTTGTAAATGGTAAATATATTGGTAATTGTTTTTGTCGTTTTTTTAAATTAAAGCAACGTTTCGAACTATTATTTCCAAAAAGGCTTAAAGTTGTATTACTTATATTACAAATCCAGCTTATCGAAGAAAATTGATAGACAACTTGACACTTTTTTTTAATTATTTTAACTAAGAAATTGTCTTGCAAGAACAAAATCTTACGGTAAGATTTAGATCTCGATAACTTGACGCGCCCCTGGTTTTAACTTCCTTCCCTCCCCGCCAGAACTACTTTTGATGACGATAAAACCGTCATCGACTGGGAAGTGACGTCAGTTACGTCATATCCATGCAACAAGGTCTCATTGAGAAAAAGTTCTTTCTGGCACACTTATGATTAAATTGTATATGATAGTATGTAACCAAAGTTACCTCTTCTTGTTTTGGAAAAAAGTGGTTCCTATTTTAATAAAATACATTCCATTAATCAAGTATTTTTTTAAAATGTGTTCAACAGTTGAAGTTCTAGCGGTCTATTAAAAGGCTGGCGCTATTTCTGAGGGGGGGGGACAGTTTTTCCCCTTAGGCGCCACCGCTGCCGATTATTTTCTGCAAATAGGCGCGCCACGCCGCCGCCGTTGAAAATTAGTTCGGCGCTATGCTCTAGGTAGCATGCAGTATGAAATCCGAGTTCAACACATGGTACCTGGATGATTCGTCTTTGGGCGACCTTCCTACTGTCGTCTTGAATGATCTACTAGTTCTGCAGGAGCTTTCGTCCACCAACGGGCTTGAGGTTAACCCGTCGAAATGCGACTTCTTAATTCTGAACCCAGGTGGCTTTAACGACCACCACTTTAAATCGATGTTCGACGGGGCAGCTCCTGGAATTCAAATCGTCGCTCGCCCTAATTACACGCTTCTTGGTGCGCCCATGTCTACTGAAGCTTTTTCACTTGTTTTGCAAGTAAAACTGAGGCATAATAATAATCAGCTAGGCTAATACCCAAGGCACCACCTTAGGCCTAAGTCATCATGCGACTTTTGAAGCCCTAATTCAGGTGGCCGGGTTACAATGCGTAGGAGGGTGGTGGCAAGCCCTGCATGCCACGAGATCGAGCCAACAGCTCCCTACACTAACTATTACCGTTAACCTAGACAAGTTTTTATGGAAGGGGAAACCGAAGAACTCGGGGGAAAACCCCTTAAACTAGTGGGGAGAGAACTTGCAAACTCAACGCAGAAGGAGTTGTTCCGAGTTTTCACATTAAAGATAATGGTGGGAAACCTGGAGAAAATCTCAGCCCATCACGGTTTCTTTCTCCTCAAAAACTCTTTGGCCATCCTGTGTGGCTCTGTGACCTCGGGTCTTTCGATGAAACTCTTCGAAAGTCCCTTCAGGGCGTTACCAATACGCTTATGGATGAAGCTCCTTGGCAACAGTCGTCTCTCCCCGTAGCCAAAGGCGGCCTGGGAATACGTCACGCTTCAAAACTGGCTCTCGCAGCGTTTTTGTCGTCCATCTCCAGCGTCGCTGATTTGGTGAAAGGTATCCTCCCGGTCTATGTTTCTTCTTCTCCAGACCCGGATTTTCGCGATGCACTTCGCCACTGAGAAATTTTGACGAAGGCGGCTTTGCCTTCTCCAGACCATTGGAGTCATCAAAGAGTATGGGATTCCCCTATTATTGAAAAAACAGCGAAGCATCTTTCTGATGGCGCCTCAAGTGATCGCAATAATCTCGGCTTGTCTCGGTTGGCTCCAAGGAATCCGGTTCATGACTAAACGCGCTTCCGTCGCCTTCCCTCGGTGCCCACCTAGACGATGATTCCTTTCGGATTGCGATTGGCCTCCGTTTGGGTGCCCGCATTTGTGTGCCTCGCACATGCAATTGTGGCACCCAAGTTGACTCCTACGGGATACACGGCTCTGGTTTCAGCCTGTGTCCCATCCGTTCTGGAGCCTCCAGGTCTATCACATGACGACGGCAAGCGACTGCATGGGATGTCCCTCGTTCCGTGGAC
Source organism: Leiobunum rupestre (assembly GCF_980474605.1). Classification (NCBI taxonomy): domain Eukaryota; kingdom Metazoa; phylum Arthropoda; class Arachnida; order Opiliones; family Sclerosomatidae; genus Leiobunum; species Leiobunum rupestre. The sequence continues at coordinate 50,390,213 of NC_143394.1, forward strand.
CGGTGGTAAATCATTGTTGTGGGACTTCACCCGCACTGACCCTTTGGCCCCGTCGTATTTGGCGTCTACTTCTACAGCCCCTCTCTCAGGCTGAGTCGAAGAAAAAAGCTAGGGGTGTGCAAAATATTTGGTCAGACCAAATAATTCGATCGAATACCAAATCGAATATTCGATTCGTCAAATCGAATAGCGCTTGGAAAAGTTCGCTAATAACTGAATTTTTTGGTCAAATAGTCGAATATTCGAAAAGATAGGGAAAAATTATTTGGTATTTTCAAATAGTTTGCAAACTGGTCGAATAACTGCTGGTCTTTTTCTAATTTGTTGAAGTTCATGGCCATCCCAGGAGAGCGTAGTGAAATTTCCGAACTAGTCCTTATTTCTGGCACCTCTCTTTAGGCCGCAGCGCCAAGGACCTTATAAAAGGTAGCTTGCACGTCCGTTATCCATACCGTTTGTATTAAAACTTCTTAGCGAAAGGCAGAAGCTGTTTATTCTAGCGCCTATTGTTATGGAATTTTCTAGAATAGCAAAGTAAAACTGAAATTGAGTCTAAAACGTAAATCAAGTCCAAAACAAAATTAAAAACCGGGAGGATAGTTGAAGTAAGTAACTTAATGGATTTTTCTGTTTAGAATTTTTTAATTAACTAAATTAATAATTATTGATTTAAAATTAAATAAATTCAATTTTTACCTTTCCTAGGAGGGGTTATACAACCACCGTGTCTGTCTGTGGGTCTGTCAGGCCTGCGAACGCGTTCGCATTTTCGGTGCAAAGTGTAATCACTGCGTACGCAGTTTCTCGAGATCTCTGCGTTCGCAGTTTCTCGAAGGGTTGGCAAAACCACCGTGTGACGGTGAGCGTTAGCGGATTCATTTGCGTTTTGGTTTGGATGGTGTTTTTCGCTCACCGTCGTAACGGTTTGGTGTTTTACGTTTTTGTAGTGTTTATACGTAGGTTGTGAGTGTTGAATTTGTTGTATTTGTGTTCTGATGGTTGTGCATGTTGAGTCTGTTGTGTTTATATGGGCGTTTTCTCTCCAACTTCTTCTTAATGACTTTGGGACGGACCGAATGCTGAGTGTAATGCTACCTCTCAACGTCCAATGGCAGGGTTTCCACCAGTTGTACACGGTATTCGTCTTAGTATCAATTTGCGATCGCATCGAGCGGGATTTGAACCCGAGACCTCCTGCTTGACAGGCGGACGTTCTACCACAGAACCACCGACACTTGTTACGCCTTATTGAAAATTAGACCTTCAGCTTTATCGGAAGCGTATTTAATAAAGTACGAAATTTTGGTTTAATTGAAATAGAATTGAAATTGAAATTATTGCATCGAAGAAATTCTAATTTAGCGTTTCTCTATTGATTAAAAACAAATGCGCCACCCAGGTTTCGAACCCAGACCATTCGGCTTGGTAGTCGAGCGCTCTACCACAGAACCACCGATAGCTCCTTAGGTTCACTGAAATTAAGACACGCATCGAAAGCATAATAGGTAATAAAGTCTTTTTTTATTAATGAATTTATGAAGGCCTAATCTGGTTTTTTTAAAGGTTAAATCTTGTTTTAGCGCAGTCAGCCGAGATAAGAGGGTTAAAGGGTAGACCCTGTGGGTGGCCCACTTTGTTAGTTTTTTGTTATTTATTTACGGGTATTATTAACGACCTATATATAGTTGTGTTAATTCAAAGACGATAATTTAACGTTTATTGCTTTAAGAGCTGGCGGTTAGTCAAGTGGCTCTCTGTGCTTTGTTGATGGTAAGGTTTTTGCTTCTTGTAAATATATTTGGTGTGTATATTTGGATATCTACGATTTCTAACGTAGTCAATGATTTCCTGGGTGTGCGAGTCATTATATGATATTGGAAATTGGACGGCATTGGTCTTTTTCATGCGGTATGTGTCACAACGTCAACTGGAAGTCTACGAGCGTTGAAATAAAATGAGCGTTAAAGATGCGGCAAGTATTTCGTAAGCGAGAAAAATACAAATACCATCTGTAGATATTTCTTTCATTAAAATTTGCTTAGTATTATATTCAACTGATAAACATGTACTGTAAAAAGGGTTAAATTCAATTGTGCATTGTTTTAGTAAGTCTAACTCGCTGTTGTAACTACTTAATTTATAATATTCTGAATAAATTAAACTCGATTGTTTCGTCTCAATTATTTAAATTAAAATTAAAATTTTATACCGGGCAGGGTTTGAACCGAGAATACGTTTTTCGTAAATAACTCTGAATTGCGGAGATATCTTTGGGGGTCGTGTCGAGAAATTAATACCACTAGGGACCATTCTTCCGAGGAGAGGTATATTTTGGCTTGCCAACTTGTTTAATTTGTAACAAATGATCTGCTCCCTCGCGTTTTACATATATTTAAAAACTCTGAAGTATGTAGCATGTCCTTTGATTTTAATTGCAGTTAGTAGTTACTAAAGGTTAAAAGTCGCTAGAAGACTTGGTCCTGGAGTGGTACCTAGGATATTAGCCTAGTTAATTATTATTATTATTATTATTTTGCCATGGTACCCAATTAAAATATGTATGATAATTGATAATTTGATATGCAGTATATTTTGTAGGTTACGATTAACTCATTTTTATCAAATCGAAAAAATTGTTCGAAGGAAGGTTGAAAATAAATACATTTTGTACAAAAATTAGAATTAATTTGAATGGTAAGATAGAGTTTACCACAGTGGCGTAATATAAAATTCTGGGCCCGCCTGCAGCCTGAGACACCCAGGGAACTTTGTTCTAGGCTATATTGTATTTGGTTTAATATTTTACTATTTTCAAGTAAAACGAACAGTGATTTCAATTACTTTTTTTGACAAATATGCAAAGTATTTGGCTATTTGAAAACCAACTACGTCGAATAATTTGATATTCGAAATACTATTTGGTATTTGATCAGTTAACTGGTCTAAATTTTTGCCCTCAAAATATTCGACCAATTTATTTGACGTTATAAATATTCGATTTGGTATTTGCCGTTCTTTGAAAAAAATATTTGATATTCGATTCGATCCCCAAAAAATGGTATTTGCACACTTCTAAAAAAAGCCAAATATTTTGGGCTTGAAAACCGATATCTGTTTAAAGTGGTGGCTATAGAATATCCAAAGAATATAAAGCCCCAGGAAAGGAAGGATTGATAATATTGGCCGCGTGTTTTGGTTGCGCTAGAAACTTCCGGCAAAACAAATCAGAGTAACCGGAAACGGTTAACATAACCCGCTCTCTCTTTAAAAACGAGAGGCACAAAAGTTCCACTAGACGGAGCTACACTTTCCACTCCTGGGGCTTTATATTCTTTGGAATATCTCGGGTCTTTCGCCCGCGATAGTTTGGCCTTGATCCATTCCAAAGACTATATAATGCTTCCAACCCTAGTCCAACACAATTTAAATATGCTTTCAAGCAAGTACTCATGATGACGTTGCAGTCAACTAGCGGCACTGAAAATTGTGAAAAGGACTCGAACGAGACTTTGTTTTCGTTTAAGTCATTTTCAGCAGCTGATAAATCAAGTGCATCCAGTGTTGATGTTAAAGATCCCAAAAAAACTATTTCCAAGCTGCTCGAAGCAAAAAAAACTGTCCAAGACTTTGGATCAAAAATAGATCTGAATTGTTTATCCTACGTGATAGGTAGCTCAATTCGCAAAGTTAAAGGCCAGCATGAATGCGGCTCTTCAAAAGAAATTTGTCAATTTCTAACTGAATCTGAAACGTTAGAAAGCGATACACAAATATTCACCCACTTGAAAGCATACAGTTATGAAAAAGGCAGCTTTGGCGGCTTAACTTCCCCTTCTGATGCGGTATTAAGTTTAATGCTTCATTGTGAAGAAGTTTTTCTTTGTGAATTTAATGAAAATATGCACCAACCACACATAATGCAAAATTGTATAGCAAAAGCCAAGGAAAAAAATCCAAAATCATGATATATGTGAAGGGTTTTTAAAAAAACTCTTAAAACTGTACTGCCGTATGCGTTTGTATTATGCTGTAAAATTTATAAATACAGGAGTTATTGATGAAAGAGATAAGAAAGCACGCGAAGCCACAGCAAAGAGGTTAGCCACTCTAAATAAAAACTCCGCAAATAGTACTTCTTCAGTAAACTCGAGCATAGCGCAAACAAGCCAAACTCAAACCAAGTCAAAACCAGCTATAACAAAAACATTATTAAGAATACAACACTTAGGTTGTTGATACAAAGATCCATTTTGTAAATGTTTTAACTTTTCAATGAAAGTTACTATTACTCTTTAACATGCTATGGAAAATAATAAACATGTCAGCCTAATTTAGTCGTGAAGAAATCTTGCCTACTACTTTTTACTTTGCGACCTTTAGTCCTTAAGTTCCTAAAATGCCATAGTGAACTAGTCTAAATTTGTTAAAATCATTTGAAAAATGGCCTTTAGTTCCTAAACATTGATAGTGTTTTAGATAGTATTTCCTAAAAAATTAAATTATTTAAAAGCCAAAGAGCAAGATAAAATTCTAATAATACCAAAGAAGAAATCTAACCTTGAAGACAGAGTAAAATGGTAGTTAATTCCTAAAACTGAAACAGTTTTTCTACAAATGGATTTGTAAAATGATTTTAAATTTTGATATGAATTAAATATTCATTAGATATAAATGTCTTATCATTTTCGAACATATTTTCTGTCGTAAGAGTCTCTTTCAAGTTAAATTAGGATCTAATAATATGTTATTGCAAGGGCCTACCTATATTCATAAGAAAGCTAACCTTTGAAACAACTTGCAAATTCGAAAATTCCCGCTTACCAAAGACCACAAAACCTAGCTATATAGTCTTTGTTAAGGCCCCAAAAGCTATTGCAAAAACCATTTTGACCAGCTATGAGATGGCGCCACACTCAAAATCACTAACATTTTTTTACCAGGAGACGCCTGTCTATATATTGGGCGTCGAGTTCGCGAAGCAACCGGGGACCAACGTTCGACGAAGTATTTATCTCAATGCATAGCGATCTCGAACCAACCACGAACTGTAAGTTTTAGAGGACGAGTACAGCGTAGCCTTCCCCTGTAGAATTTTGGTTTCTCTCATATTTTTTTTGTACAAATAGTAATTTCACTTGTAAAATATACTAGGACGTCACAAAACCCCAAAGGGTATTTTTGACACAGACTTGAGCGGAGCGAGCGAGACGTGAAATAAGAGCATACCGTAGGAGTAACGCCTGTTAAAACCGTAGGAGCAACGCCTGTTAAAACCGTTGGAGCAAAAACAAATCGTGCCTCGCCCCAAAACGTTGCTGCCAAAACAAATCCTACCTTCGCTACTCAATCGCCACAAACAACCAGTAACAAAATAAATTAGTAGTTAATTACCTAAAAACTAATTAAATACCTAATTAAAATATATAAAGAACTAATTAAATACCTAATTAAAATATATAAAGAACTAATTAAATACCTAATTAAAATATATAAAGAACTAATTAAATACCTAATTAAAATATATAAAGAACTAATTAAATACCTAATTAAAATATATAAAGAACTAATTAAATACCTAATTAAAATATATAAAGAACTAATTAAATACCTAATTAAAATATATAAAGAACTAATTAAATACCTAATTAAAATATATGAAGAACTAACTAAAATAAATAATTAAATAACTTATTTACAAATGTAACGATCTACAAATAATTAATTATTTCCAAAGGAGAAACCTTTTGGAGGAGCCAGCGTTCGACAGCGACGATGCATTCAACGAAATGGACAATTTCATTCCAGTTACTTTAATGTCTGGGGAATAGTTGTAAAATTAGGCAGTAGAGTCATTGAAATTGAAGTTGTGGAAACCATGAATTTCATTTTGGACAGAATTAAATTAAAAATGCATAAAAAACCGCCTTTCATTCTACTCATCTCCCTCTCTTCCGCAATGCATAAAAAAGCCTTTCAATCCCCTCCCCTCTTACACACACTTTACGCGCACTGCCAGGTTCTCTATCGAAAGTCGCCTTACACACATGCTATCTAGCGATACTAGTAGACCCAGGCTTCGGACGGTTTCTACTCTCTCGCCTTTTACGCGCGCTGGTTAAACATTGGTTTTATTCTTAAAACGCGGTCCTACGAAGCTGCGATGCAGCCAGCACCGGCCGTTGCCTACGGGATTTATCATAACGGCCGATGCCTAGCGGAAATTTGCGGCAAATATGAAAGACCAAAAAAAAAAGTGATCTAGACCTCATTATGTAGTCTTTCATTACAGTCAAACGTAGATTTAGTAGTTTCTTATGAGGTCACCTAATTATCTTAAATTGTTATTATCTCGCTTAGAATAGAATCTAAGGGCCTGTTTCAAAAACCCTAGCCAAAGTGCTAGCCCATTGAATTTATCATGTGTGATTCTAGCAAAGCAGACTGTTGCAACAGGCCCTAAGCTCGCAAATCCAGGGCTACGTTCAGTGAAGCTTAACGGTCTTATACCGTTTTAAGTTTGCGTTGATTCCGTTGAGACTTTTTATCCTGCCCTGTTGAACGCTATTTTACGATTGTTGTAATTTTTATAAAATATCGTCTGCTGTGGCGTCCGCAACTAGCTTTCCCGCGTGCTGTGACGTCACGATTCCGTTTAACAACGAAGAAACCGGCTGGAAGAGCAGGTTCAAATGTTTCAGCAACGGTTCAGCAACCCTACGTCACACCGGAAATGGAAAAAAGCGTACAGTAGAAAACCGGTTCCGAAATCCTGCAACGTTTAATTTGTTGCAAGCTACTGAACGTAGCCCAGGCATTTTTAATTCTCTCAAGCGTCGAACAGAATATAGGCACAGATTTAAAAAAAAACTTTAACCTACCTAAAGTTTAAGAATAAACAAAGGATTAATATTCAATTGGTGTCTTTCGGTACGCGCTCTGCCTGAGTGGTGAGATCACTACATAATTTGCACTTCAATTTCTAACTTCAAATGGGCCTTTGGTCGTATATCTGATAATCAAAGTCCGTGGCTGCGATTTGGAGGAGTTTTATCTCGACCTTGGGTAAGCGCTGTAGTGACGTTGCTGTCGTATCCGATTTTTGTAGCCGCAAAGATAGAGGATATATCTTTCTAAGAATAAACAAAAGATTAATTATTCGGTTAGTGTTTATAGTTTTACGGGAAGAAAAGGTTAGGGAGGGAGGTGGATTTTGGGCCGGTTTTGGTTACATACAGGGTGTATTTTTTTGGTTAAAACAAGTGATTTTTTGCTCCATATGGAGTTAATTAATTTTTTTCCGGAAGTTATATCTAGAATGTTCTCGAGTTTGCAAAAATGAGTGTGGTCACTCCGCAAACTCGGTGTACACTGTGCTAATAAGAGTTCGTGAACTCTTTAAAATCCGTACCTTTAACCACTTGTCTTTGTCTAAAGCTTAGATCGTTATTTATAGGTAACTATTTCTTAATAAAATACAAACTGTAGAATTGTCTGCTTCAGAAAGTAAGTTTTTTTGTTGAACACCAAAAAAAATTCACGGCGCCACTTATGTTCATTTTCGAAATTAGGTAAACGAAAAAAATTTGCCACCTTAGAAAAAGCTACTGCCTCCTTAAAGCACGAGTAAGCCGCGACGATTTCCCCTTAGCTTCACCACAATGCACCAAAAAAATAGTGTCGATTGCTGCTGCCATCTACCGCGTAAATGTTCAAACTGGTGGGGAAAAAAATAAGAGGGAGGGGCTATTTGGGAAGCGACGGGTGGTGGTCTGGAAGAAAGTAGGTCTACAGGTTATTTTCTTATTTTTGAGCCACGTGAATGCTGTATATAGAGAACGGTTTTTACAGAATGTATAAATAAAAAATATAATAAGACTAGCAAATTAAGTGAATCTTTTTATACCTAATTTTAGAATTTTTACCATTACAACTTTAATGTTGTTTTGGATTTTAAAATAATTCTGAATTTCTGATTTGAATATGATATCTGTTGATTATAAACGATGTCAATTTACACTCTTAAGTTATTTATTAATAATTAATAAATTTTAGTGATAAAACAAATAGCTATAATTATTAAGAATTAATAGTTTATTGGAAACTTCATAATTTCATGAGGATAATATAAAACACAGTCTTTAATTTTTTATTATAGATATCATTTTTGGATCAATAAAAATATTTTTATATGTTGAATTAATCCGCTTTCCATTGTAATATGGAATTATAATAATAATTTTTATTTCATATGATAGCAACATTTAAAAAAATAATAATCTTTATTTTACATTTCATAATCAACTTTGGAACATTTCTCAAATCTATCGATTTTTATTTGTCGTAACGCCTCCTTAGTTGGAGCGTCTATCATTCCACGATTTGGATGAACCAATTTTGAGTGATCCCCTGAAAGCGACAACTTTTGTCGCATACTTCCCTGAAAATAAAACGTTGTATGTAATAAACATAACCACTTTTAATAACAAAACTGAAGAAACAAAAGACGTGAAATGTACATCCAGTTCGAGATCCAACCCTCAACTATTTATTTTTGAAAAGAGCAATTGATTGAGAGTCAAGCGCATTGTGTTCGCAAAATTTTGGCCGAGGAAGGAAGCGACCCTATCCCCCCCCCCCCTTTGAAGAAGATATACTGGTAGCTAGACTGGGCCTGGGACAAAGAGGATTATTTAAACTCCCCTCCCCCCTCCGTGACTAATAGTTTGGGAATCTTTGACCTTCACGCGTATCCCCTCTTCTACTTGACGCAGTTACGTACAGTTTTCCCTACTTTGAGTGCATTGCTAGATGACAACTATTTCGTGAATTCCAATAACGGTTTAACTGCGCGCACTTCGCACGACGATTTATGCTAGAATGCCTTAAGCATTTTCTAACTTCAATGAATTTCGACGAATTACCGAAGCACAATTTGAAACGTAAGAATCTACAAGTTTGGGCCCTTTTTCTCCCCTGGAAAAGACGTGACCCACAATATGAGGGGGGGGGGGGGGGGGCGGGGATATATTTCCGGAGGTTTTTACGTGTGTCGTTTTTTTCGCTAATTATGGGTTTCTAATAAAAAACAATCTTTGAATCTATAGTACCTGAAACCTTTCTCTTGTCTGCAACATCTCTATCAAAAGGTCTTTTACATACAAATATGACTTCGGTTCGTAAACTGGCACTATGTACCAAGCTTTCGTCCTCTTGCTGAAACACCGCGTATCTCTAAATATATAAAAGGAAAAAAATTACAATTTTTGATTAAAATTGCTCTTTGTATCGAAATATTGGGAAATCGTGTCCAATGAATACCAACCGAGGGGTTCCATCTATAGTTTGAGCCACACGCCTATTACAATGGAAATTATGATCAATGGCAGCTAGCATTATTCTCATACTGTATCCGTCAAAGCTATAACGGGGACCAAACATTTGATTATTTGTAAATGAAGTTTGTTATGAATATCTGCAAACTTATTCACCCAAAGGCAATTCTCTTTGGAGCGTACATCAATACAAGGCTGTTAAAATTTTCTAAAAACCCCGTGTGGCGAAAATTGACAAAATATTCAATTTTTTTCATCAAATATGGCTTCATAACAATGGACCTCAAAGCGTCTAAGGCTTTACTGCCATGTTCCAGCCAAGGTCTTTCACGAATTTAATCTTGTATAAGAGGCTCGTGGTCGCATTTCATTCGGCCCGCCTTTGATACCATCCAATGGTGGGTGTTTGTGACGTGAAACAAGCAGGTGCTCCAGAGCTCCCTCAAATACTGGACACTACCGCGGCATAATTTGGCAGAATACCAAAAATGGTTTCGAATTTGGGAAGCCCAGTGTTGTAGGTCTCCATTACCTTTTAGTTTAGAGAGCTACAAGTATATAAGAAAGTGAGAGCTGGCGACAAAATTAAATCTTCTTTCAACTATTGGTAGAAACTTCTTACATCTAGAATTTTTTTAAAAATATTTTTGCCCCCATGCCAGATATCATAGGAGTGTTTTACGCTGTAAGGGAAAACTCCATTTTGTAGTCCAGATTTCTCTATACCGAAAAGCAAATTTTTGTATTGGGTACATTTATTAAATTATAATCTAGTACCATAAGTGGATCATGATCCACTTATGCTAGTACTTACTCATTTCAGCTGACACTTGAATATGAGCGTCAGTTACGATTTCCAAAACTTTGAAATTGTAAATTTCGCCAAACGTAACAATTTCATGTGCCGTTCTTCTGAACGCCAGAATTTCCATATTAGTACTTTTTCCTTTAGCGTGTCTTACATCTCTGTTATCTAGTGCTAGGATTTTTGAGTTTGAACAATTCCCCAGTATGTACGTATGATACATCGAACAGTGGCCAGGGGAATCGTTCCTGCCATCCCCCGCTAATAATAAACTTGATCATTGGAAATTTCCGCAAAGTTGTCAAGTTGAGATTTACTCCAAAAATCTTTTACCGCTGGTATAATGAAGTGCCGCTGGTACCTATAAACAAATAACGTTAGGCCTACTTATAAACCAAAACGCAACGGAAATAAAAATTATTCTAATAAAAATAACAACAAATATTTGTATCAAATTTAGTATGTCCAAAACATTCCGTAAAAGTAAAACCCCACCTAATAGATCATAAGCAGAGTCATCTTTATACATTATAAAGCCCAGGGCTAAAACTATCAGCCGTACATTTTCATATTTTATTATAATAGAGTGCGTTTTTAAAAGCTAGGAATGTTGATTGCTGTCAATGGGTTTCACAGTCACTTTAAAAATTGGGGTTCCCCGCGTTTTATCTCTTCGTCGGTTTGACTGGAGTAAAGCTCTAAAGTTAGGCACAGCTAGAATACGTGTATTTATTTTGGTCTTGATTTCCTTGAAGAAAGTGCGACGAACCAAATCCTTACGAAAATGAATAACTTTCCGGTGCTTCTAAAGAGCATAGAAAAATCATGGGAGTGTTGCTGTAGTTGCAAAACTACATGTTCTACGAGGAAATGTCAGTGCAAAGCGTTAGGAACGTTATGCTCTGAACTGTGCGATTGCGGGAGATCCGCTAAAGGAAAAGAAATCGGTTGGAGAAATAACAAAAAAGGCACAGATATATCTCTGCCGAAAGTGTCCTGGAAAACGTGCGTTACATCAGAAGTCGATTACGGTGAGATAGCGGACGAATCAGACCTAGATCCGGAAATTCTTTCAGCTTCGGAATCGGAAAATGAAGTCTCGGCGATTTCTGGATCTGGCTACTCTCCAGCAGAAAGTGAAAAAAGCGTAAGTGCAATATTATTTTTATGACGCTATTAAAATCGAAGAAGCTAAATTAAACAAATATAAAATATTTTAGGACGATTCTGAAGAATTTATACTCCAGAGGTGTAAAAGAAAACTGGGGTAAAAAACTGAAAAAACTAAAAAAGTAAGAAAAATGACTGATCTCGTTCTAAAATGGAAAACCCCAGCGGTATCCTTGAGTTAATCTAAATAATAATTAAATATTTATATAGAACGATAGTTAAAAAAAACCTAAAAGAAGTGAAATAAATGCTTCAAAAAAAGCAAAGAAAGTGAAAGTCACACGTGGAAAAAAGGAGAAATGCGACGTAATAATCGAAACGGCATTAGGTGAGCTGGGTGCAACGGCAGCATCGACTCAAAAAGTTGAGGAAGAAATGAATTCTCAGTTAATGGTAAGATAAAAAGCTTATTACAAACGGTAGCTGTTTTCTAATACTTATTTTCAATATAGAACTCTATTGAAAACCTAGACAGGGACACAGTGAACAAGTGGCTATATCGTTTAGCAAAGAGAGTACCAGAATCAACTACCATTTTAAACCAGAGTAATTCAAATACCACGGATAGCCTGTTTAACTGTTCATATGTTAATTAACCTATTATTATTTTAGTTTTAGTTGATGTTCGAAACGATGGTACTCAGTCCGATAAAGAAGTTTTAGTTCAAACGGCCTGCTGTCAATCAGAAACTGTCCTTGGGACGACCGAAACCGTCACCATCGTAACCCAAAAATCACCACCGCGAACCCAGAAAAAGACTGATATAAAAGACTGGTGTATATGCGGATATTGCGGCGAAATGCCAAAGGAAATCGAAAATGAATGTTGTGGGCATTTGGACTGCTTATCGCAGACCCCACAATTTCAATTCATGTGTTTGGACGCGGCCATTTTAGTATTAACAATGCGTCTGCGTCACGCAATCTATAATGACAGAAATCTCTTACAGTTGGCAAACAATAACATGCGATTCGCGGCCTATAGTAATCTCTGTCTTTGGCAATATGGCCGTTTAAGTCCAGGAAATCGTGAAGTTCTGCCTTCGTGTTGCGTAATCAAAATCCGAAACTTGTTCCCTTCACCAAATGGTGTTTATAAAGGGTATGAAGAAGGTATACCCTACCAAATGAATTTTTAAAAAAGCGTTCCAACATTGTTTGGCATCCCTTCGTATCCCCTCTTTGAAAACCAAGGTCGGCTCATAATTCGGATTTCATAAATGCGGACAATTTTGACAGCAGTGATAAAAAGTTCAATACAGAAGAGTGTTTTTAGTATTAAAATGGTACAAAACCAATTTTATTGTATAATACTTGAATAAAATTTGTATTTAATAATTCTATAAAACTAATGCGTATACTATATGTAGGTTTTATTCGTCTTTCACACAGGTTTCAAATATTACTAGCCATTTGATTTGCAAGTGAAGGGTTTTTGAAAGGGTTTTAACCTTAACCCAATTTCAGGGGGTCATTGTCCCCCTGAAAATTTATGACCTAATAAAGTTACCGAATAAATTGGTATCTAACTACTAGAAACGTTCTCAAGTTCTGCCCCCTACTTGTAACTCCTGAAATTACGACCCTGGAAAACGAGATAAAAAAAAGTACTTCACCCTTGCGTGACGCATCAATTTCGCTACTTTTGAATATAAATTTCCAGATATCGGAATGCAGCTGGCTATCACTAAATTGCCAGTGTATACCTTAGAGAACATTGGTTGAGTGGCCCATTTGCCCTATAGAATGTATCGAAATATACCTATTTTAAAAATACTCCAGAGTATAGGTTAATTTTAAAGATGCATAAATTACACAAACCTTTGAATGAGGGGCTCTGCAAGTAGTTGGACAAGACCACGAAAAATTAAAGCTGTACCCTGCTCTCGATAACTGTATTCTAATTTTTCATCACATTCCACACAGCTTAGTCCGTTTGCGTTTATTACTAGTTGGGTTAGAAGATTGAGGTTTACAAACACAAATGTTTCTTCCACGACTTCTTCCGCGGAAAGTGGCACTTTACTATATGAGGACGTTTTTGGTATATCTTTTTCCACGCCAATAATATCAAACTCTTCTGATATCTAGAAAAATGCAGACATTACGCGCGCGCAAAGGGATTCAATGAAATTACATATAAGCGTACACACATCTTCCAAAACTTCGTTGGCATCCGTGAAGTCGTTGGTAAAGTTCAAAGGAACGTTTTCTTCCTCATCTCTATAATTATTTAATTAATTCTTATTAAACCATATATATTAATTTAATTATTAAAAATAAAATATTAACCAGGGCGGGATTCTATTTCAATCATTGATAGTAAACGACATATAATTATCTGTTAACGATTGGACTACAACCACGGCCCGGTTATTCTTTAAAAAGAACATACTCTAAATTTTCTAATCGATCAGGTTCGAGATCATCATCGATTTCTTCATTATCAGATTCAGAATCTGAGTTTCCAAAACTTACAGGCCGCGCTCTAATACAAATCTGTAAATTAATTGTCTTCGAAACATTTTTCCAGGGCCGTGCTGAAAAGTGCCCATCAGTGAAGCTTGCGGGGGGGGGGGGGGGGGGGGAAGGTGGAAATCGAAGGGCCCGCTAGCAACTTTTTCCCCGGGGCCCCAGAGTACCTCTGCACGGCCCTGTACTTTTCTGGCATCCGTTGATAGCTACTTACATAGGGGAAGCGTCATTAAAATCTAATCTTCTTTTTCGCGCTCTTTCTGTGAAAGGAGTCGATATTCTTCTGGGATTATGCAACCGGCTTTGAAATCGCCCAGGAGTACGCGTGCACGGAGATTCAATGGCCAAGCCAAACTCCTTATACGCCGGAGGAGTATTTCCTAATGTCAAATATTTGTATACATTTCCTTTCACCTTTATTGAATTATTCTTTGTAAAATACATTAAACTTACGTTCTTTTTCTTTGAAATATGTATTACGGTTTAATTGCGAAAACTCTGTGTTTGTGCCAATTTCAATACAATTAAAATTGGTTTGAGTACTTTTTGATATTTTATGGTTTACTACCCCAAAAGCTATTGTGTATATTAATAGAAATTAGTAATGACTTTTCAAAATATAATATAAATTAAAGTAAAGCTTACTATTTATCTAGCAAAATCTTCGCAAATTCTTCATTAGATATTTTCAATTTATCTCTTTCCGATCCCCATCTTATAAAACTACCGCCAACGTGAACTCTTTGATTATAACCTGTAAACAGTCATATTTGGTTAATATACTACTTAGGGAATGCTTAAATTCCTAATCAATATAAAAAATATGTCGCTTACTTTTTTTAGGCACAGGCATTTTTGTTTTGAGAACTTTCGTATTCAAAGTACTTCAAAAAAGAATTTCCAACCTAAAAATCCGATCCGCACGTTTCCCGGCGAGCAACCGTAAAAACCCACGTGTTTCTTAGAGACATCAATCGATATGTAGGCGGGGAGTCGTACGTCAGTCAAAAAAAATAGACCAACCACTCGGTCTGACCAGACCGATATCTCCCGCATAGCTAGCGCCCTCTCTTGACAACTTTTTTTTCTTAAAAAGTTATACAGGGAAGCTAAGGGGAAATCGTCGCGGCTTACTCGTGCTTTAACGAATTTTTTTTTTGGCTACGGTCCTGCCAAACTGTAATTTTTTCTTGAAAAATAACCCAAATGCTAGACCATTTTTTCTAGCCAAATTTTAACGAAATTGAGTGGAAAATTTTATAAAAGAGATAATTTTTAGTCAAATAATTACTATGTAGAGTGTTGTTTTTTGTTCGGACAAGTAATTTTTTACGAAAACTACTTAACGACATTCCGTCCATAGCAATAGTGTCACTTCGAATATATATTCGATGTGAAACTAAAAAGGCAGAGACGTGGCAGCGAAACGTGTGGCGATTGGGGATAGAAACAATCTCATGGGGAAGGGAATTCCAGTCCTTAACAACACTACAGGAAAAATGATTTAGACGCTGAGCGGAACGAACTCTGGGCTTGGAGAGTTTGAGTGAGCGACCCCGAGTTTGGGAGGAACTAAGAGAGAAGAAATCGTCAAAATTTAGAGTTAAGTTCTTATAGAAACAATCGTCAAGCAAACAGAGATCATTAACACGGTGTCGAAGATGTACAGGATCGATGCGAAGGTACTGCGAGCGAGAGGGGGCAGGGAGAAACTAAATTTTGTGGGGAAGCTTAGCGAAGGCATTTTGAGCTTTTTGGAGAGCAAGGATATCCGATTGGAGACGAGGGCACCAGATTGGGGAACAGAAATCCAAGTGGGGAAGAATTAGGGAATTATATAGGGTACGAATTAGCCTATGAGAGCGGAAGAAAATATTGCGACTGACAACACCAGTAATAGAGCGAATTTTCTTAGAAATTTTGTTAGCGTGACTCGAGAATTTCAGAGAAGGATCCACAATAATGCCTAAATCGCGTTGAGATAGAGTATAGGGTTAATTGCGGCATCCCTAACAAAATATGTGTGATTGGGGTTATTCCTTCCTAAGTGTAAGACGGAGCATTTGTCGGTGTTGAAAGATAACCCCTTCGAGTCAGCCCAGAGAACAACAGCGTTAAGGTTAGATTGAAGACACGGACAATCGGGAGAGGATTTGATACAATGAAATAATTTAGTGTCATCCACAAAGAGCTCAATGGGCGCATCACGGACAACATCAGGGAGGGAGTTAATTAAGACGTTAAACAGAAGGGGACCAAGGACAGAACCCAGGAGGACACCACAATGGACATCAGCCCAATCAGAAACTTCACCGTGAACCACAACACGCTGTTTACGAGAAGAAAAGTAGTCCGAGAGCCAAGCAAGCGTCTCACCACAAACACCGGCGTCTTGAAGGGCGGAAAGAATAGGGACTTGGCAGTGCTACGTCACAGTTTTTTTTCAATAGTTTTTATCGTGGGGAGAAAAATATGACCACAATGGCGGCCATGGCCAAAGCTACGGAGTGCCAAGTCTCTATAGCGGCGTGGGGGAGGGAGTCGAACGCCTTTCTAAAATCCAGAACAATTACGTCGACGGTGAAGCCCTGATCAAGCCAAATTGACCAACGATTTGAAGCAGACAGGAGGTTAGAGAGACAGGATCGTTTAGGTAGAAAGCCAGGTTGGGCTGCTTGGACATTACTGAAAAATTTTGAGGAAGAGAGGAAGCTAAGCAGCCGTTCAAGAGCCAAGGTTTCAGACAATTTTGGAACCTGATTTAAAACGCAAATGGGGCGAAAGTTAGAACAATTCGAGAAGGAGAGCGAAATAAGAAGGTAAAGGGGAAAAACAAGGGAATCGGCACAATTGCGTAATAAGAGTGGATGAATACCGTCGGAGCCCGGAGACTTGTCAATTTTTAGTTTCCCAAGTAGACGATTAATATCAGCTGGCGTACAGGTAAATTTGCCAAGAGTAGAGAGAGGGGCAGCGCAAGAAGGAAACGGTACAAAGGGCAGAGGTTGAATAGCAGAGGCAAAATACTGATTAAAAACATTGGCGGCCTCCAAGGAAGAAGTCGTAGAGGAGCCATCAGATTTTTTAATTTCAATTATTTTATGGCGAGAAACGCGAATTCGATTGACGTGAAAATAGAAAACTTTAGGGTTGACCTTTACAGGACTGGAAAGAGCTGCCTCAGATTTTATCCTCAAATTACGCGAGTGATTAGTGTGGCCGTTGCGAGCCTAAAGATAAGAGGCAACATGTCCAGAGATAACTGACTGGGAAGCGTGTCGTTTTTTAGATTGATTTAGGCGACACCAGGCAATAGATTTAGCCTTTCTGCTTAAGGAAGAGCGGCGGCTAGAGTTACTGTTACGATGCTTCGGCTTACTAAATGGATAAAGGACGAAATGATGGCAGTTAAGAGGGTATGAAAGGCAACCCAAGAGTCAGCGAGGGAATCACGGGAAAGCGTCAGAGACCAATCAATACGCGAAAGAAAGTTATTAAAAGCGTCATAGTTCCCTTTGTAGAAATTAGGTTTAGGTCTTAAAATGGAAGACATACAAAACAAAGCAAAATTGAAGAAAGTAATACCGTGGTCACTAGTACCAAGGATCCTATATGTTAGAAGGATAGGTAGCCCTCCGGCCAGCCCGTGTTTTCAAAACGCTTTCAGCGCCGTCGATATTAAGAGAGCCTCTAAACGTGGGACGTCTTGTTTCTATTCCCTCAAGGCCCAATTTTGGCGGAATCTAAAGACGGATTCTCTATCGCGCCTCATATCCTTATAACATATAGGATCCTTGCAAGTACCTAAAGGAGAAAAAAGAGAAATGTTCGAAACCAGACCGGGGTCAGAGGAAAAAATTAAATCAATATTTAACACGTACTTGGGCTGTCTGCCATCCCTTTTGTCCCATGCGCCTCAGGTGTGTTCTGACCTTCTACTTCGAACGGGGCAGTCACTCACAGCTGTGACTCCCGCCATTCTCACCAATGCTCAAGGACTTACATCGGTTTATAAACACACTTAACTTGCTCTACTCCTTCGAAAGCACAGGGTTGCTTTCGCAGCCATTACCGAAAGTCACTGGTCCTCTGACCACACAGATGCTGAACATACTATTACAGGGTATTCTCTTTTCCGACAAGACCGTGGCTTAACCATCTATGGCGGTGTTGCTTTTTATATTGAAAGTTCTCTTACTGCGCGTACTCTTACTTTTGGTGATATTGCCCTTGAGAATTTTACTCCCAACATAGAAGGAATTGATATCTTAATTGTTTCCGTTACGCACCATTCCCCTCCCCCGAAGGTTACTATAATTGCTGTTTTATATCGATCTAATAACTGTAAATATGTTAACCATGGTTTGCTCTGTATTTTTCTAAAGGCTATCAATCATTATTGTGTTCGACGTAACCTGTCCCTTTTAATTGTTGGTGACTTTAATTACCCCCATATTGACTGGTCATCTCTCCTTCCTGCCCCTAGCACTTGAGGTCCCCACAAGGAATGGTGGTCCATTCTGTCGGGACAATGTTCTCGACTTGGCGTTTACTTCGGATTCTTCGCTAGCCCTTGACTCGGAGGTGCTTCCGGCCCTCGGCCGTAGTGACCACGGTGTTGTATTATTTCAGTCTATCTTGTGTGGGTCACGTCCCACTTTCATTCCTAGACCAAATTTCTTCAAAGGGACTATGAGTCCTTCAGTGCCTTTTTATCCTCTATCGATTGGTCACTAGTTCTGTGTTCCGCCAGCATCTCCGAGTCCTGGGATGCGTTTCTCACTCCCATTGCGTAAGCCCCCTTCTGATCCTAGGTCTGACCTTCGTTTGTCCCGGAGTCGAAAATTTAAGGCTGCTGCGCCTATTTCTGAGCTTATTAACTCAACTGTTTTAAATGACTTCTTTGCCTCCACTGTTAGAGCCAGCGGGGCTCCCTTAGTTTATCCCGTTCCCTTAGTTGCTCCCATTCCCTTAGTAGCTCCCGCTCCCTTAGTTGCTCCCATTCCCTTAGTTGCTCCCATTCCCTCTGTGCTTGTGAAGCGCACTCTTACATCCTTCTCCTGCGAGCCTTTAGATATTTACCGATTATTACGTCAGCTTATAGCTTCTAAATCCCCAGGGCCTGACGGTCTCCACCCTCTTCTGCTTCGGTCACTTGCTAATGAGCTGTTTTTCCGCTTGTACATACTCATTTCTCGCTCATTTGTGAACTCCCACTACCTTGGAAAGAGGCCCACATAACCCCCATACATAAAAAAGGTTCTAGATATGACCCCACAACTTACCGCCCAATTAGCAATCTCAATCAGGTTCCTAAATTTTCTGAACACCTAGTCCATGACAAAATTACTTATTTTCTGCAAAGTACAAATTTTTTCTCCCCCTCCCTGACGAACCTGCTACTTGCCACTAATACCTGGTCTCGTTGGCTTGATGAGGGCTATGGTGTCGACATAATTTTCCTAGATTTTTCCAAGGCCTTCGATTCGATTCCGCACAACATTCTACTCGAGGCGCTTCAGGTGGCAGGTATTGAGGGGACCGCCTTGTGTTGGTTAAAGAATTACCTCGTGGACCGTAAGCAAAGGGTTGTCCTGCTAGGTGAGGCTTCAACTTGGAGTACTGTGAACCAGGGTGTTCCTCAAGGGTCGGTCTTGGGTCCCCTGCTCTTTAACATTTTAATTATTTATCTGCCTGCTGTTGTGTGTGTTACCTTGGTTTTACTATTCGCTGATGACACAAAACTGTCTCACAAAATTAAACTACACTCCGATAATTTGGCACCCCAGGCTGACCTCGACGTGGTAGTTACCTGGGCTAACTATCATGGCTTATCATTCAACACAGCGAAGTGTTCGGTGCTACATCTCGGTCGTAAAAACCCAAACTATGTTGACACTATCATGGGCTCCGCTATTTCATCTACTCTTTCTGAACGTGACCTCGGTATCACATTGGATCCCAGTCTTAAATTTTCGACTCATGTCACTCATACCCACAAAATTACTAAGCGCATATGCTCCATTGCTGGTTGATGTAATAGCATAGACTAAGGACTTAGTCTATGGTAATAGTAACCCGATTAGAATAAACATAATAACACGTGCCCATAGGTGGCGCTATCACTCATCGGAAGTGAAAGAACTAAAATGGGAAAAGACGCGTACGAGGCATTGTGTATTATGTAGCCAGACAATAAAGTTCCTTCGTATTTACGAAGCTTGATTAGAGGTCGGCGTTTGAATAAGAAATTATACGATTGTTTATATTTATCCATAACCGAGAATTATTCAGAAATATTCGAAAAAATGATTAATTTTGCATGTTAAATCGTTGTTTAATCGTATAATTTATTCGTATAAAACAAATAATACTAATTTTAATGATTAATTGAAATTTTTGCGGTTAATTTATTTGTTCCGCCGACCTCTAAGCTTGATTAATCATAAAGAACCTATCTCAACATGGTGTCAGAAGTGAGATATATTTTTCGATTAGATAATTCTTTCTTTTTAAAGTTTAATCGCAATTTGCGGCTTTTAATTGATTTTATCTCAGTTTTATTTTGAGTTTATTTACAATCGCTAACCCTAATCCTGCACTCTAAGCCTAACCGACCTAATGGCCGCTACTACTGCGTTTACCGGGCCGGAGCCCTTTGTACCCGACCTCAATAATCCCGCACAATCATGGGCAGACTATAAACACAAATTTAAAATTTATGCCACGGCAACAAAATTATCAACCTCTACCGATGACATTCAAATTGCGAACTTCCTTTACTTTGCCGGTGACCATATCAACGACCTGTATCAAACTTTCACTATACCTGTACCCAATGGAGGACAACTCACTTTGGAACAAGTTTTTACTGAATTCGATAATTACTACGCACCTAGTACAAATTTGATTTCCGCTCAATTTGACCTCCTGACCACTCGACAACAGCCACATCAATCTTTTGCGGACTTTCTTACCGCAATTAAAACCAAAGCACGTCACTGTGAGCTAAATCCACTCTTCTCTGTACTATCATCGCAATGGGAATTCTCAATGACGATCTTCGTAAGAAAATTCTAACTAAACGTACGATTACATTACACCAAGTGGTTGAGTTATGTCAATCGGAAGAGGCCTCCTCCCGCCATGCTAAGACTCTTGCACCACCCAAGTCATTTCCGCACAGCATTCCCTCCACCGCTGTCTAGTTGGATGCTCTGCGGTATACACCTGCTCATCGTGGTGGTCATGCTTTTCGGGGTCGTTCTCACACGGTTGCCCAGACTTACCGTCCACCTCATCACTATTCGTCGGCACCACGTCTCCCACCGTCGACACGATTTTCGCGCCCTACTTCTGCACATGCCACACGCCCGGGTGGACTACCACGAGGTCGTCCACCTCCATCGAACACTGCTACCCCGTCTTGTCGCAACTGCGGAATTTCTCACCTACAGGGTCACTGCCCGGCTGCGAATTCTACCTGTTACTCTTGTCAACGCCGGGGCCACTGGGCGAGTTCATGCCGCTCTACTCGGTCTGCGTATGAACTAACTGTCGCCCCATACCATACGCAATATTTTGCTCAAGCCGATCATACTGTTCCCTATACATCATGGGACCCACAAGACGACCAGAGCTCCTCCTTGTGTTCAGATCTTCCAGAGCTCAACTATCAAACTGACTCTCTTACCATTTCTAGTGATCACCTTGCATCCACCAACCTAGCCGATTTTCAAGATCCCACGACACCACCTGACATGCATACCCTCTACCTACACTCTCTCACGAAGACTCTGTTTTGCGATACCACAGTGCAAATCCCACCTGCCGGCATAGAAACCCACAGTGAAGAATGGTATGATACGGTACTTCTGGGAAACTTACCAGTCTCTTTCAAGCTGGACATGGGATCACAAGTAAACATTATACCCAAAACTGTTTACGACTTGTTACCATTCCGACCAGCACTGACTCCGCCTCAATATCGTACCTCGTCCTACTCCGGACACAGTGTACCAATTCTAGGAGTTTTGACGATACACTGTGCCTCACCACTACAATCCTCCGTTTGTAGTTTCTATGTAACACCAGAGCCCACATCTCCCATTCTCGGTGCCGCTGCCACCGTGGCACTTGGATTCATTATCCGGAATCACCCTGCATCCCTCGCAGTGACGGCACCGGTACTGGTACATCACCCAACTTCTGTGAAAACAACCGTACGGGTGGACAACACAACAGCGACCACGGAATTGACAGCACGGGAAATCATAGCGGAATACCAGGATTGCTTTGACACGATTGGAAAACCTCCTGGTGTCCACCACATTCACCTGAAGCCCAACGCCATTCCCTATGCCACAGCAGCCCGGAAAGTACCTCAAGCCTATCACTTCAGGAACTACGTCGAATGGAATCAAACGGCGTCATCGCCCCTGTCTCCGAACCCACTGACTGGGTTCATGGCCTAGTAATAGTCACAAAACCAGATGATTCACTTCGCCTATGTCTGGATCCCCGTGAGTTGAACAAAGCTATAAAAAGACAAACCCATCCTTCTCCAACGGCACAGGAAATCTTTTCTTCTGCGAATGGATCTGCTTTGTTCACGGTGTTAGATGCCAAGAGTGCTTATGGGCAAATAAAGCTCGATGAAACAAGCTCGTACTTATGTACGTTCGCCACACCATTCGGTCGCGACCGTTTTCTACGGCTACCGTACGGCATTTGCACCGCTACGGAATTTTTTCAGAAAGCGATGCAGGACATCTACCCACCACACCTCTTTCCAGACATCAAGATTTCGACAGATGATTTTCTGCTGATCGCACGTACGGCCCAAGACCACTCACCACTTTTGCGTCGTGTTATCGATCGAGCCCGTCACTCAGGCTTAACGTTCAGCTCATCGAAAATGCAGTTGGCGGTGTCCACGGTTAGATACTTAGGACATATCATCACGTCCACTGGGATACATGCGGACCCTAATAAGACCAAGGCGATAGATGCCTTACCATCTCCAATTGATAAACAGGCCCTGCAACGATTTCTGGGCATGGTAAATTTCCTAATCAAGTTTTTACCAGGTCACTCTCAAGAGACTGCCCCCCTCCGTTCACTCCTCAAAAAGGACACTACATTCCATTGGGACAGCAACGCCGAAGTAGCCTTTCAACGAGTCAAGACGTTACTCACCAACGCACCAGTTCTGGCGCTATATGACCCCAAATCCCATAACACTATTTCTGTGGACGCCAGCCCTGTTGGCGTTGGAGCAGTTTTACTGCAAAACAACAAGCCGATTGAGTACACTTCCACCACCTTTAACAGTACTCAACAGCGGTACGCACAAATTGAAAAAGAGTTGGTAGGCATCATTCACTCTTGGGAACATTTTCATTATTATTTTGCGGGTACAAACTTTACAATACAGACGGACCACAAGCTCTTGACGGCCATAATCCACAAACCGCTCAGTCTCTTGTCTCCACGCCTACAACGATTGGTCCTCCGTCTCATGCGCTACAGCTTCACGATGGTGTACGTTCCGGGAACTCATCTTCCAGTGGTGGACAGTTGGACACACTCTCAAGGGCCCCTCAAACGCATATGATGATTGATACACATGAGCTAGAAGGACCATGTGCCGCTGTTCACTCGCTCACGGTACTCTCTCCTTCCAAACGATCCGCTTTTCGGCAAGCAATCGCAGAAGACAACACCTCGCAAACTCTTCTTCAATATACCCGCAACGGATGGCCAAATAATCTAAACAAGCTCCCTCCTTCACTTCGCCCTTTTTGGGCTCTAAAAAAGAACTACACGAGTCTGAAGGACTCCTCTACAGAGGTGATCG
Source organism: Leiobunum rupestre (assembly GCF_980474605.1). Taxonomy (NCBI): domain Eukaryota; kingdom Metazoa; phylum Arthropoda; class Arachnida; order Opiliones; family Sclerosomatidae; genus Leiobunum; species Leiobunum rupestre. Next base: position 50,413,854 of record NC_143394.1, read on the forward strand.
CTTGTATGTACCAGACTGTCTTCGTCACGACACAATGACCCAAATCCAAGTGGCGCATCAGGGAGTGAAAGCTTGCCTGGCTAAAGCGAAAATTAACGTATATTTGCCATCTATAACCTCCGACATCACCGAATTTGTTCGCCGCTGCACCATCTGTCGTTCCCGAGATCCTGCCAACTTGCCGCTTCAGATTCTTCCCCACACCACACCAACTTTACCGTGGGAAACTGTCGGGACGGGCCTATTCCATGTGCAACGACAGAATCGCATACTGATAGTAGACTACTACTCCGAATACGTTGAGGTGGCAGAGTTGCCTACCACCGATGCTTCATCCGTAATTAAATTTCTAAACCCTCATTTTTCTCGCCATGGAGCACCGCAAAGACTGGTTTCTGACAACGGCCCACCCTTTCCAACGGATCACATCGACCGCACATTAAAAGCTCGCCAGGATCAGATGGTGCATAACAATCAAGATCGTCGTCACCTCACGCCAGAAACCTTACAAATCGGTCAACAAGTTCTATACTATGCAGGACACCGAACCTGGAATACCAGCAACCATTACCGCACTGGCAGAGCCACCGCATTCCTACCTCATCAAAACCACCGTAGGTAAAATATTATGCCGCACCCGATATCACCTGCGACCACAACCTCTAGACGTAACTCAACCAGAGCCATCGACAGAGCAACTACTATCACCCACATTTACCACAGAATCACATCCAAGGCTCTATCAACATAACAGGCAAACCGTACAGTACGCAGTACCGAAACAAGACATAGTCCCGCATCAAATAATACCAAACACCAAACCAATCAACCAAAGACCCCAGGAAGTCTCGAAATCGCACACTCATACTATCAAAAGGCCACCACCATTAATAACATTACCGCTACAATCATCTCGACATCCGGCTACATTACCCACACCGTTTTCCTCGACAGCACCATTGCCTCAACATATCCATCCAGGGAATTCCCCCTACTCCGATCTTCTCTAACGACAACCACAGTCGGACCCCATGGTATCCGGGAATTCACAGCGCTATCCACCACCCTTTTCTCCAATACTCCGATCACCATTCCCATCATGTGCACCATTCGGACCACAACCCAGCCAGTCGAAACCTTCGCAACCCAGCCAGTCGAAACCTTCGCAACCCAGCCAGTCGAAACCTTCGCAACCCAGCCAGTCGAAACCTTCGCACCCAGCCAGTTGAAACCTTCACAACCAAGCCAAGCGATACCGTCCATTCGCTCCACTCGGGACAGAGTCGTGAAGCCTCCTATTCGGTATGGACAATCGTAAAAAAAAAAATTGATGTAATAGTAACCCGATTAGAATAAACATAATAACACGTGCCCATAGGTGGCGCTATCACTCATCGGAAGTGAAAGAACTAAATGGGAAAAGACGCGTACGAGGCATTGTGTATTATGTAGCCAGACAATAAAGTTCCTTCGTATTTACGTAGCTTGATTAATCATAAAGAACCTATCACAACACTGGTCTTATTCGCCGAAACTTAAATTTTCGATCCCCACCCCTTATTAAACAAATTATATATCTCCCTGGCTTTACCACTTATCGATTACTGTTCCCCAATTTGGACTGCACACCTCATCGAAATCTCATAGGTAACTAGAAAGCTGCCGCCTACAGCCGAGCTTGACGCCAGTTCGCCTTGAACCTTCAGCCAATGAGAGGCCGTAGAGTGGTTCCGCCAAGGATTATCCTCCTTGGATCCGCTACTACTAGGCACAAATTATAATGGTCTCGATCTACATTTCTCAGACTTTTTCACCCTCAATTCTAAATCCACTACTCGAGGTCATACCCTAAAGCTGTCCAAACCTAGGGCCCGTCTGCTACCTGCTTTTCTGGGTGAATTTTTAAAACACCGGTGGGGCCCTTGAATGACTGGAATAACCTGCCCGATGATATGGTCACGCAAAAATCTTACCCTATTTTTAAAAATATATTACTATTTCCAAGTCTGGTCCAATTGCCTAGAAAAGGAAATGTTAGGACCATGTCGCCCTCTATTTTTTTAAATCAGAAACATTTTGAAAATTATTTTTTATTTTTAATTAAATTTAAATGTCAAAAAATAGAAAAAGGAATGGCACTAAACGTTTTATACATTAATTAGAAATCAGATAGTGTAGCACTGTGTAATTACATAGATATATTTGGTTAATAGTTAAAGCTGCTTTCAATAAAAAAAATCCTATACATTTGGAGAAACATCTTCTAATAAAAGTTTTGCAGCCATATAGTCTTCATTTTCTGCTAAATCACTTTCCGTTTCCTGTTAAATAAATATTACTTCAATAAAATTACCAAATATAAGGAATTAGCATTAATAAAAATGATATACCAAAATGTTCTTTAAATCGTTATAAGCCGCGCTTAGTCTTTTTCTACAATCAGGAACCATCATTAAACTTTCTTGTAATACCTCTTGCTATAAGAAAATTTATAATTTTTGAAAAATAGCAATATCAGGGCCAAATACCTCGTGGCTACAATTTTACTTGTTTTCTGATATCATATTCATCTTTTCCCTTATCTTCTTTCATTTTTTCAACCTTTTCTTTCTGTTGTTCAGCCTCTTTTTCATACATTGCTTTCTCTTTAGACAACCTATTTTAGAAGCACATGCACAAATAAAATTATATTTTTCAACTTCTTACCAAATCTAGAGAAAGGAAGAGTTAAATTAATCCCATATAACAAAGTAAAGCAACGAACCTTTTCACTATCCCGTGCTTAATTTTAATCTGCTTTATTCTAGTATCCGCCATTGATGTTAATAAAAGTTTTAGGTTATTTAATTAAATTTAGGTTTGAAAGATGTAAAACTCCCTAAAAACTATAGAATGGAAACAGAAGTGACAGCGGCTGCGGGGGAGGTTACTTTTATGCCTCGGCTGCTCCTTGTTTCAACCACACCTTAGTCACGTGACAAAGGTTATAGTTCACAACTGTCAAACTACACGTGGTTAACGCGCGCACTATAGAAAATCAAAAAAGCTTGTGGGCAAGGGGGTTGCGATTTTGAATTAAACTACAATCAAAGATATTAAAACCAATTTTAATAACATTCATCAATCTACAATTTTTAGACTTTAAAAACAGGCCCCTCCTACCGATCTTTCGCAAAAAAATAACACAAGGTGGGAAGGAGTAGGTTATAACAATTAGTTTTGCTAAAGTTTGTGTGGGATAAATAAATTTTTATCACAAAATACAGCTCGTGGTAGAAAATCCAACAGTTTAAATATATATTGCTTTAAATTATTAAATGGTAAAAGTGAATATAACCAACATTTTTGGTTTTTTTAAATTATCACTAATAAGCTCAAGTGAAATAGAGGCAATGGGCATGATAATTGGCACAGTGAAATGTTATCCACAATTAGTTAAAAGGCACCATTTTTTAATTTTTATGATTTTGTTTTATGCTTTTATACAGGCTGCCTCAAAATAAGCGTGTGCAAGAACTAAAACATTAGGATTTAAATATCAAATTTAGTGAGATATACTTAAATTTTCTAGCTTAATCTTAATTTTTTTCTGGTAAAAGAACTTAAGCACATCAAAAACCTACGAGTTGACTAGTAATACTACTGAAACTACTGACCAAAAAGTATATGAATTAACATAAACTTTTAAATTTGTTTACCCTTAAAAATCTTCCAACAATTGGAATAGTTTAAAATTACAATAAATCTGAGCCTAAACTAAATATCACCAGAACAAGGTCCAGTTAACAATTAACCAATAAAAATAGAAGTAAATATAAAATATTTCTTTTCCTTTTTTTGCACTTTTTTTATGAGAAACGCTCTTAGGTTAAAAAGCTAGTTTCCAGTGGTTTAGTTTGAACCCGTACACCTAACATTTTTAAAATATAATTTCAAAAGCTGTTAAGAAAAAACAAATTAACGTTTTATTACAGAGCTCCCCCTGTGGCTAAAGCTGGAACCAAATTATTTTGAGATGTTGCACTCTCGTCATCGTTGACAGAGATATCAGATCTTTCGGGATTCGTTCTCCTATCACTTCTCGTCTCACGAACATCGTAAAACACTGATTTGGCTAGGTACAGAGATTGATCTTGTTTAACAGAATTTCGGTTACCAACAGGCATTTTAGCTACAGCAGCTAACATATCAGCGTCACTTTCAGTGTAAAAAGCAGAGTTTCCAGATGATATTACAATTCCATCACCGGAATTCCTCATCAGCTTTTTATTTGTAATTTCAGCTTCTTGCGCTTTCTGACTTGAGAAACAGGTTGAGCACAAATAATTTGTAGCCATAGTGCCATACATAACGCATCCAGTGTTGACGCATGGAACTGTGGGGTGAATTACATTCAATTTTCTGTTGTCTAGACCTTGCTTCTGAAAGTTCTTCTTCTCCTTTTCAAACCTTTGTTTAGCTGAACTGAGATAATTTTTGATCATTTCTTCTTGATATTCGTGACGTTTGTCAGTGTGTAGCACAGCTGCTATTAGCCCATCCACATTTTTGGTCGCATCTTCACCAGTTTGGATTTTACAGATTTTCTTATCTTTAGTCAGGGGTAAGGAAGTAGAATCTAAGTCCCCTTTAAATGAAGAGCTACGTCGTGTCAAACTATTGAAATTTTTCTTGATTTTTTTACTCACACTCCGACCTAAGCTACCAAACTGTTTCGCTACGGATTGCAACTGTTTAGCAGCTTTACTTTTAGAATGATTTTGATTGGAGGATCCAGGATTATTTGATAAACTATCTTCAGATTCGAAACTTCCTGTAGCTCTTTTTAATTCATATTCAGAATAGCCATTGGCCAAAGACCCTGTTGTAGACCTATAAGCGTCGGTGGTCAAATCGGCTCTCGTTACCGTGAATAGAGGTATTTCTATAACATCTAAATATTCATTTAGCAAGTTAAGTTTATCCTTTTCTGAAAGCGTTAATTTGGAAATCATCCAAGGATCATTATCGTCAATCCCCCAACGAACATCTTTACCGGGATCAACAGCAAACTGAATAGGAAGTATTTTACGATCTGGATCTGTTAACGGTATCGCGGCTAAATAATATACAAGGACAGAATTAATTTATTTGAAAATTAAATTTTCAATAATAGTTTCATACCGACAGTATGAGGTTCTACAGTAGCGCTGTAGCTACGCTCCATAGCTACCAGGGCAGAAAAATGCGCCGCATCATACGTTAAACATAATGGAGACCTGTGACATTCTGATGGGGTAAAAACCAAAGGGAAATAGATACCACCAAACGGTATTGGAGCAAAGGGTTCGCCAGTAACATCTGAAAAGGCAACGCAATTAAGCAGTTTGCAAAATTTATCTAATGTAAGAGAAAATTATACCTTTCAACATGGTGTCTGCAATAACAATGACTGGCCTCCTTAACACATGAGCTAAAGCTAAAACGTGAATTTCTTCAAGACTTTCGTAAACTTGAGATTGACACTCTTCCTCTAGAACTGTATCTAATCCTCTATTTAAAATCACAGACATGAATTATTATTCCAGAAAAACTATTTCAGTTGACTGAAATGATTTACCCACCCTTTGCCACCAGATGCGTATTCCCCTCTTTGATGTGACCTAGTACGGGGTTCAATAGATGCCATTTGCAAAAGATTTTTCCATTCTTTCAACTATGTGAAGAACAGAATATAAACATTGAGACTAAATCATGAAATTATTATTTTTATATTGACCCATTCATCTTCGCAGTAGACTAAACCAGATTCCTTATTTTGTAAAGTAGTTTGCCAACGCCAACGCCGATAAAAGGCCTCTGTGAAAGTACTCTTAGATAATACCGAATGTAGTGCCCTTCTGAGAGTCAACAGGCGATCGTGAAATCCCCACATGCCCAGAGATGCTGCGTGAAGTAAACAGTTCCCATCACCAGTGGTTGCGAGGGGCCATAATCTTTGGCAAGCACCCATTTCAGCCCACCAATTCAAACGACCTAAGGCAAAAATGTAAAAAAAAATTGCAATTCTAAACTTGATTTGAAGAATAACGCTATTCAAATTACCAGCTTGTTCTAAAGAAACCAATGTAGAAGTTTCTATTAAATCTCTTTCGAGAAACTCCCTGAAATCTTCAGGCTGTGTTGCCAAGTTTGGTAGTGTAAATGTATAAATTGGTGTTTCTAGTAACATATGTGACGGACTACTTTCCCTGCCTTCGGATTTAAAGTCTTGGGCAAATTCACTCCTGGCTTTTGAAACTAAATTGACATTGTCAGTCGCTCTTGATATTCCTCTAGTTAGTTTTTTATCTATTTCAACAAAGACATAATTAATCACACATACCCATTAATGGCAGTAATACGCATACTTGCTCCATCGTCAATTTCAAAAGCATCAGCTTTTAACAAGGGTGGTTTTGACGGGGATGAAAATGACTCGGGACATTTAAATAGTTCTTTTGGTTTTTCCAAATCTTTTAAAATTTCAATATTTTCCACAGGAGTTGGAAGTTGAGACTCAAAATGAAATTGTGTTTCAGGTTCAGAAGAGATTCCTTTCATAATGTAGTAAGCTGATACAGCTTTTTGAAGATCCCAATCATGACCTTAAACAGTATAAATATTGAAGCATATACGGTTTCATCTTTCTCTTGAGAGATCAAAAGTATTAACCTTCTAGTAAGTCTACAGCCAGCCCAGGCTCTGCAGATGTTCGTGCAATGAATTCGGATAAAATTGTATCCATAATTTAAGATATCTGAAAAATATATGGCAATTAAACGGTAAAACAATAAAAATTAGAGGATCATAATTAAGACTAAACATGGAATCATTATCCAAATAGTTTAAGTATGACATTCATGCAAATAATGCGAATCCAAGATTTGAACGTCAACTAGTAAACGTGGCAAAGGCCTAAATACTTGCCATTCCAAACCCTTTAAATTGAATTAATATCGAAAAGGGAATGCAAATTTTTAGTATTTACCTGTATTACTTCTTTAAATATATATCGGCCTTTACTTATTAAAAAGATACGTCATGTTCTAGGCTTTTTAACCTAACTTTGAACTTTCGCATAAGTTGTGGAAAAGGGTACAAACGAAATCCTACTATCGGGCCTGTCTAAAAAAATAGATTAGAATAAATCCGAAAAAAGTTCTATCCTACTATTATGCTAGAGACGCCAAGTGTGCCAGATAAGACGATATTTTTTATATTATTATTAGGAATTAAACTAAGAGATTCTTTAAAAAATTTGTAATTATTAAATAAAAGTTGTTCAATTAAAGGTAAATAAAATGTTTCTTTATTCGAGGCTTATATCGAGAGAATCAAAACTTTACTCGAACCTAAATAAAATAGCAAGGGAATCTAAATACCCTAAGCGTTTTCCATTTGACTGCTCTCAAGCGCTCTAGATGGCTCTGATCCAAGCACGTATATAAGGGGGGGGTTAGGGGGTTTAACCCCCCCCCCCTTAGGACTCGATTCCCTTCTTACGAAAGGAGCGCAACATTAAATGTATTAAAAAACTTCGTTTGATACACGTGCGGAAATGTCATTGTCACTCGTCCCGAGTCTAGCCAGTACTTTAAATTTGCGTTATTGCTAACGAAAAATTTCGCGCTTGCTACGCTCGCGATTTCATCTGGTTGTGTTATAACCCGTGCCCCCCCTTAGACTTTCTATACCTACGTGCTTGCTCTGATCAACATTTTATGTTCCCTTTGCGTGCTCCGATCAAGTTTCCGCATATTCCATTTGCTGCTCTCGGGTGCTCCGATCTCGAGATCGGAGAAACTTTTTGCGTGTTCTTTTTGATTTTTTGACAAAATGGCAGACCAAGAAGCGAAAATTCAAATAACTGGTAGACGAAAAACAACAAAGCGCGGGAATATGATAATGGAATGTTCCATTTGCGGTTTTACTCTAGTCGATTGGGGCGAGAACTATGATGTCAGAGATCGATTCGGAGCTAATCTCTGGAATTTTTTTATATGTCGTCACGAAGACCCTGAAAAGGGGTACAAAAGGTGCTAGATTCGTTAATTTCCACTAGACCGTTTAAAAAATACTGCCCATTTATTATTTTTATTTTAAAGCGTTTATCGAAATTCGAATGGCGTTTTATCATATCCGCGTTTCTTCGTATTTCGAATTTATTCTATCGGTTTTCGTTGCTTCCTTTTCGAATACCTGAATTTTTTATGTCGTACAAATCATGATAGTTTCCTTAATTTCCACGCGACGGTTTTAAATATATTGCCCATTTATTCTATTTATTTGAACGAATTTTGGGTAGTGGTTTTGTCATACAGTCATGCGTTTTTCCAATCCACTACACGGCGATATGGTTTCCAAGAACAGAGATTTCATTCTGTGGCGGTTTATTCGAATTATTTTTCAATACCTATTCCAACCTTTTAGTAAGGGAACTAGACTTCATATTATTTGAGACGGTTTCTAGGTTTATTCGAGATTTATAGTAAGGGAACCTTATAATATATATTCTACTTTCAAAGTGAAGTAAAACCATGAGTTTTAGAGGTTTTCTTAGAATTATAGCTTTACCTATAATATAGATTGCTACACGTGGTATTTTGGGGCGTTGCCATTCTGAGAAATATAATATAATCTTATAAATCCTCTATAAATTCTTGGTAAAACCCATTTATCCTAATCGATTTCTTCGTTTATTTTACACGCATTTATTCTAGCCTTTTCATTGTATATTATCTGCGTAATTTTATTTCTTATTCCTTCGTAGATCACCCTCAGAAGGGGTGACACTTTCGTTATAATAAATGTATTTATCCCTTATATTTTATTAATGCTGCTTTACGGTTAGCAGTGACGTTGCCAGATATTCGTCAAAGCAAGAACGTATATACGTATAAGAACGTTGAACGATCAAATTGGCGCCTGGTGCCATGATGCAATCGGTTACAGAATAACTCCGCCCAAAAAAACCGCGTGCGGCTCGAGCTAAAGGTTATAACCGTTTCCTGTTCAAGCGCGTGCTGCACGCGGATTTTAGGGCGGAGTTATTCTGAAACCGATTAAATCATGGTCCAAGCGATGTCTTTTGTTCAACGTTCTTATACATATATACGTTCTTGGTCAAAGGGAAGGTCAGACTTTGTAAAAGTCGGAGAAGAGTCGAGAATGAGTAAGAATTTAGAACAGTTGAAGGTACACCGAAGGGAGCTAGGACACAAAAATAAACCCTAGATCTACGTCACTGACGGTTAGATAATAATACGGCAGTGGTGACACTGCCCTTAGTGGCAATAGACTAGCGTAACAGACGAACCATCTCTAGAATATACGCGCGTTACAATTTACGGAGAGCTCTTACTTCGAGAGTGAAAATCTACCTATTTTGTAGTAATGGCCCAAAGACTGACGGAAACGAAAACGGGGAGGTCAGAAAAGAAGGATCCCAGATGAGGAAGAATGTGTCGGCGAAGACGTAAGACCACCACGTGTAAGACTAGCTCTGACCCCGATTTTGACGATTTGGGAGAGTTGAACGTTAAAGATCATTGGGCTTCTTCTTCGGAATGCCGTCAAGGTCTTGAAAGTAAAGAATTTTCTACTCTCAAACCTGGAGAGTACATTTACGATGTCATAGTGAATCAGCGATAGCGCTTTGTTTAAAGATTAAGGTTTTGTTTATAGATTCAGGTGTATACTCGTTGTCCGCGAGTGTACAAAGTAACTTCGGGAATGTAGAACAATTCGTTTTAGTCGCGACAAATATTTGATCTCATTGGTTGCTAGGGGTTATTGTTAAATACAAGAAAGCGATAGTCATTTGGGACTAGTCCCCCGACTGATAATCTTCAATTACCGGAGAATTAAGGAAAACGTGAAATATTGATATATTACCGCCAAACCCTTGAGAAAATAGCTAGATGCGCTTTTCCTGATCATACGGGTAATTGGAAATACCACTATCGTACTCAAGTCCCTACTCAATGGAACGTTTATGATTGCAGACAGGAATCGATACCTCTACTTGGAATGCTTATCGCGCCAGATTTTCGTTTCAATGAGGCTGACGGTTTTTTTTTGACACAATTTGCGACGGAGCGCGCGCAAAGAGGATTTTTTCACTCGTAGGCGGGGCCAAAGCCATCAGAGTTATCTTACCATACGTGATACGCCAGGATAAGCATTCCAAGTAAGGTATGGATTCCTGCTGCGGACTATACGAAGTTGCCAATCTCTAATGCATATTTAAATGATCCACTTTACGCCCAATGTATAGCTACATTGATTATATTATTGTTTAAATTATTCTGCCCTGAAATTTCCTCATCTTCAGAAGAACTAGAATCAATAATTTGCGTTTCGAAGTTAGTATTACTTAGGTCACTTTCAGACATGTTTTACTTTTTTATTGCAAAATAATTACAAAAATACGTATTTACAGTATTTCTTACTCAAGGTCCAGTTTTAAGTACATAAATATTCCTACAGGGATATTTACGAGGGCTATTTGGCGCTCGTTTTTTTTTACAAATAACCAGACAATGGTTTATGAGTAAAATATTTCAGAGAAACATACACAACTGTAAAATTTATTAGGGCTGTGTTACAATTATTGTAAGACCCAAATTTTATTTATTTACCTTTTTGTGCTCAGTTCAATGTTTGAGCAAACACCAACAATTAGTACAAATTTGCTACGGGTATATAACAAACCTGTTTTGGATCAATTAATCAAGTTTCCAAAAAAAAAATTGGAACCTACTTAATTAAATTTTAATAGTTTAGAATAACACAGTAACTATACGAACCAGAAGCTACAGATTTTGGGAAAATGTTTACACCAAACTGTTAAATGGGCTCCAAAGTTCGGTGGCAAAAAAAAAGAAAATTGAGCATGCTTTTCATTACCCCCAACCTCTCACTCGGCCTTGGCAGAGGCAACCGTAAATTTCACACTTTACTGACTTCACACACATTTTGCCACGGAACTTTGAAGCCCCTTTAAGGCAACCGATCATAGAACTGTACTCTACTACCCCTAACAATTGTAAGCGAGGAGTGAAATAGTCCCCTAGGAGGGGTTATACAATCACCGTGTCTGTCTGTCCGTCTGTTCTGCATTATCCGTGCAAAGGTTAATCATTGCGTACGCAGTTTCTCGAAATTTCTGCGTTCGCAGTTTCTCGAATGGTTCGTTATTGTAATGTTTATGTGTAGGGTGCGAATGTTGAGTTTATGTAATGACGGTTGTGGGTGTTGAGTCTGTTGTGTTTGTATGAACTTTTTCTTAATGACTTTGGAACGGATCGAGTGCTGTGTGTTATGCAACCTCTCAACGTCCAATGGCAGGGTTTCCACCAATTGTACACGGTATTCGTCTTAGTATCAACTTGCGATTCATTGGCGCCGGCCGGGAATCGAACCCGGGTCTGCCTCGTGCAAGAGACGTACTCTAACCACTCAGCCACCAACGCTTGTTGAGTTGCGGTGTTTTTCTAAAAAACAGCTTTGGCGAATGTCCTTTACAAAGTTATAACGTTAGGTACTATAATTTATTCTACATCATTTTAAATATTTATAAATTATATTAATATTATATTTAATTAAATATTTATAAATTATATTAATCTTATATTTAATTAAATATTTATAAATTATATTAATCTTTTATTTAATTAAATATTTATAAATTATATTAATCTTATATTTAATTAAATATTTTAGTATTTTTATGTAAAATTTGATCGTAATCACGAATTGAACTCGGGTCGCATTGCTACAATGCAGATAGTTCACCGCCGAGCCATTGACTTCCTTAGGGAAAATATTAATGTAAAGGAACCATTATGAGAAGGCGGGTTTTTTTTACTAACGGATGAATACAATATCTGTATATATTGTTTATTGAACTTTGTTTTTTAATTTTTGTGAACTTGTTAAAGTCTAAATATTTTACGTTTGAAAATTTAAAGGTCAAATCTTGTTTTAGCGCAGTCAGCAGATAAAAAGGTTAAAGGGTATAACCCGTTAGTTTTTTGTAATTTATTTCGTTTTTTTTCAGTCTTTTTTTATCTAGCGTATTAGTTTTCAAGGGTAATTCAATTGTGCATTGTTTTAGTACGTCTAACTCGCTGTTGTAACTACTTAATTTATATTATTCTGAATAAATAAAACTCGGTTGTTTCGTCTCAATTATTTTACAATTAAAATTTTATACCGGGCGGGATTACGTTTTTAGTAAATAACTCTGAATTGCGGAGATATCTTTAAGGGACGTCTCGAGAATTTAATACCACTAAGGACAATGCTTCCGAGGAGAGGTATATTTTGGCTTGCTAACTGGTCTTAAATTACCTAAGGCGGCTAGGTGAGTGCATGGTTGGGAAAATTTTAATAAATGTTACGGTGAGGGAGTTCGCTAAATTGTTACGTATGAAATTTTATTTTAACATAGGGAAATAAATCTTAAGATTATTTTTCAGAAGCAGTCGCAATTATTAGACCATAATATTTTATTTGACTTTACCGTGCTTAAAGGGATCCATCACTCACAACAGGGGAAGGCATAGGGGTCACAAAAAAACTGGTTTTGAAGCACACTGCAAGTCTGGATTTTAAGTTACCCGTATGTCTCCCCCTGCTGTGAGTGATGGATCCCTTTAAGAGAATTTCATATGACCTTCATCTACATTTTAGGCTATTTCCTTACGTTCAGAGTGGATATAGGTGTGATAACGCTTACAATTGTTAGTTCGAAAATGACAAGCTATTGTGAAAGTCGCGAATTTTTATTTCTAGCTGCTTTGGTTTTCTACTGTGTTTTAAAGCGCTCTTACAATGTTAGTAAATTGGACAAAAGAGCGCTATTTACATCGTTTTAGTTTTTCCTTAAGCATTGTTTTAGTTGCACTTCGATATTATAATTACAATCTTTCGGTTAAATACTGCCTTTTTACCTCTATAATTAGCACGGATCTAACCTTGGATTAATAATAGTAGTTCCTACCTGGATATATCACTCTAGCGTTCCGCGTTCATTTCCTAATTGTTTGTTACGGGCGGCTCGGTTACGGGTTTCTTGTAGAATGCTACCTGTTATGGGAGTTTCGGAAATTCTCCGTTAACTTCGCCGAAGCGGCACTGTTGTCGCAAAAGTCATTTGCTTTTTCCAAGTTATATATCCAGGTAGGAACTACTATTATTAATCCAAGATCCAGGTCCGGACTGGGACCTAAAACCGGCCCACAAAAACCCTACATTGTCATGCTGGCTAGACGGCCTCACGGTCCTTTGACCACACCGGCCCATCGGGCATTTGCCCGATCTACCCTATGGCCAGTCCGCGCCTGCCAAGATCTAACGGTTCTAACCATGAGTTTTTAGGGGTCTCACAAAATTACAGCCTCTTTACCTAAAGGTTCATTATAGAGGTTTTTTTAGGTTTCGCTAAATAATAGCCTTAATAATTTGAAATTGATATTCAGAAAGTATGTATGATGTTGATTTAACCATGATTAACCAAATAAAAATTTAAAAGTGTAATTTTTGGAACAATATTGCTAAAGAGGTGAAAGATTCTAAAAACTCGAAGAAACAAGCTTTCTCAAATAGAAAATTCCATAGCACCCCGTAAAGTGGAAATTTCAGGCAGAGTTAATTCAACACAAGTGGTAAATGTTTTACAGAACGCTGAAAGCATTCCCGATGTTGTAAACAAACTGATCTGGCAAACGAAATTCCCTAAAAAATACCTTTAACGAAATTAAGTAGGAAATATGTTAAAGCAGCAATCTCCAGCAAAAAGCGTAAGTCATTTAATTGTATATGACACCTGGGAGCAACAAACACAAGGAGAACGCAGCTAGCCTTTAACAACGCTAACTCAGTGTCGTGTACAAATTTCATTGGACGAACCTTTACGCTGAACGTTTTACAGGCGGGGGGGTGAAGACAATTTCCGAATTTTCCCCTTCCGACGGCAGCAGGCGCTAAAGCGTCTAACCAATGAAAACTGTACGCAAGAAAATACACGACTTTTGACGGGTTGCGTTCTCCTTGCGTGGGGTGCTGTGTTTGTTGCTCCTAGATGCCACGAATCTTCTGTAGGACGTGACTGCGCCGAGTGCATGGTATACAAAAACGTATATCACGTACATACATCGGCGGCTCCGACCTCCAGTCTCCAGTCCTCCGACCCAGTGATGTTCCGAGCGATTTCGGGAACGTACTTCCCAGTGGCGTAACTAGGAACTCTGGGGCCGGGGGCCCCCGCGAAAAACGACTCGAGGCCCTTTGAAAAAGCACCGATTTTAATCATAAACGCGCGGGGTCTGCGGGGGCGCTATTTACGCCACTGGTATTTCTTCCAATCACAGAACGTATTTTCGAAGCATTTTTTGGGGAAAAACGTACTTTTCGATTTTCAACTTAAAGAGATAGTCGTATAAGTTAAAATTTTTATTTACCATGGTTTAAAATATTAATTTAAGAGTTGTTTAAAGCATGACTGATACTTCATGGTATTTTTGATTTTATTAAAAACAGTTAAAATTTACATGTAGGACATAACGGACATAATTTAAAAAATTCATACGACTTAGTTATGAAATTGAAAGAGTGTTCTATAAATGAAGATTTGGATTTATGCAGCTTGGATGTAAAAAGTTTATATACGAAAGTACCAGTGGATAAAACTCTTATTATATTGAAGAAAGAACTAGAAGAAGACCTGTCATTAAAAGCCAGAACCACATTAAACATAGATACTATTTTAAAACTTAGTGAAATATGCCTATAGAATACATTTTTTAATTTTAATGGACAATTTTACAAACAAAAGGAAGGCTTAGCAATGAGAAACCCACTTTTAGGCTTTATTGCCAATCTATATATGGAAAAGGTCGAAATCCAAATTATAAACCACCCAGATATCATAAATAACAATCAATTTTGGTATAGATTTATGGATGACATATTATGTTTAAAAAAGAAATCTCTATTGATTGAAAAATTAACTGAAATAGCAAATTCTGTTGATGAAAACATACAATTCACAAATGAATCAGAAATAAACCAAACCCTTTCTTTCTTAGACATAAAAATTAAAAGAGAAAAAAATGATTTCCAACTTTCGATATATCAAAAACCTACACACTCTAAAAATTATTTAAATTACAAGTCATCCCACCCAAATATCATAAAATTAAGCATTCTAAAAAGTCTAAAACACAAAATTGAAACAATATCACATAACCCCATAAAAGATAAAGAAATATATTCAAAACAATTAGAAAATGTGCATACCCAAAAAATCTAATCGAAGATATCTTTAATACACACATAATAAAACAACCTAAAATACCTAAAAATTATGTAAAAGGAATAACAGAAAAAAACAAATATACAATTAAAAAATATAAATATAAATTTAAAAAGTAAAAAATCAGAAACAATACAGTCAATCCTTATCAAGAATAAACCTAAAATAGATAAAAATTACGAAACCGGTATTATATATAAATTAACTTGCGAATGTAAAAAATCTTACATAGGCCAACCTAAAAGAAAGTTTAAAATAAGAAAGGATGAACATAAAAAATGTATAAAAATGGGTGACAAATATAACGGAATTGCAAACCATATATGGGCGACAAAAGGGCATAATATGGATTTTGATAACGGTGATATTGTTTTTAAATAACAACATTATTTTAAAAGAGATTTTAAAGAGGCAGTAGCGATTAAAAATATGGGAGAATTAAATTTAGACAAGGGTAAAATTTGTATTAAAAATTGGGGAGACCAAAAAATTAAATCATAAAAAACTTATTGTATGAGCAATGTTAATCTCTGTATCGAAAATTCCACAATTTGTAATTCAATCTGTAAAATTATTCAGTTTTCAAAATACCGCTTGACGAGGGGTCTCGAACCCGAATGCTTCGGAAACATGTAAATTTTAACTGTTTTTAATAAAATCAAAAATACCATGCTTTAAACAACTATTAAATTAAAGAGATAGTGTCAGAATTTTCTACGCATATGAAGTTTTTTCATCAATTATTTAAAAATAAAGTAAAGAAAAATATAGCTATAAAACATTTGGTATAAATATAAATATTCACGATTAAATTCAAATTTTAAAATAGAAAGATAGCGTAACTTTTTTTATCACATACTGTCTACGTCATAGATAGGTTGATGTTTATTGGTTGCTACTAGAGCGAGCTGGAAATAGAATTTTTAGGGGATTACAGGAGGAAATTTTACTCCCATCGCTTTCTTTTGATCCGAGTTTCCCGCTTTCGCACGCTTTAAGACCCTCATTCGATGGAAAGTAATGGAAAGATAAGCCACTTTTGTTGTTATTATTACTGCAGGAAGGAACTGCACAATACACTGCCACGCCCACGGTCTTCGGTGCTTTCGGTGGCATCTTTCCGTAGAATATAAATATTGTTATAATGACTAAGTATAAGAAATAATGATATAATTTATAAACAATACCTTGTTATCGATTTTTTTTTCAATTTGTACTTTGAAAATAATATTTTTACACGTAGCCGGCTCGTGAAGTCGTGATTCGAACCGCGAGAAGAAAGTCAAAACACGCGCTTACAAATCCTCTACACGATAGTATAAAAAGAGTACTGGAAATTCCCCGCCGCTCGAGCGCGCCGAAATCAAAGATAATCTAGACCAAACTCATGACGTCTACAATCTGTGAAGTTTTGCGCAGCTATTGAAATACCATAATTTTACATTAAAATATAAAACTAAATACTAATTGAAAGTGCTAATATATATATATATTCTGATTCAGGACTTAAAAATCTATCATAACGTGTAAGCCAAAGAACAAAATTTTAAATTAATCTGAGTTGGCACTATCTCTTTAAAGTGTTGGTTGCACGAAATTTTAGCTATGGCTAATTAATGGTTTATTAGAAAGAGCAAACATTTTATAGCAAGTACAGAAAATTTCATCAAAATCGGTTAAGTGGTCTTTGAATTATTATAAAAAGAAGTCGAAATGGTGGAAATCGAGTTTTTCGGCGAATATCCAGAGTTCTAAAATTCTTCTCGGCACCCATGACGTCAGTAAATGCGAAGCGTATTATTGGCTAATTGTCTGTAATACATTTCTTTACATCTGGGATTAAAAGCAGGTTGATTTAACACGTAGTAGAAAACGATATGAAACCATGGACACTATCTCTAACCGGACGGGAAAAGCAGCCTAAAAGAGGTACCCCTCACTGTCCGTTTGCGTCCTACTTCGTATTAGAAATAGTCGGCCGTACTCGATTCGCAGGGCCGTCAAGGTCATTCGGAAGAATGTAAACCCCCATTTCAAACGGAACGTTTTGTCGACCACGTGACGAATTATATGACCTTGACAGCCCGAAACTTTCAAAATTCTTGAACCTCCCCCCTTTACAGAGAGATGGTGGCGGCGGCAGGTGATTTTGTCTGGTGGAAGCTACAGCTTTTCCCGTCCGGTTTGAGATACAGTGTCCATGATGAAACCGAAGGCTCCTTGTAAATTCTTCTTAAAGCGTCGGGCTTATTATCGAAATAAGCCTAATATTATGATTAAAATTTAAAAACCTCTGGTTTGAAAACTTCTACAAGTAAACAGAATCCCTCCACTTCAGCTCCTTCTTTTTTAGGAATAAAACTACATTTTTGATTTACCCCAAATTACCGAAAATTTCAGGATTTTGGGGAGCGAAAAAGGTCAGTTTCGGACTCAAAGTTAATACACTTAGGCTTGGAAATTTGTTTCGACAATGACATTTTTGGAAAGAGAACGTCCTGGGCTTCGAAACAAGCCCGCATTCATTCGTTTTTATTACTATCGATTTTTCGTGCATTCAACACTTGAATACGCTATCTATGAAACAAAATTCTTCCGTTTTTAAACGTCAAAAGATTGAATCCGGCATTGTAACTGCCGAGGTAACTGTTGTCAACAATTACAATGCCCTTGGAAACCGCGGTTGAATGTCGCTTTCAACAGTGGCGGCGCCAGGAATTTTCACCAGGGTAGGCAAACCAAATGGGCACTCGAACCCCCTCCCCCCCCCCTTTTTTTTCAACGAAATGCTTGAATAAAAAATAACTATTAAAACCTTTTAGTATACTTGGTTCTTGGAATAAATTTTACAATGAAAGACTCAAATATCACTTTTTCATTATACATTTTATATAAGGAATTAATGAGATTCGCCTATTGCCTCTTTAAGCGAATTTTATCTCTTGGGAGAATTTTTAAGCCCTTTCTAGATCAATTTATAGGATGATTTGGGGCCCCCTTGAAATTTGAAGGTAGTCAGTGGCCTACCTGGTCTACCCCCTAGTGCCGCAAGAGGAATTCGGATAAAGCCAGCCGCTTTGGTGGTGAAATTAGACCACATTATTTATAAAACTTTCAACGAACCCCAAAAAGTTTAAACGTACTAAATATATGCCAAAAAATATCAAAACGTATTTTCGTATCGTAAATTTTTCCAAACGTACTAAATACGATTAATTAAATCCAAAACGTATTTTTGTACTAAAAATTTGTAAACGTATTAAAAAAGTACAAATGTACCGCTCGGAGTCCGACCTCTGATCCCGGAGACTCAATATTCCTGCGGAGACTGGAGGCTGGGAGACCCCATACTCGCTTCGGAGATTGGAGACGGCCCTAACCGCGGCGGAAAATTGTCGTCTGCCATCTCATTCCTCAATCTGAAGTCGCTGCTTCTCACTCATATAGAAGAGTGAACAATTTAATGATGCGGTAGCTTCAACATACGTCGATGTAAAGAATATCAGAAATTTATAAGATGCGTCTACGACAAAAGTCACATGTTGTTAATTTAAAAAATTTAGACCACCATCCTATAGCTAAGATCGTAAATCACATACTCCAATGGACGCCTAGTGATTGGAAACCAGATCTTGCAGTGAAGAATGGAGACCGGAGACCGAATCTTCCAGTGGAAGCTGGAGACCAGAACTGAATCTTCCAGTGGAGGCGGGAGGACTGGAGACTGGATCTTCCACTTTAGGCGGGAGGACTGGAGACTGGATCTTCTACTTTAGGCTGGAGGACTGGAGACCAGACCGAATCTTCCACTGGAGGCTGGAGGCCTGGAAACCGGAGACTGGATCTTCCAGTGGATGCTGGAGGCCTGGAAACCAGAGACCGAATATTCCAGTGGACGCTGGAGGACTGGAGACCGGAGACCGAATCTTCCAGTGGAGGCTGGAGGCTTGGAGACTGGATCTTCCAGTGGATTATGGAGGACTTTAGACCGTAGACCGAATCTTCCAGTGGAGGCTGGAGGCCTGGAGAAAGGAGACCGAATCTTCCAGTGGAGGCTGGAGGCCTGGAGAAAGGAGACCGAATCTTCCAGTGGAGGCTGGAGGCCTGGAGAAAGGAGACCAAATCTTCCAGTGGAGGCTGGAGGCCTGGAGAAAGGAGACAATATCTTCCAGTGGAGGCTGGAGGCCTGGAGAAAGGAGACCAAATCTTCCAGTGGAGGCTGGAGGCCTGGAGAAAGGAGACCAAATCTTCCAGTGGAGGCTGGAGGCCTGGAGAAAGGAGACCAAATCTTCCAGTGGAGGCTGGATGACAGGAGAAAGGAGACCAAATCTTCCAGTGGAGGCTGGAGGACAGAAGGCTTGAGACCAAAAGTCTTGCCGACCTATAGAATCACTTGGATTGTATGTATTTACCAAACATGAAAAACGAAAGATTAAAAACTCAACGTTTACTTTGTCAAATGGCTATCTTCTACTTTCAAGCCGCTTTGGAGGTAAATTTAATTCCGGTAGAAAATGTCCGCAATGAAGCATTCAAAGGTTTCTTGCCGGAGATTGGGCGCAAAACGCCCGACGTTGTTGGTGAAGAAGTGAGAAGAATATTGGGTACCATTTAGTGTAAGGCGAACTCATTGACCTTCGGAGCCCAACACGATCCCACAGAATTTTACCAGTTACTTCTTCGAATGGAAATTACAGACGATGTACAAACGCAAATGAATGTATGTATTGGCTTACTCACGACTACGAAACGATGGGGGGAAAACGATTTGTTTTCTGGCGTTTTCACGGTAAACTAGATGCTATAGTCAGTTGCAGGCTAAGAAAGACAAAATATATAGTACAGTCGGCGCAAGGATACCTCAGATCGTTTCCGGTCATTCCACCGCGCGAAATTTGAATTTGGCCATTTTACGGTCAAATTCGAATTTTGCTCTTTTTGTCGTCTTTTAGCGCCATCTAGAGACCGAAATTGGAATCTTTATTTTTTAATTTCATAATTGTGGTGGCGAGCAAATTTAAAAGATAAGGCCAGTCGACCGCGCGTAATTTAAATTTGACCACTTTACGGTCAATTTCAAATTTCGTGAGTTTCATCGTTTTTTCGCGCCATCTAGGAACCGAAATAGGAATCTATTTTTTAATTTCATGTTGTCATGAGTTTCATTACTGAATGCAGCTAAAGAAGGTTCGATAATTGAAGCTCAAAATATTTTAAATAGCCCAAGAGGTTTCTATAAAAAGCATGATAAAGGTTTATTGTTAACAGGTAAAGATAAAAATATAATTTTAAACGTCTATAGCTCATTAAGACAACGTTACCCCCAAGAAAGCGTGGTAACTATTTTAAAAGAAACTGCCGATTTAACTGGTAAGACGTAGAAATAAATTTACAAAATTAAATAATTATACATACTATTTTAAATTTAAGAATGATAGGAATGCCTTATCTTTTAAATTTGCTCGCCACCACAATTATGAAATTAAAAAATAAAGATTCCAATTTCGGTCTCTAGATGGCGCTAAAAGACGACAAAAAGAGCAAAATTCGAATTTGACCGTAAAATGGCCAAATTCAAATTTCGCGCGGTGGAATGACCGGAAACGATCTGAGGCATCCTTGCGCCGATTGTACTATATATTTTGTCTTTCTTAGCCTGCAACTCACTATAGTCAGAGAGTGTAAAGTCGCTTCGCTACAGAGAGGCGCCTCTTCCTATCCCCGTAATGTTAAAATTTCGTGGTACGTTTTTTCCCCATGAGAGCGTTGAAGAAGCAGACGACGGTGTTTGCAATTCCCGGACACACGATGGCACTGTAAAATTGCTTATCAAAGAAAAATAAATTTTGCTCTCAATAGGTTAAAGTTGAATTCAGCTCAGTCAGCTGTGATGTTGAATTATTTTAACTATTTAAGTAAAACAGTTGATTTCGTAAGAAATATAAAAGTAAGTTTATTATCAACTGTACTTTTTTAATATATCAAAAGAAATTCGTGGAATCTAAAGTGGAATATTTTATGGGCTGGCCAAGTCTTAATTAAATATACCAAAACCATGGTAGAACATGTGTTTTGAATAGCAGCGGTGAATTAAATATTCTGAAATATAATTAAGAACATTTTCTTTTAGAAGGTTTGGACTTTCAATGGCTTTGCAAATTTCTAAATCTTCGTCAGTGAATTGTCCTTTACCTTGCAAAACCCAATGGTTATCATATTTGGACAATTCTTCATGGTCCAGGAGCTGGTACTTTAAACGAGTCTGTTTAAAATAAAGTCATCCAAATTGTCAATTCAATATGAATCTGATGGCTTTAAGAGGCTATTGACTGATGCAGCTCTGTACGCTGCCTGGTATTGTTGAGGATTTGGATGATCTCAATTGTCTCCTTATTGGCGAATGGAACCAAAGTAGTTTTCTAAAAATCTTTGACTAATTCTTCCAGTTACTAAGAACTTAAAACCAAAATTATCCTTTATATCATTCCTTTCCAATTTTTCTTTCAGCATTGGTATGTGGATGGATTGATCAGTCATTGCTCTCTTACAGTGTGTTTCATTGTTTAATGTCCTGCTATTGCAGCAATCAAAAAGGCCATTCATGTGTAAGAGGAACTCTGCTGTGTATGTGCTTTCAATTGTTAACTCTCCTAATCCCAGTGAACAGGCCATTTGAATTAGAAACACTTTGACTGCAAATTTGGGCAGCTAAACTGACTTTCATGTTAGAAAATGCTGGTAACTTGATATGTTTACGTTTCAGCTTATGTGTGCTTTGAAACTTACCAATTTCTTGGTCTATTTTGAAAAAATGTTCTAGGACTGCCCAAGAAACTAGATTGCCTTCCACTATTATGGGATACCGTTTGAAATTGTTCCTCACACTTTTCAAGAGATGTGGAGGATCAATTTCAATGAATGGCTTTTCCACTGATATCCCCATACTTTTGAACAAATTTTGATTGCCTGTTCCTTGGTCACAGACTACAGCTTTGGCCAATACGTTTTAGGCGAGTTACGCAATCATGAAGCAATATCTTCAAAGTCTGTTCGTGACAAGCATCTTTTGTGAGGAAGTAACCAATTGGTAGTTTGAATTTCAGTTTTATGTCATTCACCATGAACACTAGGGCCTGATTTGCGTACTATTTTGACCTTCCATATGGACCGAAGTCTACGAAACCTTCAATGTTATCGTTTTCATTATTGTCAAAATGTTTAGTTGAATGGCTATAATTATGTTCAGTACAAATATATTTAAATGGAATAGAATTCAATAGATAGTTCTGGGTTTAAATTCATAGGAATTGACTTTATCCACTGTAAAAAAAAATTTCATTTAAAGCTAGTGTTCATCATTGTGAATATTTTATATAAATTATCATTTTCTTCGTTGAATTGATTTTGGAGGGCATAATTTGGCATTTGTAGTGCGGCGTTTACCTTACACCATGTTGTAGTTGTAACATGATCTTCAGGTGCATTTTCATTTGCTACTATTTGAATTAATTATAAATGAACATAAGGCAGTAAGAGACCATGGCGGGATATGTTTTTGCCTTCAGTTTACCTAGGGAAAACCGTGGTTTCATTGGAATTTTCCAAAAAAAATAGTAGGTGTAGCTAATGGTGTAAGCCTGTTTTTGGTTTTGATATTCATAAAACAATCGTCAGTGAAATGAAGCCCGCAAAATACGTGATTAAAGTGTAAGTAATCTGTAGTTTTATTTTGGAGCTTTTCACTGTTTACATTTTGCAGCCACTGCAGAACTATTAAGTTTTAAGAAATGTTAATGTATTAGAATAGGCTTATTAAATTAAAACGCGTATTCACCGGTCTTTATCCCTTGGAAACTTGAAAGAAAAAGACAGACACGTGGTTACCTTTATATTCGATTTACAATTTTTAGCCGAACAAGACATTTCAAAATAAATTAAACTCGCAAAAATACCTAAAACACTTTCTTTTTTGCGTCTTCTCAAACTCTAATCTAACACGCGCCGGAGATACTACTAGCGCCATCAAACGCCCGGGAATTGTGGACATTCTCGGCGAATAAAATCGTACCACGGATTTTTTAAAGAGAGGCGCCTCTCTGTAGCGAAGCGACTTTACACTCTCTGCTATAGTCAACGAACTCTGTCGGAACAGACCACTTATCTAATAAATGGAGAAACTGAAGATTAAATTTGTACAAAAATTACTATCATAAAAGCCAGCCCTAACAGAGTCGTTATGGTTTATTGTCAAAGAAATACCAATATGGATACTAGCTACTTAAAGGGGCTCCAAAGTTCGGTGGCAAAATGTGTGTTAAGTCAGTAAAGTGCGAAATTTACGGTCAACTCTGCCCGCCTCTGCCAAGCGAGTGAGGGGTTGGGGGGAAGGAAAAGCATGCTCAATTTTTTTTTTGCCACCGAACTTTGGAGCTCCTTTAATAACAAATAAAGAAAGGTGTGTTTTAAATAATGAAATGAATGTTTTGACTAAAAAATAATTTCTAAAAATCTGTGTTGTAAGGAAAGGATATCCAGCTAAATTTGGACATTTTATAGCCTTCACAAAAAAGGTGACTGTTGGATTTGCTATGATGACGCTTTCGTTACGATGGAAAAGGAATTTATATTAAAAAAAACAATTTTATGAAATTGCAGTCTGATCTACAACGGCTTGGAAACTTCAAAAGGTTTTTTTTAAAATAACTGCATGAGTTTGCAAATATACAGATCACGGGCTGGGTATTTTATCATAAGATTAAGACTACAACGTTAAAGGCTTCGTTGCAAATAAAAAAAAAATATCAATTCCCCCTGATGCGTGTAAAAGTTAAATTGGAAATGAAGTTTTAATATTAATAAACAGTTAGGCTAATACCCTTGGTACCACTTGACTCCCAAGTCAGTTAGCGACCTTTAATGTTATTTAGGTGGACCGGGTAAACTGCGTAGGAGGGTGGTAGCAAGCCCTTCGTGCCACGGGAACCAAAACATACAGTGGAAGGCCGCCACCCATCCATCCCGTCCCTCCCGTCCCTCCGAGGTGGCGCTGGTGGTGCTAGTGGTTAGAGGCCTGCGCCGATTTGATATGGGTCGGCGGCGGCGTTTGATACAAAATATACCGGCGGCGTTTGATACAAAATATACCGGCGGCGGCGTCTTCGGCTTGGCCAAAATGACCAGCGGCGCCAGCGTACGCCGGCGTTTGTATAAATTTTAGAGCTATTTCTTGTAGCGACAGTTTAAAAAACACGTGACCAGAAGGGCACGGGCAAATACCAACTCGTACTAGTCCTTCCATGGACTACTTAATGTACTTCGCACAGGGATGCCCCGTTCCCGAATATTTGCTTCGGGCGATTGTTAAATGTGCGCTCTGGCGGCGGAGTTAGGAACTAACTAACTAATGATAACCGGGGAAGAAAGAAAAGGGGTGAGGGGAGGGAAACAACAAATGTAGCTCAGCAGCTGGAAAACACGTGGGACTGGCTCAATTTGTTAAACGTTTGTTTTAATGTTTTAATGTGCGAAGTACATTAATTAGTCCATGGTCTTTCCGAGGTAGGCCACTGGCCTGACGTCAAACGACATCCAAAATTATTTGCAGCTATGCCGGGTCGAAATTCGGATGAAGGCTTGATATTGGCTTTTTATTTTTTTGGTGGTGCTCCACGGTAACGCTCTACAGTGGGGTAGACAAGGAGGGTTCAATGTGAACCCCCTGGGCCTACCTTGACTATACTAAATTGACACCTCCTTCTCGACACCAGTCTTAATATTAACATTCTTGGACCCCCTTTGACGAAATTCTGTCTACGCCCTTGACGCTCTGAGCCTTCCAATCAGAAGTTACGAATAACATCATTTTTTCTGAAGAAGGTTAACATCGCACGGTGAACATACATATTGCTATTTTGATATGTTATTTTCCATTTAAATATAATTTAAGGTATCATGATGTGATTTTATAAACGTATTGGACGTCTAAAATGCAGTATATCAAATGCTTCATTTATTGAATTTAAATTAAAAAATTAATATCAGTCTCGGATTGGCCATAGAGGTAACCTGCCCGCGATGGCGTGGATCCCATGGACCGTTCATGAAGTGTGCCTCCGTAAACATGGTAGCGTTATAGTTGTTAAAGCTGGGACCCATAGTCTCCTAGCAACCAAAAAATATTAGACCCAGTCCGCCACTGCTTATTATAATGCAATTTTCGAAAACATATCGATAAACCAAGCAACATTTAAATTTAAAGATAATTAAAATGTGGATAAGCCTTGGTTATATTAGTGAATCTCTCTATAGCCAAGATAGCAATGCTGATTCTCCAAACACGGTCACAAAACCTTCTATTGTCGACGGTGTCTAAAAAGGAGTAATTCCGAAAACATTATCAAAGACCACATGCGTGACTGTAATGTTCACCAACCACAACGCGTGGAGATGCCAACCAAAGAACCAATTTTAAAATTCAAAAATTTTGGTTGGAGTCAAATGGTAAATAATTTAATACTTCTTTTAAAGGGAATATAACCTGCAAAGTAATCTTTATGGAAGACCCCTTCAATTTTTCAAATTTCCCTGTACAGTGGCGCCAAACATTTCTAAAGTCAAAGGCAAGAGTGGCTAGAGCTGCAAACGTTGGTGTTCCACACCAAATACCTGAGGTTATATTCCCTTTAAATTCGAAATATTTATTTATTTGTTTCATATAGGTTCCTTACACCATTTTCGCCGATTTCGAGTCGATAATGTCAAAAATAGCGACATGTTTGCCAGACGCAACATTATCATTGACCACGACCCTAGCCGTACATGTCACGTGCGGATTTTCATACGCAATTGTCAGTCCCACTGGTACGTTTGATCACTTGAAATTCTTTTAATCCTTTATCTAATATTTATTTACTATGTAGGAAATCTCGTAAAGCACGAGACCTACAGGGGACAAGACGGTGCGTTGAAGTTTTTGAATATGCTTTTGGACGAGTCTACGGCTATATCGGAAGCGTTGAAGGAAAACATCCCTATGCAACTTTCTGAAGCTGAAGAAACATCATACCAAACCGCAACTCATTGTTACGTCTGCGAAGAAGCATTCACGAAAACTTCAATTAAAACACGTGACCATGACCATTATACAGGAGCGTATAGTGGCTGCGCGTGTCAGAACTGCAATTTGAAAATGAAGGCGCCAAAATTCATCCCGGTTTTCCTTCATAATCTGAGCAGGTAAATTAATTGTCTATATTTTTAAGGTATTTTTACTTATGACATAAAACATTTGTAGATATGACGCCCACCTCATTATGCAACAAATCGCAAAGATCAAAAATAAGAATATAGACTATATCGCTACCAACAACGAAACATACATTTCTTTCACCTTGGGTAAACTACGGTTTGTTGACAGCATCCGATTCTTGCCAGCCTCTCTCGAGACCCTCGTCGGAAATTTATCGAAAGGTGGGGCTGACAAGTTTCCACTCTTAAACTCGGTTTTCACGTCGGAAGAGGTTAATTTGCTTCTGCGAAAAGGAGTTTATCCGTATTCCTACATGGATTCGGAAGATCGTTTTAAAGAAACACAACTTCCACCTATCGAGTGTTTCTTCAACCATTTAACCGATGAGCCTCTCTGCGAAGCCGATTACGAGCTTTCGAAAAACGTCTGGAAAACTTTCAACTTCGGAAATTTGGGTATGAACACTATTAAAATAATAAATATGTGTAATCTCTAATTGAAACTTTTATTTTTAAAGGACGGTATCACGACATTTATGTTTTGTCTGACACATTACTTCTGGCAGACGTCTTTCAAAATTTCCGTCAGATGTGCGTGAATTCGTATAGTCTAGACCCTGCACATTCGTACACAGGCCCGGGTTTTGCGTGGCAAGCGGCCCTTTTTATGACGAAAGTGCGCTTGGACTCATTTCTAGATGAGGACATGCATTTGTTCATGGAAAAGGGTATTCGAGGTGGTGTATCAATGATAAGTCATCGTTTCGCTCATGCGAACAACAAATACCTCGAATCACATGACCCCTCCAAACCCGATAAATATATTTGCTATCTCGGTAAGAATAATCAAAATTTTAATGAAAAATTTAATTATAAAAAAATAAAACAAAAATTAATTTAAATTTTTATTTTTATTTATTTTTTTAATTAAATTATAAAAAAATTAATTATAATGATAATTTTAATCAACAGACGCAAATAACTTATATGGAACAGTCATGTGCGACGCCTTACCCATGAAAATTTTCAAATGGATTGATGCGTCCTCTGACAGTGAACGGGAAATTCTAAGATGTCCCGACAATAGTTCTTTTTATAAACTAACGTGGCCTTATTGTTTAAATGTTGCTCTTACGTCACAGTCTCTTACTTTCACAAGCCTACTAGCGCCCGCTACAGTCACGAGGAATATAGGTTTTTTTAGCGCGCGTGCAAATCACTCGTGCGCAAAATATACTAATAAAGCTGTGTCTTGTGACGTAAGAGCAACATGTTAACAAGTTGAGCAAGACCACTTTTTATTTTATAAAATCAACTATTCTCCGGAAGAATTTATTGTCGAAGTAGACCTAGAAAATCCCGGCGCATTACACGATGTCCATAATAGGTGATTATGAAAAATATCGGTGGTCACGTGATTTGTTAAGTACTACCAAGTTGAAATTATCAAAATTGGCCCTTTTTGTAAATTCGTCTGGCTAGTTGAGCAAGGGTTAGCGAGATTTTTATAACTTCATTGTTCAATCAAAGAGTATAAAAACTACGTAACCTAGAGATATAATGGCGGTCGAAAGCAGTAAAGGAAGTTGTAGCAACCGGGGGGGAAGGCACTCAGTGAATTTGCACTTCAAATTTCGGTACCGCAGCGCCACTACGGCAGTATTTAGTACAATAAATAATAAAACCGGAGAAAAATGGCAGTTACGGTGTTGCGGAGATGCTAAATTTGGCATTTTGGATATTTAATTGTCTAATATCTGTCAATTCAAAAAGTGACAGTACTTGGTTACTGTTTCGTGATTTTTTTAGTTAGAATTTGTGGATTCGTTGTTTCGGTGTTTATTTTAAAAAAGTGAAGAATAAGGCGTTTGATCTCTAACGTTGCCCAGTCCTAAAGGTAACCAATTCCTTAAGGAATTTTCAAGAATGTTGAACTAAATCAAAATGATTGCCACTCAAAACTGCCGTAGTGGCGCTGCGGTACCGAAATTTGAAGCGCAAATTCACTGAGTGACTTCCCCCCCGGTTGCTACAACTTCCTTTACTGCTTTCGACCGTCATTATATCTCTAGGTTACGTAGTTTTTATACTCTTTGGTTCAATCGAAAGGATTTTTCGTTTTTCGTTTGAGAGAAGTTTGCAAAGTCGTTAAATTAAGGTAATTGATTTATTAAATGAAATATTTTTTAATTCTATCCACTACAACATTATGTGAATATTTACTAGGGCTAAGCATCCTATTATACAAGATGTTCATAATTAGAAACATAAATAATGGCAACATGTATGAAAATATAACCTTGTGTCTTCTATTAAAATTGGGCTTGTTTCTTTATAAATACTTGGTCTAGAACTATACGAAATAAAAAAAATATATAATAAATTTGTATTTTTAATAATTTTAGAAAAATACTAACTTTTCAAACAATCAATCCATGGTTGGTGCTTTTTACTAAACGCGGACGACCGCGGGCCTCGGTAGGTGCAGACGAATTTAAGCAGCCGACGATTTGTCAAAAAATAACCAACTCCCGTGAGCCTCTGCGTGCAATTCTTTTTCATAATCACCTATTGCACGGCCAACTTAGATCTGTTCTCGCTGTACTTGTGCGAGTACAGCGAGAACAGATCTAAGTTGGCCGTGCCTATTGCTACCCACTGGCAGTGCCGGATTAAGAACTAGGCACACTAGGCACGTGCCTAGGGTCCCCGAGGGTCTGGGGGGCCCGAAAGATCCCACGTCAATTCGCTAGTTCAAAGAAACAATTATTTGAAGAAAAAAAACATTAAGCTTATTTAAGTTTAATAAGAGTTTTACCCCATGCTTTTTCAAAATGAAAACAATCAATAACTTTGAAACTATATTGATTATATTTTTAAAATTTATAGTATAAACGAAATATGAATTACTCTTTCGAAAAACACTGAAAAACGAATTCGAGTAAGTCGAAATAAGGTACCGCGTAGACTCTATTTAGTTTTACGGTGATCTATAAAACCGTACCAAAACGACTACCTTGTAACCTTGCATAACCCATCTCTTGTCCACTCTGACTCCGTGTCAGCCGCTCAGCAAAGAGGGGTTTGCCCCACCCCTGTTCATTTTGTTTGGTCCCAACATAGTATTTCATATAAGATTTGAATTGACAACATTTTCCCAGCATTAAACAAATTTGAATAGTCGAACGATAATTTGGATAATCATGGTCCAGTTATTTCTTCCTTTAAGTGGGTGTTCTGGCATTTTTTTGTTGGTTTTAGTTACGTTGTGAATTGTCACTTATGGAAATCAGGAACGTATGTATTTAAAGGGAATATAACCTCAGGTATTTGATGTGGAACACCAACGCTTGCAGCTCTGACCGCTCTTGCCTTTCACTTTAAAAATGTTTGGCGCCACTGTACAGCGAAATTTGAAAAATTGAAGGGGTCTTCCATAAGGATTGCTTTGCAGGTTATATTCCCTTTAGAGGGATAGGGCGAAAAGTTAGGTTTTTGCCTAGTCAAATAGAAAAAGGTTGGTTTTTGGTTTCAAACAGAGTTCAAATAGAGAGGAGCATCCAGTGGCATAGCCAGATGGGTGGACCAAGGGGCAAGTCCACCCCCCAAAACTTATGGCTTTTTATTTTTTTTGCCCATTGTATGCTCCCTCCGAAATAAAATCCAGGCTACGCTTCTGAGAGCATGGACGCCAGCAGCAATTATTTCAAGGGGGGAGTCATATAGCGAACTCGGTCGATGGTAAATACAACATTTACACATAAAACGATCCGATAAATGAACGAGCTATAGCTAAATCTTAATAGGAATCGAGGGGGTAACCACTTCGTGTAGTAGGTGTACACTTCTATTTGTATTACGAATAAATACTACAAATTACTTGGTAATACAGCGTAGTATTTTAATATGGTGAATTATTGTGTAATATTGTGTAATATCGCGTAATATCAAGTAAAATTGTGCGTAGTAAGTGTAGTACGTTGTCTATTAAGATGTAATATTACATAATACAGTGCATTATTGCATAATATTTTAAACTCATGTATTACCAAATGATTTTGTGTAATACCTAAATAATATTGGAAATATAGAGGCAAATAGTTTTCAAATTCGATTTAGGAAAGACAGAAGGAACGAGTGGAACTCTGAGGCAAGGGCGAAGGTGAAATTCCAGGCGAAAGTGAAGAGGGAACGGTGTGGGGCGGACGACGGCGTTTACTCGCACAGCCCGAGAGGGGAAATCACCGATGGTCGAGCCGATGGTATGACGTTGTTTATGCCTCGGCTTAAGCGTGCAACAAGTTCCGACAACAACCCATCATCCCCCATTTTATGGAAAATAAATTGGAAATGGCTTTTTCTCGTTGTTTTTCTTCAAAGAAGCTGAGAGCGTAAGTCGAGCGAAGGTATCGTTGTTTCGTCCGATCGCAGTAATGTAAGCTGTAAACTCAGTAAGTTATAATTAATGTTATTTCCTTGGGTCAATTCCGGTCCATTCGCTCGGGTTAATCCGAGGCTCGGGGTCACTCTCGGGGTCCTTTTCAGGCGTCATTCGGTGGGTATTAGTTATCTCTATCTATCAATGCCAGTGCTGAGCCGCGGATGTTAATCAAAGGGGTATTTCTCTCCCCGATTGGGAATATCGGCGTATAGGTTGGACTTGCTAGCATTGCTATTTTGATAAAATGTTATTTTAAATAACGATAGTGGTAAAATTAGGTCTTAAAAGGAAGAGGCTACTATTTTGGCTGTGATAACATTATTTACTTCTGGTATTACCAATAATGTAATTATTTATATTTAGGAAGAATGACTATGTCGCTATAATCGGAGGGCACGTTGACCGCCATACTGTGTAGTAGCTGTAATACTGCGTAGTACCGTGTAATACAAAGTGTAATATATGGCAGTACGGGGAAATAATTGGTAATACAATCAATATTCAGTAATACGTGTAGTATAAGTAATATTTCTGTAGTCCGGTGTACACTAAAAAACCTAATGGTTACCCACTCGGTATGAATAGGGATAAAAGTTTCCCGTAATTGATGTAACACACATTTCAAGTAACTGGATTATTCTTCTCCGTCACTGCACTCCCCAAAAAGTTCGACAGAAAAATACCGGGCAAGGCCCGATTCGGGGGGGGGGGGTTAAGAGGTATGGCTAATGAAAGGGGCGGTGGAGCAATTTCTCCGTCTGCCCACTTCAGCAGGCGCCCATGGGAAAAAACTATTTCCCATTTTTAAAATGGTCATTGTGTCAACTCTAGAAAAAGTTGGTTTGGGTAGCTACCCTCTTACTCAATCATTGAGTCCTCTTTCTGTATTAAATGGGCCTCGATAACCTAGTGCCTAGAGGCCCCCAAGGGTGTTAATCTGGCACTGCCCACTGACACCAGAATCGATGAAAATTAAACCAGAAAATTTGCAGAGGTGGGTTTTTTATGAAATGGTTCGTTTTGAAAAAATTTCGCTCACTGAATCTGAAGCGCATTAAACCGTTTTACGGCAGTCGTTCGCGAGCGAGAACTGATTTACAACGGGGATTTCCGAACAAGAGCAAACGTCTCTATAGAACGAGCTTCGGAATAAAAGTTCGTTAAGCAAACGTCTCTAGAAGGAGTTTTGGAAAAATAGTTCGAGAAGCGAACATGCCTCTAGAATGAGTTTTGAGTAATAGTTCGGTAAGCGAACGTCTCTAGAATGAATTTTGGAAGAGTAGTTCGAGAAGCGAACTTGTCTCTAGAAGGAGTTTTGGAAGAATAGTTCGATAAGCGAACTTGCCTCTAGAATGAGTTTTGAGTAATAGTTCGGTAAGCGAACGTCTCTAGAATGAATTTTGGAAGAGTAGTTCGAGAAGCGAACTTGTCTCTAGAAGGAGTTTTGGAAGAATAGTTCGAGAAGCGAACTTGCCTCTAGAATGAGTTTTGAGTAATAGTTCGGTAAGCGAACGTCTCTAGAATGAATTTTGGAAGAATAGTTCGAGAAGCGAACTTGTCTCTAGAAGGAGTTTTGGAAGAATAGTTCGAGAAGCGAACTTGCCTCTAGAATGAGTTTTGAGTAATAGTTCGGTAAGCGAACGTCTCTAGAATGAATTTTGGAAGAGTAGTTCGAGAAGCGAACTTGTCTCTAGAAGGAGTTTTGGAAGAATAGTTCGAGAAGCGAACTTGCCTCTAGAATGAGTTTTGAGTAATAGTTCGGTAAGCGAACGTCTCTAGAATGAATTTTGGAAGAATAGTTCGGTAAGCGAACGTCTCTAGAATGAATTTTGGAAGAATAGTTCGAGAAGCGAACTTGCCTCTAGAATGAGTTTTGAGTAATAGTTCGGTAAGCGAACGTCTCTAGAATGAATTTTGGAAGAATAGTTCGAGAAGCGAACTTGTCTCTAGAAGGAGTTTTGGAAGAATAGTTCGAAAAGCGAACTTGTCTCTAGAAGGAGTTTTGGAAGAATAGTTCGAGAAGCGAACTTGTCTCTAGAAGGAGTTTTGGAAGAATAGTTCGAGAAGCGAACTTGTCTCTAGAAGGAGTTTTGGAAGAATAGTTCGAGAAGCGAACTTGTCTCTAGAAGGAGTTTTGGAAGAATAGTTCGAGAAGCGAACTTGTCTCTAGAAGGAGTTTTGGAAGTATAGTTCGAGAAGCGAACTTGTCTCTAGAAGGAGTTTTGGAAGAATAGTTCGAGAAGCTAACTTGCCTCTAGAATGAGTTTTGAGTAATAGTTCGGTAAGCGAACGTCTCTAGAATGAATTTTGGAAGAGTAGTTCGAGAAGCGAACTTGTCTCTAGAAGGAGTTTTGGAAGAATAGTTCGAGAAGCGAACTTGCCTCTAGAATGAGTTTTGAGTAATAGTTCGGTAAGCGAACGTCTCTAGAATGAATTTTGGAAGAATAGTTCGAGAAGCGAACTTGTCTCTAGAAGGAGTTTTGGAAGAATAGTTCGAGAAGCGAACTTGCCTCTAGAATGAGTTTTGAGTAATAGTTCGGTAAGCGAACGTCTCTAGAATGAATTTTGGAAGAATAGTTCGAGAAGCGAACTTGTCTCTAGAAGGAGTTTTGGAAGAATAGTTCGAGAAGCGAACTTGCCTCTAGAATGAGTTTTGAGTAATAGTTCGGTAAGCGAACGTCTCTAGAATGAATTTTGGAAGAGTAGTTCGAGAAGCGAACTTGTCTCTAGAAGGAGTTTTGGAAGAATAGTTCGAGAAGCGAACTTGCCTCTAGAATGAGTTTTGAGTAATAGTTCGGTAAGCGAACGTCTCTAGAATGAATTTTGGAAGAATAGTTCGAGAAGCGAACTTGTCTCTAGAAGGAGTTTTGGAAGAATAGTTCGAAAAGCGAACTTGTCTCTAGAAGGAGTTTTGGAAGAATAGTTCGAGAAGCGAACTTGTCTCTAGAAGGAGTTTTGGAAGAATAGTTCGAGAAGCGAACTTGTCTCTAGAAGGAGTTTTGGAAGAATAGTTCGAGAAGCGAACTTGTCTCTAGGAGTTTTGGAAGAATAGTTCGAGAAGCGAACTTGTCTCTAGAAGGAGTTTTGGAAGAATAGTTCGAGAAGCGAACTTGTCTCTAGAAGGAGTTTTGGAAGAATAGTTCGAGAAGCGAACTTGTCTCTAGAAGGAGTTTTGGAAGAATAGTTCGAGAAGCGAACTTGCCTCTAGAATGAGTTTTGAGTAATAGTTGTGTAAGCGAACGTCTCTAGAATGAATTTTGGAAGAATAGTTCGAGAAGCGAACTTGTCTCTAGAAGGAGTTTTGGAAGAATAGTTCGAGAAGCGAACTTGCCTCTAGAATGAGTTTTGAGTAA
Organism: Leiobunum rupestre; assembly: GCF_980474605.1. Lineage (NCBI taxonomy): Eukaryota > Metazoa > Arthropoda > Arachnida > Opiliones > Sclerosomatidae > Leiobunum > Leiobunum rupestre. The sequence goes on from NC_143394.1 coordinate 50,448,235, forward strand.
TAGTTGTGTAAGCGAACGTCTCTAGAATGAATTTTGGAAGAATAGTTCGAGAAGCGAACTTGTCTCTAGAAGGAGTTTTGGAAGAATAGTTCGAGAAGCGAACTTGCCTCTAGAATGAGTTTTGAGCCTAACCAAAGATAATATAACTACGTACCCTAGATTCGAAATCAAGCACTTTCACGTAAACGCAGGCTCTTACTGAGTTCCCGGCGGAAGTCGGGAAAAATGGCCTCCATGGAGCTGTCACGGCTACCGACATCTAGTTAAAACGTAAAGTTTTAGTGAAAATTGCGCTGTGGTTTTTGACTTGAGATTTTCAAGATACCAGATATTTTTACGTTATATTGTTTTAAAACTATAATGGATCAAGCCTGTAGCTCTAAAAATGTTTTTAAACGAAAGAAAACTAAAGGCGAGTAATATAATCTTGGGTTATCTATTGAAATTCCTTATTTCTCACCCTGCTCTGGAGCCCGATTTTTCCGACTTCTGGCGCGAACTCCGTAAAAGCCTCACGAGAAAACGGGCTATCGAGAAACGCCGAGATTTCGAATCTAGGGTACGTAGTTATATTATCTTTGACCTAACCTAACCTAAACCTAAATTATTGAAAAAAAAATGACAAATAGAAAACATTTTATAAGATAATAAGAAACAAAAATCTTAGTTTAGTCTACAACTATTAATACAATCGTCGCGTACCCTACGTGACCCAAAACTAGTATTGGGGCAGATGTAAACTACAATCAAATAACCACTTATTTTCTCTTTACTAGAGGAAGAGGCTAATAAAGCTACTCCCTAAAATGCATAGGTGGCAACAATGCCTTTTAAATAGTGATTCCGCTCCTTGGTTTACTTGCTATAGTAGAAATGTTTACGGTAGAAAATAGATCTATGCCGGAACTATGCCAACTATGCCACCTATGCATTTTAGGGAGTATCGCGAATAGCGATAATCTATGGGGCGCCAAACCAGAAAAAACTAAACAAGATAGTTCTAGATATATTTCAGTTTTCTAGGAATATTTCAAGCGTTCTAGACACATTTCAAGCGTTCTAGACCCATTTCAGTTTTCTAGGCACATTTCAGTTTTCTAGACACATTTTAGTTTTCTAGACACATTTCAGTTTTCTAGACACATTTCAGTTTTATCTGAGATGAATTTATCAGTCACCGCGACGACGCGTTCTTTGAGTAAGCGCGATCGTTCAGTTGAATACGCGGTTGAAACCAAGGTTTGTAGAGAAATGCACTATAGAGGTTGGCTCTTGTCAGAGTGTCGGAAAACGAAATTTCAAGCAGCTGGGTTAGAAGGGGGGGAAGACAGTGGCGATGGAGAAAGAAAACGAAACAAGACGCCGCGTCACTCGCGTCTAACCACTGCCTTCTATAATATTATAGAAGGCAGTGGTCTAACAGTCTCGGTTAGCTAAATTGGATGAGGGACGAGGGGCTTTTTACAGATGGAATTAATTTCTAGGTAAGCTTTTAATATACAATAATTATGTTGAAAAGCACGTCGTTATCCTCTTTTTTTTATTTAATATGCATGTAGGCTTTTTCTTGAAATTATTTCTGCTGGCTGCGCCGCTGTCCTGCTGAGCCTCCTGCAGTGGCAGGCTGCATGCCTGCATCTCACTTTCTAGGCCTTGGTTGATTAAGAGCGGGCTAAAAACATTTTTCAAAAGTTTTTAAACTTGTTGAAATTTTAAATGAGGGTAGTCAAGGTACTGTAAAGCTCTACAATCCATGTTTTCAATTGTTTAGCTAACTATTAATTATTTTTTTTATAGCTATGGCTCCACATAAATGCGCTGTAATTGACTGTAAAAATTATTTCACATCAAATTCGCAAGTATCATCGCATAGATTCCCTTCAAATGGAAATATAAGAGCTCTCTGGTTAGCAAGATGTGAGGGAAGTTATGCTAAAAAGAGTATCAATCCAAAATATGCTAGAATATGTTCGGAACATTTTTCCCCTGAAAATTTTGAAACGGATCTCAGGGAAGATCTCTTAAATCAAAAAAATCGAAAGAAGTTAAAAAATAACGCTATTCCTGATTTAAAACTCCCGTCCATTGCAATAACTCAAACAGTGAGAGAGTCAAGAAGTAAACCTGTGATAAATTTGCCAATGACCTCCAAAAATGGCACGAAAACAATGCCAGAAGTCCCTGATGGGATTGAAAAACTTTCCGGATGCCATGCAATGCCACATACCCCCAATTCTAGGCCAAGCATTTTAAAAGCAACTGAAACGTCCAAAGCTGCAATAAACTTTCCAGACACATTTGAATCATTAACCACTTTCCAAAACACTGCGGAACCGCCAAACGCTGTGATTAACTTTCCAGCAGTACCTGAATTGTCAACCACCATCCAAAAAACACCGGAACTATCCAATGCTGTGATCAACTTTCCACCCACACCTGAAACACCAACATCCTTCCAAAAATATCTGAAACCATCCAACGCTGTGATCAACTTTCCACCCTCACCTGAAACACCAACGAGCTTCCAAAAATCTCTGGAACCATCAAACGCTGATATCAACTTTCCAGCCACACCTGAAACACCGAGCATACAAAAAACTATGAAACCATCCAAAGCTGTGATAAACGTGCCAAATACCTCCAAAAATGGCATGAAAACAATGACAGAAGTCCCTGATGGGATTGAAAAACTTTCCGGATGCCATGCAATGCCACAAACCCCCAATTCTAAGCCAATGATTTTAAAAGGAATTGAAACGTCCAAAGCTGCAATAAACTTTCCAGACACATCTGAATCGTTAACCACCTTCCAAAAAACTGCGGAACCGCCAAACGCTGTGATCAACTTTCCACCCTCACCTGAAACACCAACGAGCTTCCAAAAATCTCCGGAACCATCAAACGCTGAGATCAACATTCCAGCCACACCTGAAACATCGAGCTTACAAAAAATTATGAAACCATCCAAAGCTGTGATAAACGTGCCAAAAGACATTACAAATAACTGTAGCACCCCCAAATTCAAAGGTTGCGGTTTAAAAACTAGGAAAAAGTCATGCAAATGTGATTTGCAAGAAGTAATTAAAAAGAATTGCAAACTTGAAGATAAAATTAAAAAGAGCAAGCTGACAGTTAGTAAGATATGTGTAAAACTGATTAAAAAAAGCAAAAGAATTGAGAGTTTTAGATATAAAGTAGCAGCTTCAGAAATTTTGAATAGAAAACTCAAAAAAGATGTGAAACGCTTGCAAAGAGAAAACACTAAACTTTCAAATCTTAACCATGAATATCAAAGCATGTTATCTAAATGTTTCACGCCAATACAAGTTAAGCGGTTAAAGGGTAAAAAGAAATTAGAATGGGGGGATGAGGACCTGGCTAAGGCTTTTGCTTTAAGATATTTAAGTAAGAGGGCTTATAATTATTTCAGAGAAAAATTAAACTACCCTTTGCCCCATATTTCCACGCTTAAGCGTCATGCTGCCAAATTAGACTTCAGTCAAGGGCTTCTATTTGATATTTTAAAAATAATGAAAGCTAATGCTCAAAATATGTCCGAGATTGATAAGCTAGTTTGTTTGACGTATGATGAGGTTAAAGTGAGACCCTTATTGGAGTATGATCCAAAAAATGACCAAATAATAGGAGAACACCAGCAGTTGCAGGTGATAATGGCACGTGGGTTATTTAGTAATTGGAAACAACCAATTTATTTGGGGTTCGATAAGAGTATGACAAAAGATATACTATTTTCAGCGATAAATCAACTACATCAGTCAGGTTTTAAAGTTCTAGCTTGTGTAAGCGATATGGGGGCCAGTAATCAGGGTTTGTGGAGATCGTTGGGAATTTCAATTAATAGAACATTTATAGAAAATCCATCAAACCCAGATTTAAAACTATTTTTCTTCGCCGACACCCCTCACCTTTTGAAATTAATTAGGAATTGGTTTTTAGATCACGGTTTTGAGCATGATGGGTGTATAATAAACAAGGATCCAATTTTAGAAATATTTAAAAAAGATGGTGGTGAGCTTAAATCGTTATACAAGCTTACAAAACTTCATTTAGAGTGTCAAAAGACTCAACGACAAAATGTTAGACTGGCAGCAGAATTGTTATCCCATAGTGTTGCGACTGCTGTTAGGAGAACAAACTCAGCCCCCGAAGCCGCGGACTTTTTAGAATTAACCAATCAATGGTTTGATTGTTTGAACAGTTATGTTCGCAGGGATAAATCAGTTCTGAAGTGTGGGTTTGGGGAACATTTACACGATCAAGTCAAAGTTCTGAAAGATATGATAAGTTTTATGAAGTCTATGACTGTAGTTGGCAAAAAAACTATGCAGCAATTCCAAAAAGGCATTATCATTACTTCCGAATCAATGATAGCTTTATATTTTTACCTAAGAGATACCTTCAATGTAAAATATATATTAACTCATAGGATCAATCAAGATTGTTTGGAGAATTTTTTCTCCCAATTAAGAACGCGTGGGGGTCTTGATGACCATCCAACTCCCCTCAACGCATTATACAGAATCAGAATGATAATACTTGGAAAAAACCCAGGGGTTGTAAAGTCGAATACCAACACAGTTCCTCAATCAGATGATGAGTACTTCATCACAAATGTATTAAGGCAGTGTGACATATCTATTGACGCAACTGACGTTGAAGATTCTACCCAATTAGATACGAACTTAGATGAGCTTTTAGGATTATCGTGTAATGACATGGATGACCAAAATACCGTTCCTTTTAAAACTCCCACAAATTCCCCTTTAAAAAAGATAGCCAAAGTAATAAATAGGCCAGCCTTAGTAATTATTAGAAAAATAACCAGTCCTCAACCTCTTATTGAAAACAAACTACCCGCCCAATTATCTTTAAGTTTGCCATCTACCAGTTCTATCTCTGATAAAGAAAATGAAAAAATATTAACGGCTCAAGAAGAGGGTGGAATGGAGTATCTCGCAGGATGGGTAGCCAAAAAGTTCTACAAAAAATACCCAAATTTGAATTTAAAATCAAATCGTAATGAACATGATTACAGTGTGCCTTCCTGGGTGGAACACCTTAGTTACGATGGTATTATTGTTCCATCTCTATCCTTCTTGAAGGATTTGAAAATAGTCGAATTAGAGTTTTCAGAATTTCACAAAGTTAAATCTTCTAAAGACATAACTCTAAATAAAGAAATGGGAGTTACCAAAAATTTAGCAACGATAATTTCTGGAAAACTTTTAAACTACCCAAAAGAAATTATATTATCGTATGTGAAAATGAGAACCATAATACGGATGAAATATTTGAATTCTAAGTTTATTTCTGACGCGCAAAACAGAAGACAAGCCAAAAAAATTACAAAGTACATTAAAAGCAAAAACCCTTAAGTTCCCCTGATATATTTTCATAGTCGAAAATAGTATGAAAATTGTTTTACAAGAACTAAGGTGATAAATAGTTTTAACCATTACGTTCCTTTTAAACTAATAAGAAATAAGCTCTCCTGATGTATTAACATAGTTTATATATATGTTAAACTACCTCACTGTGATTACCATTGTTTTACAAGAACTAAGGTGATAAATGGTTTTAACTATTACGTTCCTATTAAACTAATAAAAAAAATAGCTCTACTGATGTATTAACTTAGTTTATATATATGTTAAACTACCTCACTGTGATTACCATTGTTTTATAAGAAATAAAGTGATAAATGGTTTTAACTATTACGTTCCTATTAAACTAATAAAAAATTTGCTCTCCTGATGTATTAATTAACTTAGTTTATATATATGTTAAACTACCTCACTGTGATTGCCATTGCTTTACAAGAACTAAAGTGATAAACTGTTTTGTTTTTAATTTCTTTTTAAAATAATTGAAAGTATTACTTTAATTTCAATCTACCTCTCTCTGAAAAACACTTTTTAAAAGGACTAGTTAACAAATAAAGTTTTTACCTTTTATAAACATGTGGATTATTTATTATCACTTTATTACAACTAAGTGATATTTTTTTCGAAAGCAATAAAAACCTTGCTGTTAAAAAAAACTGTAAAACGTCCCTATTTTCAGCTACCAGCTGATCGCATTAAAAAGACACACATAGATAGTGACAAACGTAAGTACCCCCGTAACTCGCTCCTTTTGAAATCTAACCAGTGACGTCACTGGTGAGATAGACTGATACCGTCTCCTGCGCCGTTTCGACTTTCTCTCGAAAAACCAGTTCCAGAGATGCGCCCCCGTTGGGTTGAAACCGCTGAATGCAGTTTTCCCTCTCTCTCACTGGCGAAGGCGAAAATTTTCGAAGTCCCTAAGCCTAAAATACATAGAAAACGTCGCGTAAAATACCTAGAGAGATTCGTAAAATGTGTCTAGAAAACTGAAATGGGTCTAGAAAACTGAAATGTGTCTAGAACGCTTGAAATGTGTCTAGAACGCTTGAAATGTGTCTAGAACGCTTGAAATGTGTCTAGAACGCTTGAAATATATCTAGAACTATCTTGTTTAGTTTTTTTTCGGTTTAGCGCCCCATAATAATCCGTCTCAACCGGAAAAACCTTCTATTGGTCAGCCAAATTTTAACACTCACGCAAGCTCTCCTCCCACATTAAATAATCAGAATTACGATTCAACTCGAAACCTTAAAGATAATTGGCACGTACTACTTTCGGATCAAGAAGAAGATCACTCTCGCGAATTTACTCCTACGCCAATTTCCGAGGTTGAGAGTTGGAAATACACAGCTTCCCCCTTTGTCACCGCAAATCTATCTGGACATACCGGACGCGATGACTATAGCGAAAGCGAGTTAAACGTGGATAGAGAAGAAGTAGAATTTCTAATATCCGAGGGTTTCGTGGACGCAAATAGCCGATAAGCGCGCGTACAAAGAAGAGTTAGCTAATATTCTAGAAATTCATAGTCCTACATGCCTATGGTACGTTCGGTACAAATACTACCCCCAGAATTCCGTTCGCGATATAGTTTTCACTTGCCAAATGTATCGCGGTCTAATTCGTAATTATGGAAAGGCGGGCTCAGAAGGCAAAACCTTAAGGACAAATATGTAAACAGTAAAATACTTAGGACTATCACCTAAACAAGCTTTATTTGATTTAAATAGTAAGAGTTCGGTTCAATATTTTTAAATAGGAAATTTAAGGAAAACTGTAGTCAATCCCAAAGTGCTTAAACAAGTTAGGTACGAAGCTCTGTGTAAAGCCTTGCGCTTCGACAATGACGTCATTTTGAGCTTGAACAAAATGGCCGACGATACAGAGCTTAAACAGTACATTCGGCAAATTACCACCAAACCTTTTTGAGTAATTTACTTGTGGAAAGATACTTCAGTTATCCTCTTAAGGTACACTGTAGAAGAGATGTTCTGTTTATCGACGCGACAGGAGAACGACCTCGTCCCTTCCTTATAGTACGTGTTTCCGCACATGGCTGCAAAACGGGCTTTTCTTGGGCTTATCAAAATTCGACGCTCTACTAACTCGCATTATAGTTATTCCGCTCGTATTGATCGGACCCCGAAACAACTAGCTGACTATCGCCGTGCCTTAGAAGAACTACATAGCCGTGTTGCCAGAGGTGAATCTGGCCTAGTTATTCGAAATAATACTGTCGTGAATTTGTCTCCTTCTCGTGACTCTTTCTCTACGCAACCGAGTGGCAGGACTTCAGTCAAGTCATTAGCCACCAGCACGCCCCCACATTCCTCGGCGGCCAACTACACGTACCAACCACCTTCATTTCCTCCGCCAGGTTATGGTCTCCCCTATCCGCCTAATGCGATCTATAACTCATCAACGCATAGACCTCCATGCTCCGATAGTACTCGGCTTCCTTCAAAAAACTCTTTTCAGCCGCACTCTCGTTAAGTAATCCTGTGCGGCTTCCCACGTCTGTGCTCCCTTCAACTTCAATCGCACCTTACTCCCATCCAACTCATCGCCCTGTGGCGCTATCGGTTTTAAATCCTGGCGCCTCTCCGGTCAGTGCCCCCGCCAGCAGTAGGCACAAGTAGGCACGTGCCTATGTTCAAAAATTTTAGGCCTATTTTAGGGGCCTCTAAAAGTTTAAAAAAATTGCCTCCAAGTGTGATTTTTAAATTTTATTTATTTTTAAAAATTGGTCATCTAGCCCCCTAAAAAAAGAACTCCCATTCAATTCCAATTTCCAAGAGTCCTAAATGGCCCTAACAAAAGGTTCTCTTTTGAACCACCTATACTCGAAATCAATATTACTTGAGTACACAAACAAAGGCAGCGAACTCTGTGGTTTCTGCTTTTGGTAGTGTACTCTGTTAACATTGATATAGACAAAAGACTGGCCCGGGACGGGGAAGTCCGTCGTGCAAAGAAAGCAGCCAAAAAAAAACCACCGGTTCGCCTCAGTGATAACTTAGCTCCAACCAACACAATAAACATAAGCTTAGTTTCTAGTGAGAAACTGGATTTCTTTAATACGACTTAAACCGTTGCAACGCTTAAACGAAGGGAAATCCCAGCGGAGCTGAAGTCGAAGCGTAAAGCATCGTACCAGTCACTACTTTGAATAGAGAGCGTCCTGGGGATTAGGGTTTTTTCTTTTTTACTCCTTGTCCCTTTTGCGAAATCACGTGATATCAGTGACCACTGATCGTAGAGAAAGGACCTATACCTTCGGTGGTCGGACTTGTCCCAGATAACGCGCGTTTCTTCATTTCATTTTCTGCTCCTGAACAAATAGTTAGTTCTCAATTTCGATTCTCTCCCAGTCAAATTTTTTCTAAGTCACTTCCGAGACTAACTTTGCCAATACAGCCTTTTTAAAGGCTATTTAGCTGTTTTAAGCTAATTTTTGAACAGCCTTTTTCAAAGCTAATTAGCTATTCTAGCTAAATTATTCAAAAAGCCCTTTTCAAAGCTAATTAGCTATTCTAGCTAAATTATTCAAAAAGCCTTTTTCAAGGCTAATTAGCTATTCTAGAAAAAATATTCAAACCGCTTTTTTCAGGGCTTTGATATAGCTGGTATTATTAAAAAGTCTGTTTGAAGACTACATAGCTTTAACTAAGCTTAATTTTCTTAAACCGTCTCAATTTGCTCGATCAGACCATTTTTCTCAAAATGCATTTATGCTAGGGTTCTGAAATTTTCAGGGTTTATTTGTTAGGTATGGAAGGCTTTGGTTACTAAATTTCAGAAAAATCGAACGATTTTGTGCCGTTTTGGAAAATTTATTTTTTCACCGGTAGGTGTCACGCAAAATGTTTCAATAGAAAAGTTTTAGGACATAGTCTAAAGTGTAAAAATTATTTTGGTTCGGTTGAAAAAGACCTTTTTTTCACTGAGTTTGGAGGTCGGGGGAAAAAACAAGTTGTACTAGCAGGCAATAGCCTTTAACGAATTGTAGGTAACATGCATTTCAGTTATAAGATTTCGAAAAATAAACAAATAATAATTAGCCCAAGTGACAAATGTTTTTTAATGACTTCTACAAAATGCTTTCAAAAATGCCACCTTCTGATGCAATGCACAAATATGCACGATGTTGCATATTGAGAAATGCTCCCCGAACCATTTCTGGAGTCACCCGGCGACATGCTTTGATGATTCTTTGTCGTAAATCTTCAACGCTCGTCACAGGTGTTTGGTATACGTAGTCCTTTACGAATCCCCAAAGAAAAAAGTCGAGTGGTGTTAGATCAGGGGATCTTGCAGGCCAACGAACAGTACCAGTTCTTCCGATCCATCTTCCAGGAAACTCGTCGTTTGGATATGCAACCACGTCACGATATTGGTGAGGTGGCGCCCCATCTGGCTGGAACCAGATGCGTCTGTACTCGGCCAGAGGAATGTCGTCCAACACATTGGATATTTCATTTTGAAGGAACTCCAAGTAGTTTTGACCGTTCAGACGATTTGGCAGGAAGAACGGGCCAATAATTCTGTCACCTAACAGACCAGCCCACACATTTAAGCGAAACTGCACTTGGTGGCGGTGAGGAAATCCCCAGTGTGGATTATCGTAGTCCCACATATGTTGGTTTTGACGGTTGAAAGGCCCATCTCTTCCGAATGAACATTCGTCGGACATCAGTAGTTGATCGTGAAAATCCTGGTGTGCGTCAGCCATGAGGCAAAACCAATTGCAGAGTCGAGTCTGTTATGTCTTAACTTTGTTTGAAATAACTCAAAACTATCACACAAGTTAAATTGAGAACATAGTAAAGTTTAATAACTGAAGAGATAACAACAATGTGGTAAATCCTTGTTCCCGCGTGCCGTCTGCCCGATTACCTCTACCTTCTAGCGCCCTCATGCGGCCAATTGATTAACTATAGCTATACAGTTCTTACATATACAACAATTACCCTTTTTGTTAATTTTTTTAAACAGTTTTCGGTATAAAAAAGTCACTTTTGAGTTAAACTAAATTTCATTGATGAGACGTCTCGGGGGGCGTCTATCACGACGGAGGTTGTACCGTGGTAATGAAGGGGGCGCACCAGCAGCATTTGGCGCTTGAATCGCTCGTGGGTAATTATCATCAGTGTCATCAGAATCAGTGTCATTCAATGTGCCACCATCATAGCGTTTGAAATGGGACACGTTTCGCGTTATACGGCGATCTTTATTCTGAGCAGTGATCATCGTTCCTTTCACTTGAGTGATTGTCATCGGCTTAGGATCAAATTTTGTCGTCAATTGGTGTTGTTTTTCTTGTTTCACGAGCACCGAATCACCAACCTTCAACTGTGATTGCTGAGCTCGTCGTTTTTGATCAGTATAGATCTTGGCTTTTTCCTTTTTAGTAGCGTCTTTTTCTCGGAGGGTTTTGGTATTTGGTACCGTCGTAGGTACACGAGCGTCAGGTATTTTTGACCGAATTGATCGACCAAAGAGTAATTCTGCCGGGGCAACTTCCGTGGTGGAATGTGGGGTTGAACGATAGTTCAAAAGGAATGTGTGAATGTCGCTCTTCCAATCAGTGCCTTCCACGCGAGACGTTTGGAGAACCTTACCCAATGATCGCATAAAACGTTCAACCATCCCATTGGCTTTGGGCCATCTCGGCGTTATCTTCTTATGACGGAAACCTATTTCTCTTGAAAAGTTGGAGAATTCGTGGCCATTGTAAGGTGGACCGTTGTCTGTTTTGCACACTTCTGGTATGAAGGTCGTGAAGGTTTTAAGTAATATGGGATGAGCAGCCACGAAAGATGTCGACGAGACTCGTTCGACGACTGGAAATCGGGAATATTCGTCAGTCATTACAAGTAGATAGCTTGCGTCAGGTAACGGACCATGATAATCAAGAGATATACATTGCCAAGCATATTTTGGTAGTTCAGAAGGGACCAGAGGCGCAACTGGAGGTGAAGTTCCGGTGATTTGACATGGCAAACAATTTCGAAACCAAACTTTTTACGAACCATCGACTTGGTTTTAACTATCCCTTGATGCCCTTCATGAGCGAGTCTCAAGATACGATCCTGGAGCGGAGGAGCGATGACCAGTTTCTGATCCTTAAGCATTACTCCATTTTTCTCATTTAGCTGGTTCCTGACTTTCATCAGTGCCACCAGGAATTCAATATCAATTCCAGCCGTTTTCCTAGCTGTAGATACATCCCAGCAATTAGTTTGGATATATTTCAAGGCAAGTTGCATGGTGTTATCCGTAGTGTTTACTTTAAGGATGTCGTCTATGGTTAAGCCGTGTGGCGTTGTGAGAGCGCACACTTGTGAAACAAAATTTTCGGCAACCTTACTGAGGCGCAGAGGTTTGGTGGCGTCAACTTCGATAGGATGGCGCGAAAGAAAGTCCGCAGGATTATCACAACCCTTCCGATACTGTACTTGAAAATCATAACGCTGTAGACGGAGACCCCAACGCTCTATTCTGGCAGGAGGTTTAGACAGCGGATTATTAAAAATTATTCCAACGCTTTGTGGTCGGTGATCGCTGTAAACTTTGCGCCAAATAGATATAAGTGGAAGTGTTCCACTCCCCAAACTAGAGCGAGCGCCTCCTTTTCAACCTGAGAATACCGTGTCTCTACATCTGTGAGTGCTTTGCTTGCATAGGAAACAATAGACACGTTCCCGTCGGAATCTTCCTGTGACAAGATTGCGCCAAGTCCAACAGGGCTGGCGTCCACTGTCAGATATGTACTTAACTCCGGATTGAAATACCTAAGGATTGGGTTATTCGTAATAGCTTTCTTAGCCGCATTGAAGGCTGACTCTTCCGAGCTGTTCCACCGAAATAATGTCTTTTTCCTGGTAAGTAATCGAAGGGGCTCAACGATGGTGGTCAAGTTAGGAATGTAGCGAGAGCAGTAGTTGAGCATTCCGAGAAAACTCCGGACATCCTTGGCGCAAGTTGGCGGCGACGCATCGCGAATGGCTTTAACTTTCCGATCTTCGGGGGCGCATCCGTTTTGGCCAAATGTGTGGCCGAAGAACGTTATACTTGTTTTTCCAAATTCACACTTTCGTTTATTGAGGGTAAATCCATACTCTTTCAAACGATTTAAAACTTGTTTTAGAGCCGAATCGTGCTCTTCTGGGGTCACTCCAAAGACGATGAGGTCGTCACTTACATTTTCGGCATTCTCGATATCGCTGATAACTTGTTCGATTACATTTTGGAAAATCTCGGCGGCTGAACAAACTCCAAAGTTCAAACGCTTATACCGGTATAGCCCTTTGTGGGTCGAAAATGTAGTAATGCTTCGGCTATCAGGATGAAGCTCCAGTTGGTGATAGCCATTTTTAAGATCAATTTTGGAAAAATATTTAGCGCCACAGAGTTTGATAAAGATATCTTCGAATATCGGCGTGACGTGTCTTTCTCGAGCAATTGCTTTATTGGAACAGCGCATGTCGATGCATAATCGAAGTGCACCCGGCTTGTCAGCTTTAGGGCGAGGGACAAGAACCGGTGGAGATACCCAAGGTGTTGGCCCAGTAGCTGTTTCAATCACATCTTGGTCCACGAGAGACTGTAACTCCTCTTCGAGCGGTTTCCGCATGTGTAAAGGTATACGTCGATGACGTTGAGCCACTGGCTTAACCGCTGGATTGATGTGCAATTTAACTTGAAAATTTTTCATTTTACCGATGCCAATGAAAAGCTCTTTGTATTCCTCAAAAATATGAGAATCAGCGTTAATTGTGTTAATCGTTTGCAAAAGGTGAAGATCTGAGCTAGTTGTATAGCTTAATACTGGTAAAGGTTGTCCGTGTCTGGAATTCATGACATAAACATCTGCTTTAAGACGTGTCGTGTTAAACTGAAGGGTAGCTTCGAACTTGCCATCTAATTTCAAGGGCACATCAGAGCCATAAGTGAAAACTCTCTTAGATGTGTTCTTAAGGTTCGGCAGTGGGTCTATTTTCAGAAAACTTGCTTTAGGTAAAAGGTTGATATCAGCTCCAGAATCAATGAGGCACGTAACAACGGTGTCATTAATTTTTATATCGACCTGAGGTCTACCACTAGGTGACGTGGACAGCGTAGACAACGTAAACGTAGAAGAATCTGAATCACTACTCTCTTTTGTGCGAGTGTTCGACTTTAACTCGGTACTGCTGACGGTGGAGCCTTTTTTCTCGGCTTTAGTCTTATCCCACCTGTTAGCCTTGTGTCTACGGCGACCATTTCGGTTACGACCTCGATTGTCGTTTTTGTTGCCCTGATTATTACCGCTAGCATCCGAATGTTTTTTCTTCCCGCACAGTTTTCCGTAGTGGCCCTTAAGACCGCAAAAATTACAATGCCAGTTTTTCGCTGGACATTCGCCATCGTGTGGGTATGGATTGCCACAATTGTAACAGGAACGGGAAATGTGTCCAGATTGAGTTTGTACTCTGTTCACGATAGGGTGTGATATTGGGTTAGTTGCGTGCGGTGTATGAAGTTTCAGTGACTGTATTTGTTTCTCCATCGAAGCGGCATGGGCATCTGCCAAGGACAAAGATCGAGCTAAATCAAGTAGACCAGTTAACGTGAGGGTTGGATCACGAAGAGCTCGGCGTGGAAGAGAGGAGTATCGGCAACTTTGTATTATATGCGCTTTAAGTTCAGCATCCAAATCAGTAAACGAGCAGTCGGTAGCTAATATACGTAAACGTGTGCAATAATCATCTATTGCCTCATTTTCATTTTGTACGGCTTGCCGAAATACAAATATAGCGTGATTGACATTTACCAACGGCGTAAAATACTTGTTGAGTGCCGCTTTAGCCTTTGCATATTCCGCAGCAGTGCCAGTATCAGGCAATGTATCAAAAATATCGCATACCTCTTCTCCAGCATAGTGCAATAGGGCTGCACGTTTCACGGAATCGTCGTTGACAGCCACTACGATGAGAAAACGCTCAAAACGAGTGAGCCACTTCTTCCAACGAAGACCAACGTTAAGCGGCTCCGAGTGGACCGAAAACGGGGGAAATGTTTGCAGGGCGAACGCCATTAAAATAGCGAGACGGACCAAGGCTTCAACGTGAGAAAAGAGAAATAACTTCTAAGTAAAATACCGTCTCGTAAATGAGGTGAAAAGAATCTCCGTCGCCAGTGTTATGTCTTAACTTTGTTTGAAATAACTCAAAACTATCACACAAGTTAAATTGAGAACATAGTAAAGTTTAATAACTGAAGAGATAACAACTATGTGGTGAATCCTTGTTCCCGCGTGCCGTCTGCCCGACTACCTCTACCTTCTAGCGCCCTCATGCGGCCAATTGATTAACTATAGCTATACAGTGCTTACATATACAACAGAGTCGGCGCTGTCCTTGGTGAAGTGTCGCTCGATAAGAATGAAAATGGTGTCTTTTGAGTGTTCTCCAAACGTAGTTTCGATCCAACCCTAAGTAAAAGCTGGCAGTCCTGACGCTCGCTCGAGGATAGGCGACGAAGTAGGCAAGTATGGTGTTTTCCATGTCGATGTCCTGGAGACCACGACCACGAAACCTCGAATTGATATTACCCCAGTTGTCGAAGTCGCGGACCACTCTAAGAACCGTCGTATGACTTGGTCTGCAATTGGGAAATCTTCGTCTAAATAACTGACTTACTAGAGTAGCATTACGACGACCTTCTCCGTAAGATAATTCTAGCATATGAGCGCGCTGATCTCGAGTGTAAAGAGGCATACTGGACAACAATCGGCCAAGCTGAGATAATGTTTTAACTTTGAAATGTAAACGCTTTAAATACTACTCGGATAATTGATATTTCACGTTAAAAAACAACAAAAGAAAAATAAGCGTAATTTTTGGTCTACAAATCTTTGTTTGATGATCTTACTCGTAACCACGTCGAAATGGAAGACGCGGTCTTTGTCTACTTTGTCTAATTAGGCGTTGAACGTAATAATTTTCTTTAACAATAACTTTTTGCAGATCTGATTATTAACTACATAGCTGAAAGCATAAGTTCCCTAAAATAAATGTACATGTGTTTTGTGATTATGTACGATTGTTTACGTTAAAGGCTATTTCCTGCTAGTACAACTTGTTTTTCCCCCGACCTCCAAACTCAGTGAAAAATAGGTCTTTTTCAACCGAACCAAAATTATTTTTACACTTTCGACTATGCCCTACAACTTTTCTATTGACACCTACCGGTGAAAAAATAAATTTTCCAAAACGGCACAAAATAGTTCGATTTTTCTGAAATTTAGTAACCAAAGCCTTCCATACCTAACAAATAAACCCTGAAAATTTCAGAACCCTAGCATAAATACATTTTGAGAAAAATGGCTTGATCGAGCAAATTGAAACACCCTGTATAATAGTAGCATTTTCAAATATGAGTACCAGCAAATTTTTATCTGGGTCCCAAAAATGAGAAAAATGGAAAAGGGAAGATAGTTTCGTTAGTAATCAGAAAGGTGCAATGGCACGTTTTTTAAAATCGTCGGCGCAAAGCCATAACTATAGTTCTGAGAAAAACCTAGTCAAAGAATTGGGAAAGGGTTTAGAATCCTTGGAGACTGATAACAGTCACTGTTTTAGTAATACTGCTGAAGTTCTTCCAAACGTCAGTACTGATATGGAAATGGAACTGACTCATGAAGGAGAAATTGCAGAAGTAATTGCAAACCCCAACTCTAACCATGCACAAAATACATCAAACAACGTGTCCAATTCAAAATAAATGGGCTTACACGCGTTGAATAACTTGGATATTAGTCTAGATAAAGATTGCCTTCCAGTTCAGCCTAAACTAAATCCTTTTCCTAAAAGATTAATTGGTGGTAAAAATCGAGGTTTCAATTCTTCTTGGTATGACAAATATCAAATGATTGAATATTCAGTTGCAAAGGATGCAGTGTATTGTTTTTGTTTCTGTCATTTTTTAGGCAGTAGAAACACTGCATTTCTAAAGGGATTTTCGGATTGGAAAAACATGGGGACACAATTCGAAGAACACTTCACTTCCAACAAATCTTCTCACCAACTAGCCTACAAAATGTACTTAGACTACATGGAATCCAAATCCCGTGGATCAATAGTTTGCCAGGTTAACGACCACCATAGACTAGACGTTATTAGAAACAGAGAGGTCCTATCTACACACGTGGAAGTGATTATTTTACTTCAGGGGAACACTTACACATCCGCCGACAATATTGGGAATAGGGGAAACTTTATTGCAATATTAGATATTTAAAAAAAATGTCATGATTTAAAAGCAAGTTTAGTGAGAAAATTATTGTTCAAGAGGTCAACTACTATAGGGTAGTTTGGGCGCTTGCCCAACGTGTTTAGCTCCGGGGGTCCAAATTAAAACGTAATAATTAGATTACTTTGAAATTTAAAATTGTCAAAATTATTTTAAGCACTAAACAAGAGGCTGTTTTACACATCAATATTAATTTCATAAGTTAAAACACAACAATAAAACAGTTCAGCTTGAAATAGCGCGAAACTAGACAATGGCCACTGTAGTCTTCCCCCTTAACAATGGGGGAGATAAGCCTAAATAAGTAGTTGATGAATTTGGGTAAAGAGGTAATCGTAGGGTGGAATTCTTCGATTAAAAGTAAAGTTGGTAATATTTATTTGTAAATAATATACTTAATAATAAAAATTTATTAATTTAATAATAATAAAACTTTTATTAATTTAATAATAATAACAGTTTTATTAATTTAATAATGATAAAAATTTTATTAATTTAATAATAATAACATTTTTATTAATTTAATAATGATAACATTTTTATTAATTTAATAATAATAAATTTTTTATTAATTTAATAATAATAAAAATTTTATTGATTTAATAATAATAAAATTTTTAAATAATTATATACAATTTGGCTAGTTAAAGAACAACAAAAATTACAAAGGAGTTTTTTATGGGGGCCTCTTAATCACGCAGTGCCTACTCGCGAAAACATCCTGGCGGGGCTACTGTCTCCGTTCATCCCTACAACTAGTGGATCTTTGAACATTCTCTCCACGAACACTGGCTCGTTGCTGAGCAAACTATCCGAACTACGCTTACTCGCCTGGGAACGTGTCCCTGATCTCATAGCTATCATTGAAACTTGGCGTCGGAAAGATATGGGCCCTGAACTTTTTCATATCGATGGTTACGACGCGTTTAGAGTTGACTGTGACCAAATGTGGTGGATGTATATTGTACTGCCATCCGTGGCTCGCTGTTTCTCTCAATCGCTCCCTTACCTCCCCGAATATCTTAGCTTGGAAATTTAAAATTGCTTCCTCCTTAATTCTTATGTTGTGTTGTTACCGTAGTCCCAACTCATCGCCTGACTTTTTCAAGAAACTTGTGGGAACGGTCGAGAGAGCCAGCAAGTTAGCGGACCGCCTTATTGTGTTAGGCGATTTTGATGCTCCGGCTATTGATTGGCCTTCCTTCACTACTAGCAAAGGTGTGCGTTCTATTGAGGCTCGTCTTCTCAACACTGTATCAAGTTGTAAATTGCGCCAACATATTACTAGTCCTACCCGCCACCGTGGTAATAATGTCCCCTCCCTCCTAGATGTAATTCTCACGTTTGATTGGGATATTCCCCGTAATATCTCTAACCTTCCCCCTTTCGGTAATAGCGACCACGACATCCTTTCCTTTTCCCTCGATTGTGTATGCTCTGCCCCCTTACCGCGTCCGCCTCCTCCACGGTACGCCTATGGTCGCGGCGACTATGATGTTTACCGCGCGGCATTGCAAACTAAGGACTGGTCTAGTATCCGGCAGGTTCCCTCTCTCGATTCCAAGGTCAATTTGTTTTTACGCCTTGTTTTTGAAGCGCGACAGGAAAGTGTCCCCCTAATAACTGTCCGACCCTCACGTCGTTCGGCGCTCCGTAAAGAACCATGGTGGACGTCAGATACTGAGTCTCTCATTTGGGCCAAGCGTACAGCGTTCCGGGCATTTCGTGCTTCCCCTACTATAGCACTTCGCCATGAGTTTGCTACTCGCCGTAATGCTCTTACCAAGCATATTCGTGCGTCAAAATTCAAATACGAAGCTCGTCTCATTGATAAGATTCCCAGCAATCCAAAGGCCTTATATTCTCACGTCTCGCATTCCCTTAAACCAAAAAAGCCTCTGTTTCTAGTCGAGACTCTCGAAGGCGATACACTCCGTGAGCCTGAGGCAATAGTTGAGGCACTTAATGACTTCTTTAAATCCGTTTTTACACCTGAACCCCACTTGGAAGCCGTCTACCTCGGAGACTTTGCTTCAGGGATTGATCTAAATGAGTCTCTAAACAGCGTAGATTTTTCTCTATCTCACTTTGGTGTCCCTTATAGCTCTGTTCACCGTTACCTTTACCGTTTACCTATTCACAAGTCTCCTGGCCCTGAAAACCTTCATCCACGTCTATTACGCGAAGGCGCATCCATCATAGCTTCTCCCCTCATGGAAATATATCGCCACTCGCTCCAATCTGGTAGGCTACCCATCATTTTGAAACAGGCCAATTTTACCGCTCTCCGTAAATCCCCCACTTCCTTCTCAGTTGACACATTTTGGGGTATAAGTTTGCCGTGTATTCCTTGTAAACAGTTAGAGACGCACGTTAGAGATTCTCTTGTTTCTTTTTTATCTTCTCGTGGTTTTTTTTCTCCGGACCAGCATGGGTTTCTTCGGCGACGTTCGTGCTTTACGAATCTTTTAGCCACTTTAGATCTCGTCAATAAATCCATAGAGCTTGGTGAATCTGTAGACCTGATATATCTCGATCTGCGTAAAGCCTTCGACACCGTTCCTCATTCCCTCCTTATCCGTAAATTAGAATTACTCGATGTCCCCCCCTTTGCTGGATTGCTAATTTTCTTACCGAGAGGGTTCAACGCGTGACATTAGGGGATGTCGTTTCCTCCTGGTGCCCCGTTAATAGTAGTGTTCCTCAGGGTTCGGTGTTACATTGTTCGTCATATATATCAATGATCTCCCGTTAGCTATTCGGGAATCTTTTATTAGGCTGTTTGCTGATGACTCCAAGCTTGGGCGCGAAATCAAAGTATCCCACGATTGTCTATTGTTGTAAAGTGACTTACACGCTTGGGACTCCTGGGCCGCAACAAATGGGATGAGGTTTAACCCTGATAAATCAACGGTCCTCCATTGTGGTCCTAACAATCCCCTTTTCCAGTACCGGTTGGGTGCTCGGGTCATCAAGGCCAGCGAAATTGTTCGTGACCTTGGCGTCATGTTGGATGGAAAAATGTTGGGCACCACTCACAGTCGGGTGGCTTCTGCCCGCGGCTTATGTGCCCTGTATGTTTTAAAACGTTCGTTTTCCTATTTCTCTATCAAGTCCTTTAAGGTGTTATATCAATCTTATGTCCGTCCACATCTCGATTATTGCTCGAATATTTAGTCCACTCACCTGGTAAAGGAAATTGAGAGGCTTGAGAGAGTGCAACGTAAGGCCACCAAGATGGTCTCTGGCCTTCGTTCTCTGTCTTACCCTGAACGTCTTGCGCGCCTTTCGAATAGGCGTCTGAGAAATGATTTTTTTGAGGCCTTCAAACTAATATATGAGTTGTATGACGTCCCGGCCACCTCCTTCTTTACCATTCGCTGGACGGGTAGGAAAGCTCCTACGATATGTAATGCTTGTACCTCGCGCCGTGTCTTCTTCACCCAATTAAGATTAAATCCTCTAGTTCTGCCTTTAAGTGTCGGCTTGACAAGTTTTACGGGTGGTAAATATCTTTTTTGTATATAATTGTATAAAACGAAAAAAAATTATTTATATTTTACTTTTCCTAACTGTACCTTTTGCCATATCCATCGCCATTCCTTTGTCATTGCTGTTATTTCATTCATATTTTGTGTAACTTTCATGGTATTTTATATTATCTCCATTCCCTACTAAAGCAGGGTGCAATAAGTGTAAACTTTCTTTTCCTGTTTAATAAACTTTATTATAGGGTCTGTAGCTCAAAAGATAGGCGGTAAGTCCTTCGTGTATTACTCTATTGTTACGCGACACCCCAGCATAGGCAAAACAACATCAACTTCACTTCACTCGCTGAGCTTGTAACCATAGTTGTAACTATAACGATCAACGCGAAAGCGCAATTTCTAGCTTTCTCTGGGCCTTTACGAAGGCTCAGAAATGCGCCCCAAAGGACGCGAGAACACCAGTTGTCATTTCGCGTTATCGTAGTTTATTGTTAATAAATGCAGTGTTAAAGCAATTTAATATGGAGGATCTAAAAGCCTATTTGGTGAGGGCTTATAGGATATTGAAAGGGGAAGCGACCGGGGGTACGTTCAGCAGAGCTCATCGGACTCACCGATTAGTAATCGATGACATCGGTTTCCTACTGTACGCTTTGTCGCGTTTCCGGTTTTGACGTCACGATAGTCATCGGTTACTCACCGAAGTCATCGGCTGGAAGAGTCGGTTTTTCCGATGACTGACGTCATTTCTGACGTAAAACTACTATAAAAGCTACGGCATTTTAAAAAACACCGATGACTGAATAAAAGCGTTCAGCAACTTACGACGTCATTATGACGAAAAAGCTCATCGGTGGAAAATATCAAATCCATCGGGTTTTTTTCCGTTGACTGCTGCTGAACGTAGCCCGGGAAAGAGTTCAATAAAACCATTATTCATTGTGGTACTTGTCACATGATGAAGGACGTCAACCGGACAGTTAAAAAATTTACAAAGAAAAGGATCCTTCGGACTGTTCGCGTTTAGCGTTCTACTTAATAGCGTGTCTTTAGATGAATTCAGAGATAGATTACAGGGCCGTCTTAAGGCATGGGCTAAGTGGGCTACAGCCCAGGGCCCCAGCCAGTTTTGGGGCCCCGGACAGGCCAGCCATACAGCCTCTACTCTAGGGTTAAATATTATAAATGTTCATTTAATATTATATTATTTATATATCTTTAAGTTACGTCTAAAGTAAATTGACTTATTGCCACATCATACGGTACCTACCATTTCTAAAACCTAACAGCGAGTCACTGTCAGTAAAAATCTTATTTTCAGTAGACCTATGTTATACTTTTGAAATTAAAAGTTTTGGTTTGAATTGTGTGGTTGAATTTAGACAACTGACATACAAAGGCTGACCGTTGTGGATCGCAAAGGTCTTAAGAAATAATTTAGCCTCTAGCCCCAAAGGTCTTAAGACGGGCCTGATAGGTTATACCATGAACATATCTAGCTAGATATATTCATGGTTATACATTTTAGCGGTTTTAATTTTAACCGTAAAGCGAAACACGTTTTATGAGCCATATTTCGCTAATACAGAAACTTTTTATATTTCCTAAATGAAATCTACTAGTAAAGGAGTTCTTTAGGGTTCAGCGCACTTTGAACATCAAAGCAGACAATGCGGAAAACGATGCCAAAAATTAAAATTACACATTGTTATTTTTATTCATACTGTAATCAAAAATGTTACCATAAAATAAATAAATATTTAAATGCGAACAGGAATTAATCATTTATATCCATCCGCTTTTGTGAATAACTAACCATATCCTTGCTAATTTGTAAATATTACGTAAATAATTTGCTCAAGTTAAATTCAAGTTAAATCAATTTATAATTAATCTTGTGTAAATCTTGGGAAATTGAACATGAAACATTAAGTTTTCCTCCTTAATATGATGGAAGTTGGGATTTCCACTTCATTATTTGTACTAGAACCAACTTACTTTAAATAACTGGTGGTAGTCTGAATACGATCTACCGTGTCATATTTAAATCAATCAGGTAATATCACACCCGAAACGAAATAATCTGGTTAGGTTTAATCTTTAATATTTCATCTTGTATAAATAAATCTGGTTTAAATACCACACCCGAAACGTCTTAGACACCATTGACGCGGAATAATCTGGTTATGTTTAATCTTTAATATTTCATCTTTTATAAGACGTCCGTCCACCCAAATTAATTGATCATTATACTTATAATATTAAAATAATATTAATTTCAATCACTTTTCCTATTCATTTAATTAAACACATATTGTAGTATCATTGACGTTAATTCCAATAAAATTATTTTTATTTCAATCACATTTTTTTATGTAAAATTTTAGTAAATTAAAGGAAAATTTAAAAAACACGGTCGAAAAATATAAGACACCGGTAGAAGGTTATTTAATCCATGCCGGTAGGGCCATCTGTTTTAGTTTTGTTTGTTATTTATATTTTCCTCGTATTTTTAGATAACTCTGACTTTTTTGCTTATTAATAATATTAAACAAGGTTTTTAGTGCGTCAAACAATTTTTCGTAATGTTATTAAAGTTTAAAGCAGTTTCTAATGTTTTACACCGCAGATATTACCGTAGCTTAATTCGGAAGTGGATTAGTCCATTATGAAAAGGGATAATAAAGCTAAACCCTAAACAAATTTGAAGAAATTTAAAAACTTACTAAAAGCTCGTATAAATTTGTTTAGGGTTTAGCTTTATTATCCCTTTTCATAATGGACTAATCTACTTATTCGCTAATTTTATCATCCTTAACAATGCAGTCCATAGGTGGTTCTTTTTAACTTAACATCGTCGGGTACTCTACCGCACCGTATATATTATCTTTTCCAAGTTTCAGAATTCTGGCAGATTGACCTCGGTAAAATTACACTATAACGTTTGCGAGTTGATGTAATAATTTATAGGTAATTACCACTTAATTTTTACATCTTCGTAAACGATAGCGTATATTTCTAATGATAAAAATTTAGAAACGTTACAATCATGACCGATAAAAGTTCCGTAAATAGCTCTCCAACTCATGGTGTAGAAAAACCAAGCCCATTTGTCTTTTGGGCTCAAACAGAAAGCGTTGTATCATTAAGAGTAGACCTTCTAAATGCCAAAGTACGAATTGCATGTTGAAATTTTCTGGCACTTATTAATAAACCTTTTTTTTTAAATATTTACAATTACAGTCACCGAATGTCAAATTAACATCAAATGGTTTGGATTTTTCTGCACATGGTATAGGAGCGCGTGGTGATCATGAATACTCTTTTACATTGAATTTCTTTGGTGAAATTGTAGAAAATGTACTTAAGAATATGGAAATGCTCAATTTGAAATAAACATGTAATAAACTATATATTTTATATATTTAGGAAAGTAAATATCGAGCTTCGGACCGACAAATTGATTTTCATATTAGGAAAAATGAAAATTCAATGTGGCCCAGATTGACTTCTAGTCAGAAAAAACCAGCATGGTTGAAATTTGATTTTGATAAATTTCAAACTGAGGATGACGATGATGAAGAACTTGACGATGACGAAGAAATTCAAAATTATAATAACTCTCAACAAGCTGTGAGTGTTACCCCAAATAGCGTAAAAATCATTTCTAATATTTTTTTCGTGTTACATTATTTAGAATAACTATAATAAACTACTTCAAGATATAACAAAAAACCGAAAACGAAAAGAGAGAAGAAGTAAGTTCAGTGAACTGTTAATGTTAAATATAGTAATTAAATGTATCCTTCCCTTCTTTCATATAGTTGAAGAATTTAGGAAAATATATTTGCTTCTGTACAACTTTTTCCAATTAGTTGGATTTCTTTATATTGTGGTTGTTTTAACTATAAGATACGCAAAAGAAGGACCAGGTAAAATATTTACATAATCTAATTTGTGTATTTAATTAATTTAAATTCTTTTTTTTTCAGCATCAATGGAAGGAACTTACGCAGCAGTTGGCAAAGCATTTAAGTTCTGTCATTTACTTCAATTATTAGAAATAATCCATCCATTATTAGGCTATACGGCTGGAAGCCCCTTATTTCCATTTTTGCAAGTAAATATTACATTTTATCATATTTTTAATGATTCAATTTAATCATTTGAATTTAAAGATATTTGGCAGACTGATAATTATATTCCCCCTGATTGAGTACGAAGAACGAATGCACACAAAACCAGTAGTTTTTTACATTATTTTAATATATTCACTAGCAGACATTATACGGTGTGTATATTATTGAAACACTATGTAAAATTATCCATTAATTATAATTAATCTTTTGAAAGGTATCCTTACTACATGCTCAGAATTTATGATGCCAAAGTTGGGTTTATAACGTGGCTTCGTTATTCAGTTTGGACAGTGTTATATCCTCTTGGTTTTCTGTGTGAAGGTCTGCTATTTAAAATAATACACGTTTCGTAACCATTTGTAAACAAGGTTTTCGTTAAACACAGGCATTATAATCCTACGAAACATTCCATATTATGAAGAAACTGGTGGACTATCTATAAGTCTACCAAACAAATGGAATGTTTCATTTTATTTCCCGACTGTCTTGAGGGTTTATCTCTTGATTGGTTTTTTCCCCAGTAAGTCACGGCCACGTACCTAATTATTACAATAGAATTATAATTTTCCTCATTTCAATTTTCAGTGATGTATTTCATGATGACTTACTTGTACCGTCAAAGAGTAAAAATTCTGGGGCCCAAAAGTGCAAATGAGAAGGGAGATTAAATTCATTGTGGGTAACAATAATTTTAACTCGCACAAAATGTTTATTATGTCAGATTTTGATATGTTTATAAGAATTTTTGTTAAGGCCAAAGGGTACCAAAAATTGACAAAGATCAAACTTTCCTCGAGTGCTTTTCACTAGTTATGGTAAATTTCCAAAACTATTTTAAGCACTAAAGCAAAAATATTTCAAATTTGAAAAATAAGGTAAAGGTCAGGGTAACCCTTCCCTTTAAAAGTTATTATACACAAATGTATTAGAAATGAGTCTCATTTTTTCAATCATATGCAAATCATGTGTGTAAATTTAAAGTTATTAAAATCAGATTATCAATGAGCAATAGGCCTGGAGATTTAATAAAAAAATGTATGGTTTTTCACATTGAAATAAAAGTCATTTCTTTAAAATAATCTCAACTTTGTGTTAAAATATACCACTCAATATTATTACTTTTTATAATTAGTCAATCAAGTGTGACTAAATAAACCCTTTTGAAGGGGAGTAGGGGTTATAAATTATAACTCGATTTTAGTGTTGTTATAAATGGAGGAAATGGTTCTCTAATATGTCCCCTAAACTCCAATTTCCATATTATAATTGAACCAAAAGTTGATAAGACTTTAAAAGTATATATACTATTTTGGGAATAACCCTCTAATGAGCACTGGTGCTCTATGTTTCCTTCTCAATATAATCCAAATTAATATAATTATAATTTCTTTAGCAGCCCAGCGGGGTCTCCGACTTCCTCCCCTTTCGATACCCCCAGCATATTGAGAGGAATAAACGTCCCTCTCATCATCCCTTGGGATCCTGCAAAGAGCGTCTTCGAACGAGTCGGGGAAGACATAAACGATGGTGGGGAGGGCCGAAAAGAAGTTACGGGCGGCTGAACCCGGGATTATATACAATATTTATAAAATAGCGTATATACTGCAAATACATGTTCCGTATAGGAGGAATATATTTCACATATAAATCGGAGGAGGGTGGGAAAAGGGGCCCAACATCAAGGGGGAAAAGTGGGGGATAGAGGAAAGTTTTTGTACGGTTGGTCCAGTTCAAAAAACGTCCCGAATGGCTGAAGGAAGGCGTGGAACATCGGTTTGCGTATTTTTATTCGTTAAAGAACGAAGACCGTTAACAATATTTTAATATTAGGTAACGAACGTGAAATTCCCGATAACAATGGGACATACATGGTCTAGTCGCGAAATTCCCCCGTAATCGAACTCTTCACATTAGATGACTGCCGATTGACATACCTGAAAGGTACGAGACTAATTATTTTTCTCTGTTATTGTTCAGTTTAATTGTACTTGGTATTCAATTTCTTTCGGTCGTATAATATTTTTAAAAGATTAAAAAATATCGTTCATTTGGCATTAGGAGAACGCGAGTGATTTTTTTAGGTTCAATTTTATCTTATTGAATACGTTTAAACAGTGTCATTAAATCACAAATATTTAATCAAAGGAAAACTACACTGAATATTTTCGTTGTGTGTTTAAAATGGTAAGTTAAATTCACGATTAATATTCATAGTCTCAAAATATTCGGTAATGCGCCACATGAAATTCTTTTTGAATTCTTCAAATCGAAATAATATTTCGGATGGCCGGGAAGGGAGTTGAACGTATTCGAAAAATCGTTTGGCCCGAGGCATCACCGAAGAGAGCAAGAGTTTTAGAACTACTTACGACCGGCTTTAGACTTACAAATTTCAACGCACAAAAGAATGTCATTCGCGAAAAAATTCAAAGAATCAAGGGTATTTAAAATAACCCTTTGAGATCAATAATTTAATATAATTAGCAATACTAAAGAAATCAAATGTCTTAGTAACGATAATCTAAAATGCATATTTATAGGAAAAAAAGGTATGCGATCCGCTAATAAAGACCAGATGCTCTACGAAATGTAAACTAATAAAAATTCGCGTAAACCATTTTCGAACAAACTTTCTTCTAGATTTAGAAATAAGTAGTTGAAAGCGAATGGGAAAAAAACCACACATCCGTGAGAAAACAAAAACTTTACGATCTTTTTTCTCTCGATGGAAACGCGTTCAACAAGTGTCGGGTGCGATCAAGGTGGGGGGGGGCTTAGTGTAGACCCAGAGAAAGAATTGTAAGCATTTTAGGGGTGGAATTGTAGACGTGTTTACGACAAAACAGGCCTACGCATTCGACCTCTCTCGGGAACTTTCATTCAAAAAGAAAACCGTGAACGAGATTTCTAGCCGCCGCCCAGCATTATTCCAACATTGGCGTTAAAATTGTAAAAATTGACCAGCCGGGGGAGTCCGAAAGGGTGTAAATAAGTCCCTAATTACTTTTGGAGCTCACGCGAATGTTTCGCGAATATGGTCTTCAACAAAACGTCGTTGTGACCGGAGAAAGGGAAATCATTGTTTGCGAAAAAAGGAAAAGCAATAAACTCTTATTATCTATAGTTAGCGACAATTGGAGCGGAAACTTTCGAAAGACATCGTCCCAGTCTCTGCACGGATAGAAGACAATGGATAAGTCTTCTTCCACCCCTTCTTAAACGCGAAGGGGCTATTCTAAGCGCGAAATAGAAACGGGGTTAGGGATTCCAATAAAGAAACCAATCTGAAATTGTCATTAATAGCCCGTTAACTTATAGGTTTCGCGAACGTTTCCTGGAAATATGGTTTCCTAATTCAAAATCTTGGGATAAAAACTGGGTGAATAAATTATATAGACGTGAGGTCAATTAAGGTATAGGCATTTCTGTTAGTATAGTCGTAGACGATAAAAAGTCCGTTCTTTTACTTATTTGAACGGAAATGAACCGGATCGGAATTAGAAAAAGTATCTTTTCCTTCTAGTACGATGATCCCCCATCCTTGACACTTCGGGTATCTGTTACGCTTAATAAATTAGACGAACAGCGATCCCACAGAGTTGCGCGGGTTAGTTTATAATTGGCGTCACGAACAAACCCTGCTGCAGACTTCGGAGACGCAAATTTTTTGTCGTTTCTTTATGTGGTAATTCTCTTATCCGTTTTTTTAGACAACAGAGTCGTATTGCCGCTGACGTTTTATCTCGAAGTCCAGAGAGGGAGACGCAACCCAGAGAAGCCTCCGAACGGATATTAACTCAATAAGGAAGGATTAAAAAACAGTCATAGATTAGACCGTTGGGGACCCAAATGGTCCACCCCTAACTTCAAGGGCTTCGTCGCCAGCGTTTCGACAAAGATTGAAATCACGCGAAATCGAGAAGGCCTTCGCCAAAAAATTGGCTTCCGGGTGCGAGACGATGTTTAAAACAATGGACGTCTCGAGTTGCAAGTCGCTTTGGATGGATTTTCCAAATCCGATAAAAGCGAGATTAAGATATCATTCTTGAAATTAGACCCCCCCATTTCATCGTGGACTGAAATAACGCTATTATAGATTTTTGAGCGACACGGCGAAAACTAAGTACAGACAAACATTGCCAAGAAGTTGGTTCGGAGCAAGCGCCACCATCGATGGTTTTCCGTCAATGTCTCTATCGCTGAGTTTGAACGCGTCCACAAAGACGCCGACGCCACCAACAAGTGCCAAAATGAACGGTTCAGCCGTCTCACCCCCGCTCGGAAGGCATCAAACGAACCACTTGGGTCACAACCCCAATCAGCTCTACCAAACCACTCCACCCCTAAATCATCGCTCCAACAATACCACCACCTCGGGTGGTAACGTGACCCCAGCCCTGATGAGCGTGAGTGCCACACCAATCCCCGCGAATCTGACCATGAATAGCACCAAACCATTGCTGGATTTGTCGAGGGGCAGCATTCACGTTCCACCTATGAGCTCAACCAACTCTACAAGACGACAACCGTTGATTTTGTCGGGATCTCCCACGACGCTAAATGGTGGAATTCGTGGGTTGCACGATGACAATCGCGATCAGGACCTGTTGGGATTATCACCTACGTCGACCTATCCACTGAACCCGTCAAGCCCTGGTAGGAGGGCCGTTATGCACGCTTCCGGATCGGAAGAAGCTAACGACACGGGGATATACCAGACATTAGCTTCGCTAGCCTTGCTGTGTTTATTGTCTCTGTTAATGTCCTTCTTGGCACTTTTCTTTCTACAAAAAGTCGGCCCTCCGGTCGTACCGGCGCAATTAGCGCGCACCACAAGCCATTCTTCAGACGGTCAAGTTGAGAAACGAACTAGTACACGAATCCTGTCGGGAAATGGCAACAGCAACAACGTGTTGCAACCAAAGACATCCGGTTTTCGAGTAGTGATAAGTTCTGAGGAATATTTTCCAGTGTATCAGGTGTCAGTGGCTCTAAGTACATTAACTGTTGCGCTTGATCTCTGCTGTTTGTTTGTCTGTTGCATCCAATTTCTTTTCGCCATCAAATTGCTAAAAACGCCAAATGGTGAACAAAGGTACAAAGATGAACTCCCCCAACATTTATTTACTGTTTAAATCCTAAAAACTATTATTTTCAGAACTAACAAGTTTCTCAAACGCAGCTCCACAACCAGAGTCATATCCATTGGAGGTTTCTTCTTGTCAATACCCATATTTTTCACGGGTTAGTGCTTTTTTATACACTACAGCAACGTTTTCATAGATTTAAAAAGGTTTTTTTCTCTCAAAGGCGTCATACTGTTCACTTTCATCCATTTTCAAGAAGTCCCAGCTATAGCCACCAGTATTGCTATTGGAATAGGCATTGTTTTTTGCGGAGTAGCCTCAGTACAAAATGTCTATTTGTGGCAATGGGAAAAGACACGGGCAAGTCGAGAAATTTTGAGTACAAAACATACGTGTAACAGCAGCAGACTTCACGAATCTACATGTTCAACAACAGCACCTGATGTAACTGTCCACACTATGGAGTTATCAACATTAGTTTAACTTAAAAAAACGCCCCTACCAAATTATGACCCTCATCTTTGATATTAGAAACAATGAGCTTTTCATAGATATTTATTTTTTTACGTGGCCTTCTAAATTTTTAAATTATAATTATCTGGTCAAGTTTTCAATTAGGGTGAGATTTTTTCACAAGATTTAAAAGAAATGCTTATTTATTATTTTTTTAAGTATTGGGTGTATTTTTAAATATCAGAATTTCTATATATTGCGCTACTTTTCAAATAAATGTTTGTTACAAAGGTGTAATTTAAATTACCACCAAAGACAATTTTAGTTTTTACTATTTAGAGAGAATCAGGTTCTAGATAAAATTCATTTCAACAGAGTCCAATTTCAATGTTATTTACTGTCTATTAAATTGTACTAAATGTTGAATAGATAAAGTGGTATTTTGAATTTTTGTGAAGTAATTAGCAAGTACATTTTTAAAAGTATGCCAAAGCATATTCAGCAATAATGTTTTATTTAAAAGAAAATAAAACACATTATTATTTATACATGTCAAAATCATTTTTTTTTTTCTGTGTAGTGCTAGATATTAATCGATGATTTTATACTTTATTCTCTCTAAAGCGTAGCATACTGTCAGCACCTCCTGGCCAATTTGTGCTACGGAATCCATATTAAAGACGGCTTGTTCAGCAATTTCATCATTTGGTAATATAACATAAGCAAAGGTGCTAAATATTCAAAATTCAGTAAGTATTCATTAAAATCATACTGATTACAGTCAATTTGATTTCATACGCATCATGTACATATCGTGACAAGATTGAATACAATATTTTAAAATGAGCAACATACTAATGGAAATTTTGCTCAGCAGAATTAACCATAACCATTATTTTGACAGGATCATAATCCTCAAAGAGAGTGTATAAATCATCCTAAGAATAATCAAAGGAAATTATTACTAGGGATTTATAGCTAAATGCGAGGGGCAGGTCACTTGATTAACGACGCATCCCTCAAAATATTGAATTCGGTTTAGTCGGGATTATTTTGATTAAATTCAATTTAATCACAATTTTGTTGATTAAATCACATTTAATCATGATTAGAATGATTAAATCTGATTTAATCATGATCAAATGATTTTATCATGATCAAATGATTAAATTGATTTAAATGATTAAATTGCGATAAGAAATTAGAACGAGAATCAGAATTATTATATTGGTGATTGGAATGATTATAATTGTACGTGATTAGAACAAGCGGATTAGAATAATTTTATATGAAGATAATATTAGTTCCTTTTACAATTTTACCTTAATTAATGTGATAACTTGTTACAAAGCTGTGATGTTTTCGGATGTTTTAAAGAAAATGTGATGTTATTTTTTCAATCATTTCAATCAAACACAAATGCGATAGAACCATCAATATTAATAATTAATATTAAATTATCGTACTTTAGAAGTGAAGAGAAGCACATTGTGAAAAAGTAAATTAAAAGAGACTTAAAACGGTTTAAAAATTCACAATTTATTTATTTAAAAAACCTACATTTCGGAGGAACAGTTCCTCCGAAACGTCGGATTTTTAAATAAATAAATTGTGAATTTTAAAACCGTTTTAAGTCTCTTTTCATTTATCGTACTTTAGTTTGGATTTTATTTATAAAATCTTGATTTGACTGATTAAAATGATTAAATCCTGATTAAAAAGATTAGATCCTGATTAGAATGATTAAATATTGTTTAAATTGTGATTAAATTTTTTAATCTTGATAACCCCGATTTAATCACGATTACCCTGATTTAATCATAATACTATGATTAAGACGCATCCAAAATGGAAATGACCTGCCCCTCGCTAAATGGAAAATATAATTACCTCCTCAGTACCAAAAGGAAAGTTGGCAACCAATAAGGTTACAAACCTTTCGGTATTAGAATGACCAGGTTTAATTACACCTTTAAACAGAAATACCATTACCTTTGTATAAATAAATAAAAACTGTTTGTTTATCTTATTCAGTTTAAAAACATTTACCGGCATTTGGCATAACAACAGGCTCTAAAGGAGGAATAACTTCTCCTTTGGCTGGTCCTTTATTTCCCTTAAAACCTCCATTTTGGTACATATTACCCCTCTGATAAAAAATTAATTTAAATTATAGGCTCAAAAGCACATGGGGAGGAGGAAAGTTCGTCGCATTCTTTCTTAAGAAAAATATCGGCGCAGTGGCGCCAGCTATATTCAATTCTGAGAAATATTGGAGCGAATTACCATGGCAACTAGCTCTGTTAACCCTCGTTCGCCTTTTCAAGTGTCAATCGCGTACATTTTGTTATGGCGGTGATTTCAAGTTGGGATTTAAAAGTTATAAAGAGTGATTTGCGTCTAGCGTATTTAAAATGCTCACAACGAGGGCTATTACACAGTACAAAATGGTAATTATATTATTAAGCAGTGTATTGAACAGGTGAAACTTATCAAAAAATCCATTAACACTACAGGGCTGCAGAACTTTGCTACGCATTATCAAATGTAGAAATTGCTGAAGATATTGCTCCATTGGTATTATTCATTATTTAGTAATGTTTTTACCATGCATAATTGAAATTTGAAACTTACAGAAACCAGAATATGAATCTGAATACGACCAATATGTTTTGGCCAAAAGTTATTTTGATTTGAAGGAATATGATCGAGCGGCTTATTTCACAGCTAATAGCAAATCACCGCAGGGAAAATTTTTACACTGGTATTCACGATATCAGGTGATATGAAATTCTCACACCTCAAACGAAACACAGAAACATTACTCTTGTTTCCTTCCAGTCTGGTGAAAAGAAAAAGTTAGATGATGCTGTGGACCCAATTGCCCCTTCAGAAAAGGCTCAAAATACAGTATTAAGAACATTAAGAGTAGAATTTGAGAGAGCCCATGTTGATAAAAAATTGGATGGATACTGCCTTTACCTGTATGATTAACCATTTATATAAATTGGTAAATGACGATAAAAATTATACTTTTTCATTTTAAGGTACGGCGTAGTTTTAAAAAGGCTGCAATTGCATTCTAAAGCTTTGGAAATTTTACAAGAAGCAATACATTTAGAACCAAGTCACTGGGGTGCTTGGTTAGAGCTCGCAGCTCTAGTAACAGATCGCGAAGCTGTAAGAAATCAGTCTTACCTTAAAAAATCAGAATATGAAATAATAAAGAGATCTTTTCAGTTAAAAAAGCTATCTTTGCCAAACCACTGGATGAATGAATTTTTCCAAGCACACACATGCCTGGAATTACAATTAAACGAAGAAGCCCTGCAAATTTACATCCAATTAAAGGAACACGGGTTTCAGTCAAGCACGTACATAATGGCGCAAGTGGCAATAGCTTACCATAACATGAGGGGTATTTTATCCACCTCCTATTTACCATTAACAAGACTGTAGCATTTATCGTATTATTTCCGCAGATGTGGACGAAGCGATACTAGGATTTCAAGCCTTACAGAAGGCAGATCCATATAGATTAGACAATATGGATATTTTCTCAAATCTCTTATACGTTAAAGTTAGCTTGTTTTTTAAATTAATTGTGTATTTTGATAAATAACTTTTGGTTTCAAATTCAAAGGAATTGAGAGTGGAACTGAGTTACTTAGCACATCATTCGTGTGAAATTGACAAATATAGAGTGGAAACGTGTTGTGTTATTGGAAATTTCTACAGCTTGCGCTCCCAGCACGAAAAAGCGGTACTATATTTTCAGAGGGCTCTTAGACTAAATCCAAACTACCTCTCGGCGTGGACGCTAATGGGGCACGAATATATGGAGATGAAAAACACATCAGCGGCCATTCAGTCTTACAGACAAGCAATTGGTAATAATTAATTTAATTATATGATTGATTATAAAGTTGGAAAATGCAACTTTATTTTTGTGGATCTTAGAGGTCAATCGGCGAGATTATAGAGCCTGGTATGGCTTAGGACAAACGTACGAAATTTTGAAAATGCCATTTTACTGTTTATATTACTACCGTCAAGCCCAGCAATTAAGGTTAACAAGAATATTTTCAAATCTGCCAAAATTAGATTTTTTTTTAACACCTTTATTAATTATTGAATAGACCAAATGATTCTCGAATGATGGTAGCTTTGGGAGAAGCTTATGAAAAGCTTGATAAGCATTTAGAAGCTAAAAAGTGCTTTTGGAAAGCTCATGCTGTTGGTGATATTGAAGGAATAGCATTGATTAAACTTGCAAAATGTTACGAAAAGTTGGGGGAGGAAGAACAAGCTGCCACAACTTATTCAGATTACATTCTGGAAGCTGAAACTAGAGGGGTGCGTACTCGGAATGTTGAATTAAACTTATCATTACATATATTTTTTTACAGGTGCCTGACAGAGATGAAAAATGTTGTGCTTATAGATTTATGGCAAATTATGTGTTTAATAAGGGAAAATTAGATGAGGCCCATGAATATGCTCAAAAATGCACAGACTATCCTGAAGTAATGAAAAAAAAATCATATTCCAATTTTTTTATGCAATTACAAGAATTTTTGCATTTCTAGACGAGGGAAGAAGGCAAATCCTTAATTAAACAAATCGCCTTAGCAAGAACTACTCATGAAAAATCTGTCGCTAAAGTGAGATATTAAATATTTTATATTGTGCTTTTATTGGGTTCAATAATGTAATATTCATTACAAATTGTTAATTTAAGGCTGAAACATCACAAATGGACACCACTCCTGACCATTCACTTCCAATAAATTTATCATATACGCCTTAAAAATATTTGTTATGTAGAAAAGTTTTGTTTTGATAATAAAGTGTATTAATCTTCCAAGTATTCGTCCCATTTACTTTTTTTGAGTTTTTCTTCCATGGGGCTATCAACCCTGACAAATTTATCAATCTTCGTTTTTTTAGTTTCCAATTGTTCTACAAATTGAAGATCCCCATCTGTAGGGTCATCATGATTTAAATGGGCCGCCTGTCCGCCGTCTCCCATCTGCTCTTCTTTAGCTTGGGCCTTTTTCAAATTGAGTTTTTGAACCGCGAACGGCAATCAGCGGCAGATGGACTTTTCAAGTAAACTAGACTCCTTGATTGCTTTTCCCCACACATTTTGCAGCTCCATTTATTTATTTTCTTTACTATTTGCACTTGATACATTTCGCATTTATAGCAACGCAAAACCTCAAACTCTTGCGGCATTTTGCAAAGTACTAAAATGTCAAAATGCACTAAAATATCGCGCCAAAATGAGAGACTTGATTATTATTTCCGTTTCCGATTGGATAACGGCGTCTGATACGAGGTCTGAGCTTCATCTTCAGCGCATCCCTGGACGAGATCTTTTTCCCCCAAAGATTTTAG
Source organism: Leiobunum rupestre (assembly GCF_980474605.1). NCBI lineage: Eukaryota > Metazoa > Arthropoda > Arachnida > Opiliones > Sclerosomatidae > Leiobunum > Leiobunum rupestre. The sequence continues at coordinate 50,483,505 of NC_143394.1, forward strand.
GGGTTTCTTAGTAACATGTAATTGAGAAACGCACGCTGTAAAGCTTCCAAACCTGTTTGATTGTTTAAAGTAGCCCAAAAAAATTCGCATTGAGAAAGCGAGGATTTCACGCTAAATGTGTCGATCTCGTTCACGATTGCGTTACATCAAAAGTGGTTACATGTATTTCGTTTCGAAAATTTACGTTTTACTCAACTAACGGACCGAATTAAAATTTAGCATTTACAAGCGTAAATATCAGTCTTTTTATATTAATTAAACCTAGCGTAATAGAATGTCGGTTAAAAATTGGGAACAATTTTACATCGAAAATCCTCCCCCCAAAAACCACGACGAAATTTCGAAGAAAATCGAAGATTTTGTTAAAAAGCACAAATCAAACGATACAAGAGTCGCGCTAGTTACAGTAAGTACTTATTTAACGAGTTAATTAAATAGCAGAATCTAAAATAAACATTTATAGTCAGGAGGTACTACCGTTCCTTTAGAACACAATACAGTTCGTTTTGTGGATAATTTTAGCGCAGGGACTAGGGGTTCAGCATCAGCCGAGTATTTACATTTCAACTATTATAATTCGAATTAAAAATCTCTAAAGCACATAATTCTTACAGGTATTTCCTAAAGCACGGATATGCGGTGATATTTTTACACCGAAATAAATCTTTGGAACCGTTTAGCAGACATTTTCCGTCATCCAGCCTCTTGGATAGTTTGAAAATTACCCAAGAAGAAGGAAAAACAAGCGTAGAAAGTAGGCTTACGCGATTTCCATAATCCTCCCGCGTAATATCCACGTCAGTAAATTCCTAAAATGGGCACAAATTTCCAGTTGCTCAAAATAAAGTTGGAGATATTTTACCAATATTAAACGCCCGCAATGACGCAACGAAACATGGTAAGTTACTAATGGTACCGTTTACAACGCTGCCAGAATACATGCACCTTCTAAGAACCAGTTCCCAAATACTGTCAATTTTGGACAAACAAGCGTTGCTTTACTTGGCGGCGGCTGTTTCGGATTTCTACGTACCATCTTCTCAAATGGTATGACGTCCCCCACCCTGAAAACACTATAAAACCACTTACTTTTATTACCTCTAAAGGTGACCCACAAGATCCAATCGATGAATGGCCCTTTGAATTTGCAATTACAGCTGGTTCCGAAGATGTTACAACCTTTAGTTTGTCATTGGGTTCCTAACGCTTTTGTCGTTTCGTTTAAGGTAGGAATTCCAAATAGCCGATGTCGGGACAATAACCGATTTTCTTTTCAGCTTGAAACGGAAGAAAGTCTCTTAATACCAAAGTCCAAAGCGGCTTTAGAAAATTACGGCCATAGTGTAAAACATTTTCGAAATTTTTATAGAAGTCGGAAAGGGACTAAATTATTTTATTTAACTATAGGTTGTGGTCGCTAACGAACTTCACACTCGCAAATATAAAGTGATCATTGTCGAAAAAGAATCGGAATACGAGCTCAAATTAACAAAAGACGAAATAGAGAAGGGCGTTGAAATTGAAGATAACATTGTCCAATATCTCATTAAACATCACAATAAACACATTGATGGTTAAAACGGTAAAAATGATATAAAATATGTAGGATTTCATAAAAGTATTTTTGTACGGTCTTACAATAAAATAAAATAACATTTCTCAATTGTGAAAAATGGTAATATCTTTATTTAAATATTTAAATTTTCATACAAAAAAATCTGTCAAAAACATCACTCCGCGAGAAAAATACATTAGACGAGAAGAAGAGGGGTGGAGGGCTGGAAAAACCGGTGGTTCCATCACCAGAGACCATAGGAACACCTGGTCCTGAAGAGATCTTCGGGAAGTTTTTCAGCATGATCAAGGAAGGGGGGGGGGGGTTCGAAACTAAATAGGGCTTCCTCGCTATAAAATCTTTGGTCCCTTTTCACGTAGGTATAATATAAGGGAGCGGTATTCCCCCCTCCCATTTCAAAGATCGCGAAAAAATCCCCCCATTTCGAAATGGCCGCCTTGCTCGGTTCAAAGTTATTACGCGTGTCCACGCTCCATCGCGGCACAGTGACGCCAGCTGCCTTCCGCGAAAGTAGACAATTTGAACCCCCCCCCCCCCCTCTCTTACAAACTACTATTCCAACGGCTATCTATAGGGCCGGCTTACCTACAATCGGAACGGTTTGGGAGGATTCGCTAAGACGGTTGGATTTATTATTATAATAATGTAGCCTTTCATAAAAGTCATCTGCCTTCCGAGACCCCAGCTGAGCCGACTTATCGAAAACCTATTTGATGTAATATTCTCGAGTACATTAATCAAAAATCGGGTAAAAATTAATGGGAAGACCGCCCCTTAACTTTAGCAACGAGTTAATAAAGCGCCCGCGGGTTCAGCTGGCGCCGATTTCCAAAAGCGAATTATCCCGAAAAGTTGATGATGATCGTTCGGCTCAAGAGAGGCCGGGACGAGTGCAATATTTAGCAAATATCAGCAATACTGACACCCATCCAGACCGATCCTAGGCAAACCAAGTTTCTCCGAGACATCGTCTTCGCTTCGACGAAAACAGAATCTGTAAAACTAACGAAATAACTCTCGCGAATTCGAGCGTCTCCCAAAAAACGAAAATAACGAGGGTTCTTTCGTACCTGCAAAAACGCCATTCTCCAAATAAAAAACTGTTCACAAAAGAGAAAACGTCCATAGTCCTTTTTCGCGGGGGAACGTGTTCATCTTGGTCATCCGCGAGCTTTTCACATCTCTTCCAAGTTCGAGATTGAAAATGATTCTTTGTCGAGAACTTGAAAAATACGAAGGGGGGGTAATACCTTTAGGGGGTCAAAGAGTGAGGAGATGTCACAATAGGGCCAGGACCATTGTGCCACCGTCCTCCGAGCTTTAGTCGTAAATTGCTCTTCCCTAAAAATGGGAGGGGGTTGACCGATATCGACAGCTCCGCGAAAGTATCTTCGCCACGTTGACCCCTTACCCCGTAAAAGTGGGGTTGGTCCGTAAGTAGCTATTAACAAAAGCAATCCCCGGTTTTACCCTAAAAGCTGTAAAATCTTCGCACCTGTAGAAGACTTTTCCCCGCGATCATAGCCTAATTACAAAAGACGCGAAATACGGGAGGTCCTTTTCCCAAGAAAAAACCACTCCTAACCATAGCTAAGAAAGTACCTTTCTAAATATCGTAACGACGAACAATATTACCGCGGGAAAAATATTGAAAATCCGATAGATAGAACATACCAGAGAAACGAGAATGCTCCATCCATTTCCGTGGTCGACTTTCCGGCCTCTAAACTTTCAAAGGCATCGTCCCCCACTCGCTCGGAAGAAGTGGCGAGGATCCCCCTTTTGACACCCCTGCCGCGATATATTTGAAATAGGGGTAGTTAACCATAGAATTCCGCTGAAAAAAGGGTTCAGAGGGAATATTTCGCATTTCACGGTCAAATCCCGGGGAAGGGAAAAATGGAGCGGGGAGGGGGAATGAAGGGGGGGGGGAAGGGTTTCGCGGGAACACGAAAGGATCACGGTGCGGAGTTAGAAAATGAAAATAGCCCCGAGATTTTTGGGGACCTTTGCAATTTACAAAGGAGGGACCATTCCCTATACCACCTTTGAAAGCGAACAAAGAGGGGAGGAGGGCTTGAATTTCGAAACCAGGTAAACGGAGGAAAGAAAAAAGTTCGTAAGGTCACGGAGAAAATTTATTGAATGGGTACCGAAAAATAGGCCTAATCCGATTTACCTTTCCAGGCCACTGCAAACGAAATGAGCACGAGAAAAAACACCTTTTTTAGGAGCATAACATACGCGTATTTCATTCAGTTACGAAATACCGAAAATAATAAAAGAAGTTCCATTAGCTTTCTAAAGACACGCCGTCAAACGTGGGCTTTTCTTTCTTATCTATTCTATAAAATTACACTCGTACACACAGTAGTTCGTTACGAAGTTTTCCGATGATTATCCCCCCTAAAAAACTATACACTATATACCTATAATAGAAAATGTAATCCAATTATTAAAAGCTTTACATTTTAAAGGGCGAAACTGAAAGTTTTAAATTATTTTGATACCTGTAAACACCGGGAATGGCGAAGTTTCAAGTCTGAGATAAGCCAATCCGCCTCCGCAGATAACGGCATATAAAACTACAGCCACTCTTATCTAACCCGGTTCGGGCTCGTCATTTACCGCTACGTGTGAACTGACTACGCTAAAATAAAATTGACAAAAATTTGGACTACTTTCGTTATAATCGCTATTCGAAAACGCTTATTTCCTCTTTTACGACGAAAAAATTAGTGGAGGAATTTCCACGCGTATATTCAGCCCACACTTCCTGTTCCGCTTTAAAAACCGCTTACACTTCCCCTTAAAACGTAGCGTCGTCGTACAGAAATTCGGGAAAAAATAAAATGTACCAAAATAATACTAACAGTTATTAATATTTAAAGGGAAACTACTAAATTACGAAAGCGTACCAGAATTATCCGGCGGTTGGTTTCGCAATAACCGGTCAAAACAACCGTTGGGAAATATTTCTATAGCGAAAGGGGCAAAGGACGGCTGAAGAAAGGACAAGGCTTAGCTAACTGCGGTGGGATCAGAATTCAAAACGAGAGCCCAAATGCTACGGAAAGGAGAGGCCCCCGTTTCGGAAAAGTTTGCTCACCAAATTTGCGCGCTCCCTGCCACCTTTGAACTCGTGCTCTTTTATCCTTCAGTGCCTCGTGATTTTTGCCGGCGGGAGGAGAAAGGTTGACTGAACGGAAACACGAGCTACAGACCATCTGCTCCGATTTCGCGGGCTTATTTTTTTCATTTTCTTCTCAATTTTTTCTTTAGTCGCCCCTTCGAAAAACCCCCTTTTCGGCTCTATCTTTCTTCATCGCGCGACCCCCTTTTTACAAACCCTCATTTATAAAAGGTAGACCTATCCTATATACTCCCCCCCCCCAAAAAACGGACAAAAGGAAAGCCCTATTCTCCTCCCCTCCCTCCCGTCACTCTGATTCCAACACCGGGGCACAAACCGGCTTTTTTAGAAGGAAGAACTTTTACCTATAAAATTTACGATAATTTTTTTCTTTCTATTTTTACCTAAAGAGCGAATAACTGAAGCTAATTTTTTCGATATAAAACGGTACTGTGGTACGAAAACCGATATTTCATTGAACGCCGAAAGTTGAAAAATAAAAATGTACCAACCGGAAGATACCGATTAGGAGAAAAGTTGAAAAACATATGGTGTGTCCACCGCGGAACCAACTTACATCTACTCGCTCGCCCGGCTAATTTATCTCCCATTCCCACTAATAATGAAAATATACCCAGAAAAAAACAGGAAATGCGGTTATTGGGCAGTATTTTGGGAGTGTTAAGCTAGCCAAACTATTAAAAAAAAAAAATTTATTATCATATTCAAGCTACGGTCCCGGAGGATGTAAAGTCAGAAAAAAAGCAGAATAATTGTTGCATGGATGAAGAGATAATCAACGGAAACAAGAACCCGAGCATGCGCGTTTCAGCTGCCCACCTGCCCTTAATATTAGCTATATATTATAGTGTACCAAAGGTAGAGGGGAATTTTTTTTTCTTCGCCTTTTCAAACTAGGGAGAGATACCCTCAAAAAAAGGCGGAAGTTTGAATCCGCCCTAAAGAGCCATCCATAAAAATACCTTTGACGTCATAAAAAGTTTTAAACATTTATTCATCCTAAAAGAGAGAGGTCATAGAACCGATGTTAATCATACAGCTACTCTAGCGGTTGTTTTACTTACAAAAATTACTCAATTGAGCTTTGATACTGAACGGCAATTTCGAAAAATGTTTAGAATTGAAAGGTTTCGAGTAACGCGATTTCCCCCTACCTTCGTGACTAACTAGCCGCGAAAGTGAAGTTAAAAAAACTACCCCTAGCTGAAATTCAAATATGAAGACTATTAGACCGAGACTGAAGCAGTTCAACAAGTTGTATATACGTATAAAAAGCTTGCGAAAGTTTGGCGCTCATGTATCTAGGTCATACGCGCTTTCTTCAGTTTCCCATTACTGCCTATATCCTGTCTCTCTCTCTCCTAACTTCAAAATCCGGATTTTCACAAGATTACTTAATTTCTTAACACTAGGCCACCCTCGTAGCAAATATTATCAAGCGTGCGAGCCGCTACGGGGGATTCTCCCAACTAAAAATTCCAGCGTTTAATTTTAACGAAACATGCAAATATTGCAACGACTTGTAGAAGAGCTACGATAAATGTCAACAATTCAGTCTATTTATACTTACACATTCTTTCGATGAAAAGTTGAAAATATAGCTATATATAAAACATTAAATCTGTCTTGACGTCTAATTAATTAACTGTCGTGCATGGAATAAATTACGTCCAGTAACTTAATCCGTGTATTGACAAAGACTAAATGACAAACATGGCCTAGGCATAACCCGCGCGGCCGAAACGAGTAACTGTACGATAGCGAGTCGCTGCGAGGAGTGATTTAAATGAAGCGGCAGCATGTTCCGTAGGGACAGTAGATGGTGAGCATCTCCCTTCGCGATAAACGTGCGCGAAATAGACCACTTCTCTAACGGCCTTGAGCATTTAAATCAAAAAGGGCGGGTGTACCACTTGGGGAGGGGCGGAAAAAGAAGCCCGGTAGGCCAGTCCGTGGTTTGGTCAAAACCCAAGCTACCCACTATCGCCATCTATATCGCGGATGATCGAAAACTTTCAGCCCCGCCGACAGTGCCATCTTTACAAAGCAATTGAAAAATTCACACCGAATTACCGATCTCATTGTACCCATGAAATGATGCAAGCACCAAAATTAAATTAACAAACATGGAACTTAAATTATGGGGACCCCACAGAAGTTTGCCTAGCATAGATTGCGATTGTTTACGAGCAATGGTAACGTTATTTATTTCTATAATAGGTAGATCTAAATATTTAATTTACAACCTACCCACAGTCTTATGCCAAATTTTGTGGAGCACCAGTCAATAACACTGAATGTAACAATCCATGGATTTCACCAAATGGTCAATTACCAGTTTTTACACACGGTCCTAAAGTTAAGATAACTTCATTCTCCGATTTTAAGTCACACCTTAGAAAGCAGGTATAATTTCAAAATTGAAAAATATCATATTTCAGCTAACTCTTTGGTTTTCACATAACAGAATTTTAGCGCTGATGTTTCCCTTACAAATAATCAAATAGCAGATATTGTTGCTTATGAAGCTTTACTAAAGAATAAGCTAAAGCCAGCTTTGGTAATTTTGTATTATGTTTGTTAAAAACTGGAATATAATAACACCAAAACTTTTCTTGAAGATGTACATTTTGTGGTGTGATCCTAGGAACTATGTTGAATTTATTAGACCCTGGTATGCGAAACATTTATCCTTTCCTTTAAATTACTTTATTCCTGGCCAAATGCAAAGACTGGCTCAAGAAGTAATAGGCTCTCTCCATGATTACAAAGACCTAGAAGAGCAACAAATTGAAAATTATGTAAAAAAAACCCCTTTAAAAACATTTTGCCATTATGGGTGAAGTAAACAAGCCAAAAATAAAAACAACCATGCCGCTGTAGTTTACTTCTCCCATAATTTTTATAATATTGAAAACTTTTTTTTTAAGGTTTATAAAAATGCCCAAGAATGCCTCTCACTTTTGTCAGAAAGATTAGGAGACAAAGATTTCTTTTTTGGCAAAAGGTAGAAAGATTTTAAAACACCTTTTGGGCAATATAAGAAAAACTTTGAAATTGCAGCCCATGCTCCTTGGACGCTACTGTTTTTGGCTATTTAGCACCGATATTTAAACTCGATGAACTGCCAAATGCCGCCCTCTGCAACCACTTGAAATTGTACCCAAATTTGGTTCAGTTTATTGCTAGAATTTTACAACGTTATTTTTCCCAACACAGTAAGATTTTTAAAATTCAATCAAAAACCGAGCTCTCTCAATTAAGAGTAAAATCTTTCCAGATTCTTCCACACGAAATGCTTTTAATGAAAATCAAAATGCAACCTTCGAGAATGAAAAACCCTGGGAAAATTCTACAAAAGACGAATTTCCTCATAAATGGAGAAATATTTTTTTATCAGGAATGTTTTCTCTGTCAGCTATGGCAGTATATGCTTTAACCACAGGCATAATACAGGTACGGGTTCAGAAAGTCATATTTCAGACTGAGTTTAAAATATTTTTCCAATTTAGGTCAGTTACGTAGCTGCTGAGGATAATTTTGAAGATGAAGATGAGCAAGAAAATAGATGAAAATTAGAAATGTTGCCTTTAATGAATAAAGTTAAAAATTTTATAGATTACTTTGTAGAGTTCTGTTACTATTTTACCATCCCAAATAAATTCTTAGCCACTATTTATAAAGTCTGCTGACAGCATGACACTAATTCATGAAACTGTAGCAGGTGTTATTTTATATAACACACTCCATGAGGCTTTGAAACCTATACAGTACATGTGTGTACCTCATCAAAAGGGGCAGAAAATGGTACTTGTTTGAACTGATGTTTTAGTTATTTCCATGCCAATCTGCTTAATAAAATCAAAATGGCAGAGAAATTGGAAAATGGAACGAACCAAATAAAACCTCATAATTCACAAAGGTTGCTAAATTCTACCAATAGTTAATAGACATATGTCTATTGTCTATTTACTTATATTGAAATACTACTATAAAACTTAATCATCAATAATTTTTCCTAGTGACATGGATTTAATTGAAGTTATGGAATATGATTTTGGGTCGAATAGTTTGAGCTATGAAAATGACCCTATGATACACCTTATCAGTCGAAGAAGTTTAATTTACAGTATATTAGGATGTTGTCTAGCTGTATTTTTGTTTTTTGGAGCGTACTCTTCAACATTTGCTCTTCAAAGTAGTTTGCACATCCAAGGAGGACTGGGAACTATTTCCCTGAGTGTTTTATATGCAATTTCTCTACTTAGCTACCCATGGCTACCATCTTTAACCATTCGTACACTGGGATTAAAGAAAACTATGGCCATGTGTGTTGCGTTTGGTTCATTATTTGTCGTGTCTAATTTTTACCCTACGTGGACCACTGTTTTAATATCATGTGCTATATCGGGAGTAGCAATGTCTACTTTGTGGACGAGTATTCCAGCTTATCTAACACGAGCAGCTTTATTATACTGCCGTATAAGTGATTTTAAGAATTTAAAAATTCGGTACAGCGATTCGAATGATCTATCAATTAAGAAAAGGGTGAAAGAACGGGAAGAATGCGTAACATCTAGAGTTTTTGGTTTCTTTTATTTCAGTTTCCAATGCTCAATGCTGTTAGGAAATATTTTGGCTTATATGATTCTAAATCCACGGATTACAGATCGGGAAGCAATGAATGAAACTATAATAAGTAACAATATATCAGTGAGTTTATATTGTGGAGCAAATTTTTGTGAGTCTGACGGTGGTCTTATATCAAAACCCGAAGAATGGAGATTACTTTCACTCTGCACAGTCTACGTATGCTGTTTTATAGGGGCATTTTTTGCAATAGCAATTGCCATGGAGCCTTTATATTACACCGAAAATGACTTAAGTAATATAAGAAAAGAGAAGAAAGAAAATAAGAATGTACGTAACTATTGACTCTTGTTTTTTAGCATTTAGTAAAGATAAAAGCAAACGAAAGAAATTCCAGGAGATATTGAGATACACAAGCAAAGAAATAGCATTAAGTTTAAAAGCTACATGTAGTTTCATGGGAAATGCTAAGTTAATGCCTTTAGCCATTATCACCCTATATCAAGGATTAGAAAACGCATTTGTATCAGGAGAATTTACAAAAGTACAACCAAATTTTTACAAATTCAAGAGAGACTATCAAGCTAAGGCCATTTTTGTTTAGGCATTCGTCTCGTGCATTTGTGGTGTGGATTGCATCAATTACATTTTAATATGCTACAGTGTAACATATATTATGGGATCTTTAGCCTGGTCTTGCTTGATAAAATGGACTGGTAGAGGACTGGTTTTGTTTTCATCTTTTGCATTGATACTTTTCAATGCTATATTGCTTCTCTTATGGGTGCCAGAAGTTGAAGAGCCACCAATTATGCTCTTTTTCATGTCTGCTGTATTTGGTTTGGCTGACTGTGGTATGCAACCACAAATCATGGGTAATATATTCTAATACATTTAACCCCAAGTTTTACTTTTGCTAATTTTTTAACTGTTTTTTATAAGCTCTGTATAGTTTGACATTTCGTGACAAGAAAGCTGAGGTTTTTGCAGCTGTAGGCTGTGCCGATTGCTTAGGGGGACTGTTGGGATTCACATTTGGAACTCTTTTTTGCTTAAGGACAAAAATTTACATATTAGTAACAGCACTGTGCGCAGCATTTATTGGCTACGTAATTTCAGAGTTTAGCATTTACAAAAATAAAAATAAATCATAGCTTCGTATGTTTCTCAAATACGTTTTTTTTTTTCAACTAAATTATTAAATTTAAAATGTAATTTACAGAATTATCTCACAGATGTCATTTAAATCGTATTTGTACACAAACATCGGTGTCGACCCGAGGCCTTAGACACCAGCACACACACAATAACTGATTAATCAGGGTGAGATATGTGTAACGGCCACGCCAACGGGGGGATACGTGGGGACAGAGGTGGGGACACCCGTGGGGGAAGTATCCCAACTACCCGTTGGGGGATTGGTAGTCGTCCTCACACGGCCTTCCACAAACTCTGCCTCCCGGACGCCTGGGATTACAGGATTGAGCCACTACTCCCGGCTCAAGGTTCAAGGTTTTGACTTGTACAAGTTAGAGTAACCCATAGATATAAGAAATGGACCTTTATATACGTTTCCTATGGAGTAACCCCTTTAAAACAGGGCGGCATCACCAAAATTGGAGCACAGTCGAAGAAAAAAAAACGAAAAAAACACACACAGAACAATTCTTAACTTTACAGAGTTAAAAACACTTATATAATAAAATAATAATAAAAATAATAAGTATCATCATAAACATGGAACATTTTTATATATAGTAACTTTGGTGAAAGGTGATCCAAAACTAACGCAGGGAAATCAGCAATATCCTGAATATTAAGTGGCACGAGCTTGTCGACGACACTTGTCAGTATTAATTTTCCAGAGAGCTAGGATGTCACATAAATCTGTTTTCGGGGTGCTTACTCTCCAAATAAACACTTCCTCGTCAGCCTCAAGAGCTGGACAGTATACAGTGATTTCAGTATCACGTGGCACGACGTCACCTATGCTTTTTCCCACAGAGAAAAAATCCCGCACAAAATGGCGGCCATAGCCAAAGCTACGAACTGAAACTACTCTTATAGAGTAGCAAAACATGTTCAAGGTTTTCCATTGGTGAGCCACAAAGCTTGCATATGGGGGAAGTACCACAAAGCCGCTGCTGGTGCTCACCCGTTAGCAGAGCCCCTGACCTTGCATCAAACTAATACGGTCTACCACGATTTGTCTGATGGAAGTTGGCCGTGTCGAGTGATAGCAATTTAGCAAACTCTTCTGGGCTTTGGATTTAGTGCTGACACTGTTTGCCAGTTCAAGAAGCTATATACTGACAGTTCGTATGTGTATAGAGCCCAAGGGATTAAAACTTACCCTATATTCAGCCGTATTGGCCTACACCAGGGATGCCCGTTGTCGCCAGTTTTCTTCATAGCATATATTAACAGCTTAGCTAATGAGTTGTTCGCCTCTGGGAAGGGAGCTGATCTACATGAGACTAGTCACAGAGTTGAAGAAATTATATATATCCCATGTTTATTCTTTGCGGATGACATTCTGCTACTTGTTAAATCACCTTCTGACTTACAAAGTCTGCTTGGCCAGTGTTCCAAGTTCTTCACAGACAGAGGCCTCCGGTTTAGTGCTGAGAAATCAAAAGTACTCCTCTTTGGTTTACAAGATGAACCGTCCTGTATCGATTACCAGTCTGTACTGCCGGGGGCTGATATTGAAATTGTGGATGAATATTCATACCTGGGAGTCACCTTCTGCAATAGGGAAAATAACTTGGAGGTCCATGTGAAAAAGCTAATGAACAAGATGAGGAGCTTAAAGTGGGCTGTGAGGAATATGGCTAGGAACTCCTATAATAAATACACAGTTGCAAGAACATTGTGGAAATCTGTACCGGTGCCTGCCATAACCTATGCCTAAGGGACTGATTACAGCTTTGGATTCAGCCCAAAGAAAAGTTGTACGCCCTGCGCTCTCATCTGGGCCTTTTTCCGCCAATGCAGCTATCAAGGGAGAGATGGTTTGGAGCAGTATGGAAGACCGAGAGGCGGCTAGCAAAATCAAGTACCTTGGTCGCCTCCTGCTGATGCCACACTCTATGCTACCAAACGTTGTCTTCAGGTATCTGAGACACGAAGGTCTTCAAACCCGTCTTTTTAAAAGAATAGATCAACTGGATCATATATATGGTAAGGCATCTAAGCGCAACATTGCATGAAATGAGACCCGGTGGGCTGCCATTGTGGCAACCGAGGTTACTGATGCAGCTCAAAATCTTTGGCGTAATTCTGTCAATTCTAAGGAAAGCTTGACACTATACAAAGTCAAACCTAAACCTCAAGCTGAAAACTTCTACGATGGTTCCTGGCCCAGCGGCTCGCTTTTTGGTGCAAGGTCAGGGGCTCTGCTAACGGGTGAGCGCCAGCAGTGGCTTTTTTTAACTTCCCCCATGTGTAAGCTTTGTGGATCACCAATGGAAAACCTTGAACATGTTTTGCTATACTGTCCAGCTCTTGAGGCTGATGAGGAAGTGTTTATGTGGAGAGTAAGCATCCCGAAAACAGATTTATGTGACATCCTGGGGTTCTCTGGAAACTATGATGACCTCTACATTGTTAAACACATCCTAGCTCTCTGGAAAATTAATACTGACAAGTGTCGTCGACAAGCTCGTGCCACTTAATATTCAGGGTGTTGCTGATTTGCCCATAGAAATCGGATGTTATTTGCCTGCGTTAGTTTTGGATCACCTTTCACCAAAGAAAACTGTATATATAAAAATGTTCCATGTTTATGATGATACTTTTTATTTTTATTATTATTTTATTATATAAGTGTTTTATACTTATTATTTTTATTATTATTTTATTATATAAGTGTTTTATACTTATTATTTTTATTATTATTTTATTATATAAGTGTTTTTAACTCTGTCAAGTTAAGAATTGTTTTGTGTGTTTTTTTTTGTTTTTTTTTTCTTCGACTGTGCTCCCATTTTGGTGATGCCGCTCCCGTGTACAAGTCAAAAATAAAACCTTGAACCTTGAACCTTGATAGCAATCGTTAAACATTCTTGTCTGCTAATTCAACATGCATTTTTATTTCATTTATTATTAGAAGTGTATAAAATGTTACTAATTAAAATTAAAGGCCGGTATTGGCATTTGATATTACTACTTTGGATATTCCTAATTTACGCAAATGGCATTTTTAACTTCAGTAATAGTTTTCTTCTGTCAAAACTAACCGTTGAAAATATCAGCCAATGCCTTAATGACCAAAATAAGCAGTTGAAACCATTAGAATTTGTCTCATTGAAAGACTACAATAATTCAAAAGAATGTTGGATTCCACCTTCATTTTCTAAAGCAATAATTCTTCTTATTGACGGGCTAAGATTCGATTTCGCTTATACATCTCAAAACAAATCTACGAATAGCCCCTACTTAGACAAAATGCCCATTTTTGAAAATACGTTGCTAAAGCGCAAGCAGAACTCATTTCTGGCTCCTTTCATAGCAGATCCACCCACAACTACTTTACAAAGACTACAAGGTTTGACAACAGGAACCCTTCCAACCTTCATAGACATTAGTTCCAACTTTGGAGGGGAAGCTATTATCGAAGACAATATCATCAAACAAATGATGCTCCATAAAAAGAAAACCATTTTTATGGGGGATGACACATGGAAAAATTTATTTCCAAATCATTTTGATAAAGCCCATTTCTATCCCTCTTTCAATGTAAAGGTAAATTCCCTGATATTTTTATATCTAACCATTAGGACATAAATAATTCCCAGTCTCCTATATTAATAGGATTTATACACCGTTGATGATGGAATTCAAACTCATTTACTCCCACAAATTAAAAAGGAAAATGAATGGGACATTCTAATAGCTCATTTTTTAGGAGTTGACCATTGCGGTCATCGATATGGGCCCTCTCACCCGGAAATGACTAAAAAGCTTCTAGAAATGGATGAAGTTGTAAGGAAAGTAATTGAAAATTTACCAGAGGACACAATTTTGTACATTATTGGTGATCATGGAATGACTCAAACAGGAGATCACGGAGGCGATAGCCAAATGGAAGTAAATTCAACCCTATTCGTCTATAGCAAGAGAATTCTTCATAAACAAAAAATTAATATTGTAATTTTTTTTTTATTATCACTGTAATACAATAATTTTTATTATAAACTAACAGATTTTTCCTTATCAGAATTTCCATGGAGTTCCCCAAGTGAATATCGTGCCTACAATTTCTCTTCATTTGGGTCTTCCAATCCCCTTTTCAAATTTAGGATCAGTGGTCCCAGAATTGTTTAACATACACCCCCAGAGCACCACCAGCGATGCTGGAAACACATCAAATCTCGAAATACTGAACTACCTTTTTAATTTACAAGCTTTGGGGCAAAATGCTAATCAAATCAGAAGCTATCTTCAAACTTACAACCAAGTATCACCAACTTTAAATTCTCACAAATTTGAAATATTGGAAAAGTTGTGGATTAATTCCATCGAACAGAGAGACACTTTCCTTCGAAATTTCAAGGGCAGGGACCTACAGTCGGGAGATATTCGGGCCATAAATGAAATCAAAAAGTTACATTTAGCCTACCTCAACGGAATGTTAAAAGCCTTTTCAGAAAAATGGGCCAAATTTGACCTAACTGGGATGATTGGAGGGCTTTTCTTAGTAATTACCGCAACCGTTATTGTTGCCATGCTTCTTATAGAAGCCAGTCAACGAAAGCTACAGATACGGAGAATAGGGAACATTGTGATTCTTTCAACTATTTCAACAGTGCCTTTAACAGTGGTGTATTGCCTAATGAGGAATGTATCTGACACGGACAAAATATTTAAATGCGGATTTAATTTGGCTTCCATTTTTAGCCTTACTTTTGTATTCATCTATTTATGTTGGTCAGTTTTTAGAACGCGAGTTGATACCGTCGAAACGGATAGTTCGGGAAAACTAAATGTGATATTCAATCTAATTTGCCCAATTCTACACGCTTGCGGGCTATTTTCCAATAGCTTCGTTATTAATGAAGACATAGCAAGCTCATTTTTATTGCAATCACTACTTTTAACAAATATAGTGAATATAATTGCTCAATCAGTTGCAACGAAACAACTCAATCCCAAAAACCTATTTTTTAACTTGAAACTGAAATCAGTTGGCATTTGGATCTTGACCATTGTTGTGTCACTTTTATTAGTGCGAAGTGGCGATCTCTTTAGGAAGTGTCGTGAAGAGAATGGAACTTTTTGCGAAAGTTCAAATTTTTTGCTTTCAATAGCAACTATACCGGAAAACTGGCAAACTTATCGTCTATTTCGTTTTTTAGTAGCATTTAGTCTACTCTCAGCAATAGGAATTGTGTTCTCTGTAACTTGGAAATGGGGAAAAAAACTTTACAAGCACAATCTAACAGCTTTATCTGTTAATTATAGTCTCTTAATTGCTATTCTCTGCCTCATTACTACTTGGATTTTAGATTTTGCTTCGAAAGAAACTGTTAAGAAGTTTCTGCCAAATAAACAAGTATGTTTTTCTTATAGACTTTATAGTTTTGAAAGGAATTTGGCGTTTTTTCTAACGTATGACTTAAATTTAACAGGAGCTTCCAGCCCAAACTGCGCTGATTGCCAGTCTGGCGATACCCACTGCCATTTTTGCATTCCCTATCATCATAAACTACGATGTTACTCGCATAAAACACAAACTGTTCCAATTTCATTCTACTATAATAATTAACAGCAGTCCAATTTTAATTTCATTGGCACTCATTGCATTCTTACTGTCTGGAGATGGAATAGCCTTATCCATAATTCTATGTATTACTTGCATTTTGATTTGGGCCGCTACATGGGCTATTAATTCCCAACACGCTTCAATCAATACGGGTAACTATTCAATGCAATTACCTTTAGAAAATATCATACATAATGTAACAAGTAATTTCTATTTCAGAGGAAGACCACGGAAGTCTGTTCGCAATGGCAGTCACTTTGTCAGCTTATGGTTCTCATTTATTCTTTTCAACTGGTCATCAAGCAGCTTTTTCAGCTATACACTGGAACGCCGCCTTTGTTATTTCCTCAGGCAATAACAACGCAAAAATTAGTCCCGCTTTGGCTGTTATATATGAAACTTTCTTTTGCCAGGTAGATATCATATTTATTTTAAGAAGAAGTTAAATATTTACAAAGCCATTTCCAATTAGGTATTTATCATTGGTTTCCTATTCATCACCATTCCATTACGAGAAATATTCATTAAAAAAGAGCGAGTATCCCTTGACCCAGAAAGTATAGCCAACACGACTGTTAGAGGTCTTCTTCCGAGCTCAAACCTAAAAGCTTCTCTAAACATTGGTCACCTTAGCCGATATGAGAATTCGTTGTTGTGCTTACAACTTTCTTTCATATTTACGCAAGCAATTAGAGTAAGGCATTCCGTTAAAAATATTTAATCAAGTTATTAATGCGAGTTTTCATTTCAGTTACTTAGTGCAATGGCTACGTCATTTGTCTTACGGAGACACTTAATGGTTTGGAAGATTTTTGCGCCTAGATTAATATTTGAAGAAATTTCTTTCCTAGTGAATGCCATAGCGTTTCTCTTTTTTCAATTGTTAAATATTAAAATAATGAAGATATTAGATAAATTCTAATTTTGTTTTAGCCATTTTATATGATGTGATGGATATGAAATCCCTTGTTACATTGACCGTGTTTGACACTAGCCTTTAACATAGGGTTAGTTGAACTTCCCAAGTTGCCACTGAAACAATCTGGTAAAAAAAAAATACCATTCCAAGTTAGGCGCATAAGGGAATAGATTGTCATGTTAAAAACTCCACCATTAAATAATTTGTATCTTCATTAAACCGTAGTTGGCTTTAATTCGGCACTCAGAAACGTCGCACATCGCGTTTGAATGAAAAGTTGACAAGTTCCGAAACAAAAGCACGAGAAAATCCCGTGGGGCTCAGCAGCGCCTTCCTGCAACGGAAACCGCCAACGGAAAAGAACCCGCTAAATTTAAATCGCTTTTAGGAAAGACCCGATTTTACGATTAGTTTTTAACCTTATTTTACCTACAAAAAAATGGTAACCATTATAACCAAGATTGTTTATCAGAAAACAAGTTATTTAAACGAATAATAAGAAAGTAAATACAGAAAAAATCGAGTAAAGTTTCAGAGTTTTGTTAAGTTTTTGTCATAAATAAAGAATGTTAAAAGGAAGGTAGAACTTTATTACGAAAAATACGCGGTACTTTAACCGACCATTAAAGGAGCTATAATGTACTAATTAATTACAAACGAATATCAATCTAGCTTGACGAGCTTTCGGATTTTTCCCACCTAACTACACGAAGCGTAAAATTCATTCATGTATGAAGGGTATGAAAGAAGAAAATGTGTAAAAACATCTAAGTTACAGACACTCTCCCGCTAAAGAAAAATAAGCGTAAGCCGCACTTCTTTTTCTTTAACGCAGTGAGCTTCTCTAATAGAGTCACTATTTTTTTCGCTTCTCTTTCTCTCTCCCACCCGAAGCAAGGTTGAGTGCTTTCAAAGAAGGCCAAAAGTTCTTTTCGTTCGTTACATCTCAGTTGTCGCGTCTACAGAGAGCGGGGGCCGTTCGCCGAAAACATTCTTACCGATCGCTAGGAAAAAGAAAATCTCTTGAAAAGTATTTTTCAAAGAGCCGCCATTTCACTATGTAACCCCTCTCGACTTTTGTCGCCCCCTGTTGGTACGAAAAGAACGGGGGAGGGGAGCGGGCACGATACGGGCGGGGTTTCGGACTTTACCCACCCTACATCTTTTTCCTCTTCGCCATCATGTTAGATTGTTCGCCGGAGGATGCCAGAAGAGACGGAGGGATGAAAAAGGGAGGGAATTACAAATAAATGAGAGAGAGAAAAAACGGGGGTCTCGCGAAGGGAACTCGGCAGCGCGCGATCCAGAGTTGCCGCCGTCTGCTGCGAAACGCATTTAGAAGTCGCTCTCTCATCGAGACGCGTGGACGCGAGCTTCTTCTTAGATCCGCGGCACTCGTTTATACCCCGACACCGGAAACGCTAATAGCAGAAACCCCGATACGCGAGCTAGTGGAAGATGAGATTAACGTCGTTAGAAATTCTATATTTAATTTAATAGAAAGACACGCCGGTTACCAGCACCGGATAATGTTATTGGAAAGCTGTCCGTGCTCAAAAAGGTCGAGATCGACAGAAGTAGCATGTCCATTACGAGTCCGCCGTCTTGGCTTTTCGGCATCCTCCTTTGCGTGATTTTAGAGCGGAACGGCGTCGGCACGTCAACCATTCCCCCTTCGGTGCAAGATGGCACTTGCGGCTTGGCCCGCGTCAAGTGCGCTTATCGAGTCGGTTGCGGAGCCGCCTTGCACGAGTACATGGTGCAATGCGCCGACGTCATTGCCGGACGGACCACCAAGTGCAAGGTTCACTGCCAAAGAGCGCTGATCGCTTTGACGAGTACCGAGGAAGGCAAATCCCTGATGGCCTGCAACTGCAACGGCTCCCAATTCTGCGAAGTCAGCAAACAACGGGTGGAGGTGTGCCGGCCCGAGGTTAGTCTGGCAGTGGCCGAGGGCTCCGTCGTGTCGTGTTCGGTGGCGCAGTGGATCTGCACGGCTGACCACTTGTGCGCCACCGCTTTGGACTACTACCATCAATTCTGCCGGTCCATGTTCCACGGGCATCGCTGTAGGCGCCGCTGCAACAATAGCATCGCCATCCTAGACCGCCAAGAGAAAGCCGCCAAACTAAGGACTTGTTTCTGCGACGGCACCGAAGAGTTCCCCTGCAAAACGATCCGCCGAAACACCAACAGGTTGTGCTTCGGACGCGAAACGGGAGGCCAAATCGGTGGTCATCTGACTCCCGCGCGTGACGATGACACGGAACCGGACAACGACGAAGACTCGGAAGAAGGAAGCAGTGGGGCGGGAGGTCATCCGGACCCCGCAGACATCGACGACAACGGAATTTTCGGCATGGACGCCGAGGACGATAGGGATGACCGCGAGAAAGACCACCGCCGGAAAAAACCGGCCACTTCCGGAGCTCAACGTCACGCCATTCCCTACAATTTCGCCACAACGTGCGCAGTGGTCGCCGTTACCCTAGTTAGTAATTACGAGTGGCTCAGGACACGGTGATTCCTAAATACAATTTAACCAATGTAAATAAACTCCAAAGATCAAATAGATAAACAAATTCTCTACCTCCGAGAGCGCGTACGTTTCGAGTAAAAACAAGATACAAAACAGTATTATTATAATTACCACAGGAAGCGACGCTCAATCTAAATGGATCGGTGAGTATACGACATAGCGTCGATTGAAACGTTTCCCTTAATTGGCCTTTAAACCCCAACCAAATTCGAAGAGGGTCCAAATAGGGGGATAGAAAAGTTGTAGAATTTCGGTATCTCCCCGAGGAACAACAAATCATTCTTGTCGGGCAATTGGGGGGGCTATTTTCCTCTAAGGCCCCTCCCAGCTATCCGGAAAAGGGGCATGGAACGCGGTTGCCGTGCCCACGCATCCAGCACGAGAAAGAGAGACTGTTTGGTTGGGCGTAAAGAAAACCTTTTTATTGCCAATGCGAGCGGAGATAATAAAGCACCAAAATTAAACCGTGCTCTTTTTCTTCTTCTTTATATATAAATCTCCTTCGCCGTCCGGGAAAGAAAAAAGCCATAAATAAAAACTGAAGACTCGCTGGAAATAAAAAAAAGCGAAGACACGGCCTCGTCGGGGACCCCTCGTATAATAAGAAGGAAAAATTGTCCCGCACGGAACATCTGCCGTGACAATTCGGTGCCGGAAAATGTTGACGACGGCGGAGGAGGGAACGGCGCTATTTTTTGTTTCTCTCTCGGAATAAGAGTTCCTTTCTCCGGGTATTTGACAAGCCTTATACGCTCAGATCCATCATTTCCCGCTCCCCCGAAAACCAAAAAGTCACTCTTCTTTCTCCACTCCCCGAATCCTCCTCGATCCCGGGTCTCTTTTCGCCAATCCCCCGAGTCTAGCGGGAATCTGGAGGTTTTTTTTAAAAGGGATCGAGCGCCAAACTTAAACAGGAACAGAAATCTCCGTAATTCGAACCCCATTTGAACCCTGGATGGAAGAAGGGCGAACGTGTCAAACCTATAAACTGTCTTCGGTTGTCAGTTACCCAAAACAGAGACGCGAAATCGAAAATAAAAACATGGCCGCGTCCAAATTTTACGAAATGGGAGAGAGGATAAAATAAAAATTCCCAAAAGGCTAGTTTTCATTAGGGCCAAAACGCCACGACGGCGAACTTCGACGCGAAAATATAGCATTAGGCCTAACGGGGATTTTTCGCGTCGCGGCGTTTTGGCCCTAGTGAAGACCAGCCTTTAAACGTAGTTCGTGCCGCGGCTTAATAAACAGGGCCCATTCGTTGATTCCGGCGGTAGACTTTCGAATAACATTATAAAAACCGAGGGGGAGGGTGGCGTTCGTAAGTGGTCCTATCTTCCGCGTATGACAGCTTTCTCCCTACAACGGAGATATCTTCATTTCGCGGCGAGGTGGGGCGGACAAAAGGGGGTTGGGTAATGGATCTTCGGAAATCTGTCCGGAGGTTTTTGGTGCGCGTATGGTGGGACTGGTGGGTGCTTGATGCCAGGCCTTGTAATAGAGCACTTAAAATAAGATACTCCAGCTCGGGATCGTGCTTAAATGTACTTCGTGCCAGATTATATCTTCGCCGTGTTTTTATCGACTTTTTCTCATCGCCGAAAAGTTTCATTTTGATCGAGTCAGCAAATTTGTATCTTAAATTCTAAATAAAATGCAAAATCCAAACACGCAAATGCTTAAACGGCGGAGTTTTTAAGTTTCGACAAAAAGATGAGAGGTATTAGAAATAACCTTCAATTCTGAACGAGATTTTGGTATCGATATTAGCAGAAGTTAATAAATATATATCTTACGAAAGAAGTACCCGTCTAAGCCATTAAAACTATCGCAACGCCCCCTTTGGTTCGTCATTGAAACCTAGATAGGTAGCGGCTAAAGCAGACGTTAATAGTTTTTCCTCATCGTTATTCGTAAAATTTACTATATAACGATACTTGCATTCTAATAAAAAAATATAGGGATACACCGACATATCGGCCTATTATACTTATATCGGTATCGGCCAATATCGGGTTAAGCGATACCGGAATTATTATCGATTCACTAACTAATGATAATATTTTATTTTATTGGCCGCGCCACGTACCCCAGACTTCAGAAGCTCATACCTTTTTTAGACAGGGGTTACGAATGTAAACAAATTAAAAACGATTTGTGATAGTAAATATGTATCACCAGGAAACTATAGGGGTACATGCACTTGGAATGTTTAAGGTTCCATTGGGACGGTGATACGAAAGCGCGTCGAGAAAAAGGCAGGGCTTAACTACGTCAAGTGTAAGACGTAACACGACATTTCTAATTCATTGGTGAAAAGAATACGTCGTCATGGTAACAAATAGGCGATCTTCCCGCGAAAAAAAGTCTTATATAAAACAATGGATTTAAAAACCTCAATTTGTTATCGTACTTAATATTTCATCACGGCCGTAAAAATCTTCCTTAGACTCCAAGTGTGTACCTATATAGTTTCCTGGTATCACGTAAAATGAAAAGAAACATATTCTGAAATGCTCTTGCAAACTTTTTTTCATGAAATATTAGAATAAAATGATATGACCATGTACTGAACAGTCTTTTACCAAGATTTTATAATATACACTACTGTTATGTTAGATAACTTTAATATCGTCCGATATTTCCCCCGATATTATCGGCCAAGAATAGCCGATTTATCGTCTGTACCCATATCGGTGCATCCCTATTTTGGCATCGTCTGATTATATTTTGATAAGGTTATTTAAGAGAAAAAGTTCTTTAATTTGTCTATAATAGACGGTAATCTGATCATAGGCACTACCTCGAGAAGCTAGAGCCGTTACGCCACCTAGAATACTTATCAAAATATAAGCACACGATACAAACATTATATTAAAATTCAAGTATCATTATTTATGAAGTCAAAATTACGAATATAACGATGAGTAAAAACTAATAGCGTCTGCTTTAGCCGCTACCTATCTAGCTTTCAATGGCGAACCAAAGGGGGCGTAGCGATAGTTTTCGGTCGCGAATTAGCTCGCCTAAAAGTGTAAAAATTACACCTCGTAGCAGTGCCGTAACTAGAGCAGTGCCCAGGCACAGGGCGCAGACATGACCAGACCAGGACCAAGTTTTGGGCCATGCTTGGTAGTTAGTAGCAGTTATAGAAGCTCGTATCGGGCGCGTAAAAGGCTAGTGACGGTAGTGTTGCGTAGGGATATTTATAAACTATATTTTAAGGATGAAATATTAGAAAATCCATATATGACAGTCTTCAGCCCTGCATGTTTCACGCGAATAACATTAGCAGGATAGCTATAGGATATACTTCCAACGATGTAAAAAGTTCAAATTAGCCAGCTTAGGGCTATACATTTATACTAACATCAGTGGCGTAGCTGACGGTCCGCAGGGCCCGCGGCGCGGCGGGGCCCCGAGCTTCGGGGGCCCCCGCTAACCATAAAAAAAAATTAAAAAGGGGGCCCCACAGAGATTTTTGCGGGAGGGGGGCTCTGAGTTCTCAGCTTCGCCACTGGTATACTTATATAACTTGACGACGGCGGCAAAGTTGTAAAAGCTCCATAGATGGCTCTGATAAACAGGCGACATCAAAACGAATTTCAGATAAATTTATAAACCATACTTTCTCGATGTAATAGTTTTAGAAAATCTCTATATGAAAATCTAAGTATCAGGGTCGCCAAGGGTCAAGGAAATCAGGGATAATTAATTTTAAGAATTTGTAAAAGTCAGGGTAAGTAAATTTATCTCGAAACGTTTATGAAAGCAATAGTTGATTTTATAAAATGTCTTTACGCTTGCCCAACTTGTTGAAATGTTGCCCTGGAATAGTTCAGCCAATGCCTACGAATGAGTTCATAAGCTCTTTAGTGGGAGAGAAAACGGATCCACAGCTGAAGCGGGGAGGCAACATTTCAACAAGATGGCCAAGGTTATTTTATAAAAAGAACTATTTTACTACATTTCAGTGATAAATTCTGTTTCTATTACCAGAAGTATATAGATATCGCTTATGAGAGAAGTATTTATCTAGCTACCCTGCTAATGTTATTCACTTAAATCATGTAACATAGCAGGCTCCCGTTGAATTTTCAAAACACGTTTGGGAAGAAAAATAGTGCGCGACGAAGACCGTCGTATATTGATTTTCTGTTACTATTTAATCGACAAAATATGGTGTCTCAATAGGTAAATATCCCTACGCGGCAAGGTTGACAAAAAACCGGCTTTTTAAAAAAAATTTAAAAATCCAGTACGGTTAAAACCGTGGCTTAAGCCGGTTAAAACCATTAATAAAAATTCTCTAATTGCTCGATTTCAAAATTACGGTTTTGCGCGTGACAGTACCTTTACACATGGAGGAATAGTATTCCTCCATGCTTTACATTGTGAGGTATAGCAGACTTATTTACCCGCTTTTATACCCTAACATGGCGGCGTATTTTCACACGCGAAATGAATTTTAAGATCCCCTATTTGCTTATATCTAGCTCTCATTACTTACGACAAAAAGTTAAGTTTTAGTTTTTTTCAATATTACTAATTTACAAAAAAAATAGTGGTTTTAACCATGGATTTTGTTTGGTGGTTAAATCCGGTTTAAACAAGTATGGCTGGTTCTTGCAAACCCTACTACGCGGTGTAATTTCAGCATTTTTCACCTTTAAAGGGAATATAACCTCTGGTACTTTTGTCGCCCTCCGAGGGTTCCAATATTGTCCGCTGCCTGCCTTGGCTTTTCACACCTGCGGCGCTGATAATCGGTGATTGTGAAGGGAATAAAGGAAATTGATGGGGTCTTCCATAAAGAACGCGTTGGAGGTTCTATTCCCTTTAAAGGGAATATAACCTGCAAAGCAATCTTTATGGAAGACCCCTTCAATTTTTCTAATTTCCCTGTACAGTGGCGCCAAACATTTCTAAAGCGAAAGGCAAGAGCGGCCAGAGCTGCAAGCGTTGGTGTTCCACACCAAATACCTGAGGTTATATTCCCTTTAAGCGGAGTAATAGACGCGGTAATGCCGTGTACACATTCGCGATTTGGCGGGAATTCGCTCCGAACCGAATCCGCATCGATCCTGTGAAGGGCAGATCACTTGAAAGCCGCGTTCACACTTACCCCTTAAATCGCTTCGTTTAGATAACTAGTTTCCAAAACCAGCGTGAGAAATCGCTTCGTGTTGGTTCGGGAAGCAACTCGTCCAAGTCGGTTCGCTTAGAATCGCTTTCAGAACGATAAGGCGGGCAAGTAAAATTGCTCGTAATTTCCAAAATAATGGGAATACAATTCTAAATAATGTCAAATAATATTACAGTATCTATAGTAAACATGATTAACCAATTGTTTTGGGATACATTTTAGTATTTTCAAAATTATAGTCATAATTTGAAATGGCGTTAAGCCTTGGCTATAAGCGACCCGGGGTGAAGCGATTTTGCACGTGTGAACCAAGAATTATCGTCGGCGGTCAAAACTGGCATTCAAACCCAGTTTAGGTCGGTTTGAATGCCAGTTTTGACCGCCGACGATAATTCCTCGTTCACACTTGCAAAATCGCTCCCCCCCCCCCCCCGGTTCACTTATAGCCAAGGCTTAACGTCATTTCAAATTATGGCCATAATTTTTAAAATACTAAAATTTATTCCAAAACAATTAGTTAATCGTATTTACTATACATACAGTAATATTATTTGACATTATTTAGAGTTTTAATCCCATTATTTTGAAAATACGAGCCATTTTACTTCCCCGCCTTGTCGTTTTGAAAGCGATTCTAAGCGAACCGACTTGGACGAGTTGCTTCCTAAACCAACACGAAGCAACTTCTCACGTTGGTTTTGAAAACCAGTTATCTAAACGAAGCGATTTTAGGGGTAAGTTTGAACGTGGCTCAAGAATTATCGTTGGCGGTCAAAACTGGCATTCAAACTGACCTAAACTGGGTTTTAGGCTCTAGCGTGAGCGTGGCTTAAGTTACAGGGTGTCCTAATAATCATGATTAAAAATGTAATCATGATTTAATCATTTTTAATCTTTGTACAGCCAAAGCTACGGATTTCATTTTAATCTAATCTAATCATGATTTAATCATACGAGGGGTGTCCTAATAATCATTGGAGTGAGCTGCCCCTCGGGTACATGTTCCATTTTTAAGGCCTAGATGGATCGGATTTATCTTATTCTGTTATTACTTAGTTCCTTAAACGTTCTGCTCATTTTAAACGTTATAATTCTAAAATATATAAGTTCAAGCATAATTAACATAATCAGGGTCGGACTGGCTAGTAGTTGGCCCCACCGGAAATGCAATCGTCTGGGCCCCATTTCCCATTAATGCCAAATTTTTTCTCTTTGGCCCCCAATTTGAGTTGGCCCCGATCTGACCGGCGATCCGGTTAGCCGGCCGGGCCAGTCCGGGCCTGAACATAATAACTATGAGAATGACCAATAGACTAGATTATCACCGAACTGATTTTCACAGTTATTGCGCAATCCAGGTTTGGTTCAGCACAGAGCCCCCTAGTGTCTAAAATATGCGCAAATAGAAATAAGCTAATGCCAAGGACTATAGTATACTACTCAGTTTAGTTGCGAGTCCAAGTCGCACATGGGCGGGGTTAGGAGCAGTGTAGAAAATAGGTCGGTTAGAAAATTAGCATAGAAACAATAGGAAGTGTCATACTAATGGTTATTATTATGTTACTTATGGTTCAAATAAACTCATTACCTTCGGATAAACGTAAAATACAAAATTAAAAAATGTCTAATTTTGGGCGCTGAAAAAGGCCGGGGGAAACCTCAAAGAAATGGTCAGGGAAAACAAGAAAAAGTCGGGGAATTTAAATCTGAAAATAATTTGGCAACCCGGATTACAATCTTCTGACACTATCCATAACTTATCAATGGTTTCTTTTCGCTTGTTCCGGGATTTCGGAGTAGGGTACAACGTCATTTAGTAAAAACGTTTTTTTCAAAATGACTGCCTGTGGTCTTTTTAGCGGATAAATTCTGGCTAACAGACGTCAAAATCCGATTTTCTCCTTTACACCTCCTTTTCAAAAAGAGTAATACTATTACGCCGGAACAAGCGAATAGTTTGGGGCGGAGTAATTCTCATCCCCGGAACAGGCGAATGAAACGTTTTAGGATAAAAAGAGTACACTTTTAGCGCGAGAACAGGCGAAAAGAATACACAGGCGAAAAGAAACTACCCATTATTTATTTAAATAAATTCCAAAGTAAATGAATTCATATAGATATATGTACAAACGTATTCCTTCTATTTACAATTACATACCTTTTTAGAATAGGCGCTTCAATAAAACATCTTCAAGGAAATTTCCAAGAAGTAATATATCCGAGAACCAGGACCTGCAAGTTACTGCTTGTTGAAATAATGGAAACTTTTAACATGTAAACAGAACGTCGTGTTTTTGCTAAGGTTTAAAAAGTCAACAAAAGCTACCTGGTTGAAAGGAAACACTCGTTGCATCGAGGGGTCGGACATTCAGAAAAATTTCGTACGCTCAGCGAAAAATCCAAAATCCGCTAAAAATCCGGCAAAGATTTTGTATTTGTTAACAAATCCACAAAATAACTTGGAAAAATCCACAAAATCCATAGAATAAATCTACAAATCCACAAAATCCAGGAAAAAATTCCACAAATCCACAGAAAAATCGAAAATTCAATCAAGAAAAATTCCTCAAATAATTTTGGATTTTTTAAAAATCCTGGATTTTTTACAAATCTACAAAATCCACGGGGAAATCCAAAAAATCCAAAATTCAAGAGAAAAATCCATAAATCCACAGAATCCCAGATAAAAATCCATAAATCCACAAAATCCCAGAAAAAATCCACAAATCCAGCAAAAAATACCAATTCGAGGATTTTTAATAAATACAGTTGTATTTTCCAAAATTCACAAATCCAGTAGAAAATCCACAAATCCCCAAAATCCAAGAGCTAAATCCGCAAATCCACAAAATCCAAGAGAAAAATCCACAAATCCAGCAAAAAAATACAAATACCGTCGGATTTTTCAAAAATCCACAAATCCAGTGAAAAATCCAAAAAATCCACTGGATTTGCAAATCCCGTACGTTTTTTAATGAATGTCCGACCCCTAGCGTTGCATACTGTACAGGTGAAAAGTTTCCATTATTTCAACAAGCACTATATCAGTAACTTTCAGATCCTGGTGCTCGGAATTATTACTTCTTTGCAATTTCATTGAAGATGTTTTATTGAAGCGTCTATTCCATACCTATTTCTATTATATCAATAACCAGGTAATTATAATTTGGTTTTGTTTCTTTGACAGGTACCAAAGGAGAATCAATGTACAAAACCGACAGGAAACGAATAGAAAAAAAACTGAAACGCATTTAAATGATAGCCGGTGATATTATTATTATTTCTGACCTCAAAGACTGTTATTTTTAATACTCACAAAAAAATGTTTATTAAATAGAATGTAACAAAAAACGCGAAATTTCTATAAAAAAAATAATTTTATATTTCGTCTCGGAATATATATATAAACGAATGTAAAAATAGGAAGAAAATGTTAATAAAGTAATTTATTTTTCAACGACGAAAATAATTTCATATACCTCGCGACCTAACTGGTTCATATTTCGGAAGGGTAGCGTCAAATGCTAAAATGATAATGGCTAAAATCGGGCAATTAATGTCTCAATTAACGAGGAAGAAAAACCGGCCTCGATATTTCGGGGGATAAAGTAAAAGCCAACTTTTTCTCTCCATTGGTATTTTCCCGTTTTAAGGTCGAATCTTAAATATCTCGGCAGTTTTTGTCGGGTTTGGGAGCACGTGTTCGCCGAAGTGACGTCACTCGGCAGATCAGCCACACACGTTGATTAAGAAGCAAATCGGTCAGGTAAGTTTGTCGCGAGCCGATTCCGCAACGGGCATTGGCGCCGTGGAAGGTTGGCATCGCCGCCCGAATGAAAGATAATGAAGATTTCGATTCTCTTCCTACTATCAGCGGGGACCACCCATGCGGCTCCCGCCAGGGGGAAGCCCGACGGAGCGTGCGCCCCGGGCCAAGAACGCGTTACGTCACACCAAACTGCCCGATCAATCCGCTCTGCTATCATACGCCAAACAACAACAAACCGCGTTACTCGTATTTATCTTCCTCCTGGCCTCCTCCCACGTACACGTAAACAAATAAGTAGCAGCCATAAAAAACCTCTAGAAAACAGATACGTGGGAGGCGTTTACCTAATAGTCGAGGACGCGACCTGGTTGCTTTACCTAAATGGGGTGGCGTTGGCGTGGTTCTAGAACAACGAAATCTGCAAACGGTCGTCTACAATTTTTTGGGGTTTTCGGTTATTAGTCAAAACATTGGGAAACACTATTGTATCTCCTGTGTTTTTAAAGGAAAAGTACCGTAAAAAGGTTTTTCTAATTCCAGAAGAACGTGTTTGATGAAAACTATTTTTCAATGCATAGATTTAAAGGGGCTTTATACTAACTATACATATTTACATAGACGCCACACTATACAAGCTAATAGTGTATCTCTTTTTGTTAGCAGAATGGTTAACTGATTACGCTGATGGCGATAAATAGCAGCGATATCGCGTTTAGCGTCTCCAATTTGAAAACCAGTCAATTTTTATTACGAAAGCTTTGGTCTCGAGCAAAAATTACCGGCGGAATGAGATTACATACAGTGCCCAAATTTGCTCGCGGCGTATGTCTTAACTTCGTAATTAGGGCGATAAATTAATAATTTCATGTCTCAAAGATTAGTTTTAACTTAATACACCCTGAGAAAATCGTAATGAAATGACTACTCATTACTAACTATAACCATAAGTGGAAAACGAATTCGGTTAATGATAGGCTGTCGTGGAGTGATTGCGAAAAAGGTAACTCGACCCTTCCTACTCTTTCCGTTGGCAAAATAGTTAGTTAGTCACGTTTAGGTTTTGAAATTCGAAAATAGCTAACTTCTGAAATGGAGCCAGTGTTTATAATAGTTGTTTTTATCTTCCGATTCAATAATTCATCATTATTTTCCAAAAGTAAGCGTTATTTACACTTTTGAAAGAATTTCAATTTTCAATAGGCCTTGGCTGGTCCTTCGAAAAGGCTGCCGGAGATTTTCCAAATACTAGGAGTATTTCGCGGAGAGTTGTCAGTCCGTCGGTACGTTGTTATTGGCGAAACAGACTATCATTAAAAAATTGCACTGGGTGAATTGGAAGTGTCATACTACTTAATATGTTTATTATCCACTTATGCTATAACTAATGGACGCAGTAGCGTTGCCAGCAATAGGCCGGGGTAGGGACCTCCAAAAGTCGTCTTCCAAATTATTTAATATAAAAAAATTCTGTAATTTGTTTGCGAAATAATTTATTTATTATTTTTCCAATATTCAATGCGAGTGATTGGCTTAACGACACTGCTGTTTTTATTCCTTTCAAAGGTACGAGTCACTTTTCTGATGTAAAGGATGTACATGTGAAGTACCGAAGGAATGACTGTAAATTGACTGAAATTCAGTGGTAGAAATAAGTAAATAACCACTCATTTGTTAAGTGCTATCAGTACACAAAAAAGGATCAACACACACTCAGTTTTTAGTCATGTTTAAATTCATAATTAACTCTAATTGTTTCGTCGCGTACCCATTTCACCCAAAGAATTCACCACTTGCTTCAAAAAATTAAATAATCCACGTGGATGGATTTGAAAATATTTTGGGGGGGGGTCCTCCATAATTTTGGTTGGGCCTCCAAATGGTTGGCCTACCCCCCCAAAAATCCTGGCGCCGCTACTGAAAGGACGGCGAGACAATTAGCAAACTCAACCCAGAAGGAATAGAGTGTTGTCTTCTGATACGATTTTGAAACTTTGTAACGTCACAGCTGTAGTGTTAATAGTGGCCGCCATGACAGTTACCGTTTTTTATCAATATGCAAATTACAATGGTGACGTCGCAGGGTTTCAGACGACATTCACGACAACACTCCAGGGCCGGCGGATCGTGTTAATCTCGGGTGGGTAGTCAGAAGAAGGGGGGGGGGGCGGATTTATTGGATTATCCTACATAAAAAGATAGGCCTATATAATACTAATTAAGAGAAATTGATAGAGGTAAAAACTACAAAAATTTAGTATTATTCAAATTTATTATTACATAGTATTAATTGCGCAATGCAAAAACTGTACTGCGCTTTGCATTTTCGGAAATGAACTGATTCAACAATTTTTCCAAATATTTTGACGCGTGATTTCATGTAGCTATTAAAATTCATTGGGCTACGTGTAACGATGTTTGAAGGATCTGAGTACTAATATTTAAACTCAATTATATAGAAAGGTAGAGACAACGTTATAAAACGTAGTACTGACAAATGTGGGTACTTTTACTACCCCAATTTGTGGTAGAAGACTTCGTTCCTTAAAATTAGGCACCGATTATTTAAATTACAATTATTTAAAAAATAAATGGAGACTTTATGGCTTTGGTGTCAAATAAGCAGTTTAGGGAGAATCAGTTATTTATTTTTTGAACACTTACATTAGAGCCCACTACTAACCAAATAATCAACTCAATATCATATATGTAATATACATTTAGTATCGTTTACCTTCTAAAATTTATAGTGTATGCATATGCACTTATAATTCCTACTTCACAACGGGAGGTAGCTAATAACTGTTTTATATAAATGTTTGATACAAAGAGACTAATGACGACAAACATTAACGTTTAAATACACTTATGAAAATTATGCTTTTGTCATTTTATGTATTTTTAAATTTTGATTTTGATGATTTACTTTAATCTATTTCATTCGGGGCAGTGCCGCGTGCATAGTTTTCAACAGCACCGATATTTAAAGCATGAGATAAAGATAGTGTTGTATTTAACTTCTGCATCACTTCCCGATAGAAGTCACCGTATTTTCAGAAATAGAAAGGGGATGGACGCGAAGGAAATGAAAAAACTTGTCAAAGGTCTATGCTTAAGTTGTGATTTGCCCTTTTGGGAAGACTGCATTTTACTATTCACGCTTGTCTCATTAGAATTAAAAACTAATATTTAATAATCTATTTTACAAATTTACTTCTGCAGTTTTTATACTGAATGAATTAACTTAATCAAGGAGGGGACAGGAAAAATACGTAGTCCCTGGAAAATTGTGGAAACCTAGCTATTCTGTGACAATGGCCGTGGCTCTATCCCCATAGTACCGACTTTGATGACATCAATTCCGGGTGGGTAAAATACCCACCCGGAATTTCCCGGGTGGGTACTTCTACCCACCATACCCACATTATCCGCCGGACCTGTGTTGAACACTATGGTTCCAAGAATGCAATACGCCTTTCTGTAAATAACATTAACCTTCTGGATTTGATGTTGCTGCTGCGTCACGGGTGACGTATCAATGACGTTTTGCAATGAAAAGCCCTAGACATAAGATAATATTAGACGAAGCATCCTATTTTTAAGCATAAATTGAACTGAACTTCTAAATTTTTCGTGACTAATGAGCTACATAAAAACAAGCGCCGCAAGCGTAGCTTATTTTATAGATGTATTGAGTGCAACGCTAAAAATCGTCTTAACGTAGTTATTCTCCCTGTAACTAAATAAATCCTTGGTATTAAGTTATGTTACATTGATCAGAAGTTTCTAAGATAACAATTGCGAGGTAAGTATCCGTCTACGTCATTAAGATGAAACCTTCCCGATTGCAATAAATGAAAATTCCCAAATCCGTTTGCTGTATTACTAAAAATGCAATGCCAAAAATATTTACTTAATTATAAACTATATTTTCTCTCTGATGTAATTTTAGAAAATTACTATTTAATTTGGTCAACCTGCGGTACTTTTTCTTTATAACTTTTGTAAAAATCAACGACGGCCTACGAAGATAGATGTTACAAGCCAATAGAATTAGCAGTATCAGTAGGTGACTACTTATCCATAGAAATAAAGAGATTCTTGATATTATATTAATATATTATATACTTGCGCTCCTACAAACCCTTATGGTGGGGCTTAAGCCATACGCCCTGGTCAGGGGCGTCACATTGAGGGAGAGGGGGGGAGTGTGCTTATTTTAAGAACCATATGGGGTTTGTATACAGGTCCGGATTAAGACCGTTCGGGGCCCCAAGCCTAAGCAGGTTTTGGGGGCCCCTTACCCGATTCCCAAACCATAGCACATCAAATTAAAAAAAATTGTTTAAAATTATTTTTTAATTATTTAAAACACTTTTTTTCCTATCTTCGAAACTTAAAGTAATTTTTATCTGAATTACTCGATAAATTGGGAAAACTAAACCACGTGACTACCATATCACAGCCAACTTCGATTCGGTAACTCTTGTTCATAGTTGGCCGTGCGACGGTAAAGAAAAAAATTATTCCTTCCAAATACTGCAGACAGCTAATTAACTTTCACCTATCTATTACCAGATGTTTTAAATAATAATAATGAATCGATCAAAATTTAAACAGCCATTAGCAAAAGATAATGAATAATTCGTATTTCTTAGGATACAACCTCTACTCTAGGGTTTAGTTAGTTAAATATTATTTACGCTCTTTTAACATTATGTATCTTTTAGTTACGTCTAAAGTAATTTGACTCATCGTCACATAGCGTATCATACGGTACCAGCAATTCCTAAAACCAAACAGCGAGTCACTGTCTGTAAAAATCTTATTTTCAGTAAGCCTATGTTATACTTTTGATATTAAAAGTTTTGGTTTGATTGTTGTGTAGTTGAATTTAGACAACGGGCATACAAAAGGCTGACCGTTGGGGATCGCAAAGGTCTTAAGAAATAATTTAGCCCAGGGCCCCAAAAGGTCTTAAGACGGGCCTGGAGAAAATATTAGGGGAGTTAGGGGACGACAAAATGTCCCAACCGTAGGGCTAAAAGAAAATAGACAATCCTTTTACAACGTTAAATAAAATAGTTCACTTTAAAACTTAAAACTTTGTAGTAGTCATTAAAGAATATAGTTATCGCAGGAAACTATAGAGGTACATACACTTGGAATGGCTAAGGTGCCATTGGGACAGTGATACGAAAGCGCGTCGAGGAAAAGGCGGGGCTTAACTACGTCAAGTGTAAGACGTAACACGACATTTCTAATTCATTGGCTCGTTGTTTGACGCGAAAATAATGCGTTGTCATGGTAACAAATAGGCGATCTTCCCGCCTATTAAAACAATTGATTTAAAAACCTCAATTTGTTATCGTACTTAATATTTTGAAGTAATTATAATGTTCTTCGCGAAAGAAATGTAGTGATACCTAATTTCGGGTATTTGTATGGTTATAAAAGAGATAATCAGGTAAGCTAATAATATAATAACCATGACTAGGCTTAATGACGAGTTTTCGTCGAATGAGGGTAGCGAGGCGCGAGTTTTTCTCGTGAGTTTTCCCGCTTTAAGACACGCCCATTTCTACGAGCTTCATCACGGCCGTAAAAATCTTCCTTAGACATTCCAAGTGTATACCTATATAGTTTCCTGGTTATAGTCATAGCAATGCGCGATCGAGTGGTTCATTGTAGTCCTTAAAAATATATATAAAATTATTAAAAACTATAGCCCGAGACTATATTTTGAGATGGCGAAAAGAAGTATTTGGTCAACACTTGTATTCGTTTAACTAATTGGTTAAAATGTTCTTTCTTTTCGTTTGATAATTTAGGCTTTTACTCAAATATTCACGATAACGCTCCATAACCTCGATCGGTTATTTAGTTGAGACTTAACTTCGCTTAAGATCTGAACAGACCAATTTGATTCACTGTTTCTACCGCATTTATACTGATTCTGGCTATCCGTCACCTTTTCTTATAGAATTTGTTAAATTGTTATTATTTCGTTGAGTCGTAAATCGCATTCGCATATTCTTCATGTACCCTACTTTAGATAATTTCGAGGGGCAGATCACTAGCATGATTATTAGGTCACCCTCAAATGATTAAATCAGATTTATTAATGATTGAAATTAATCATGATTGAAATGATTATATCGTGATTAAAAGGATTAAATCTCGATTAAAATGATTAAATCTCGATTAAAATGATTAAATCTCGATTAAAATGATTAAAATTATTAAATCAATATTAAAATTATTAAATCAATATTAAAATTATTAAATCAATATTAAAATTATTAAATCAATATTAAAATTATTAAATCAATATTAAAATTATTAAATCAATATTAAATATATTAAATCAATATTAAAATTATTAAATCATGATTAAAGTGATAAAATCGTGATTAAAATGATTGTATATTTACTTGATGTTTTACTTGATACGAGGTTTTTGTTAAATTCATTGATAATATTTTTTCGGTACATAAATTGTCATTAGCTGTGATAAAAATTGTATATTTACTTGATATTTACCTGAAAAATTATTATTAAACCCTTAGAAAAACACTACTTTTCTTAGTATTTTACGAGATATTTTATTAAGTTCATTGATATCAAAAATTAGACTACTAATTAATTAAAATATGAAATCGCGATTAAAAAGATTAAATTGATTAAATCGTGATTAAACTGATTAAAGCGTGATTATATTGATTAAATCGTGATTATATTGATTACATCGTTATTAAAATGATTTAATCATATTTAAATTTTTAATAATTTTATCATGATTATTAGGCTTAGTGATCTGCCCCTCGGATAATTGCTTTAGCGAAAAATACGAACGAAGCGTTTGTTTGGCTGCATCATTTATAAATTAAAAATGGTTTCTCTTTCTCTAGTCTCGCTAATTCTTATTCGTAAATCGTAATTTACTGCAAAATTACGGAAAATTAATTTTCGAGAAATTCAGATTCGTAGTTTGAAATTTTGCGTACTCTTATAGTTTTCCCTTGAAAATTTTGCGTACGGGATTTTGAATCACCAAATGATTTTAGAAATCAAAAACTGATTTTAGAAATCAAAAACTGTTTTTAGAAATCAGAAACTGATTTTAGAAATCAGAAACTGATTTTAGAAACCAAAAACTGATTTTAGAAATCAAAAACTGATTTTAGAAACCAAAAACTGATTTTAGAAATCAGAAACTGATTTTAGAAATCAGAAACTGATTTTAGAAACCAAAAACTGATTTTAGAAATCAAAAACTGATTTTAGAAATCAGAAACTGATTTTAGAAATCAGAAACTGATTTTAGAAACCAAAAACTGATTTTAGAAATCAGAAACTGATTTTAGAAATCAGAAACTGATTTTAGAAACCAAAAACTGATTTTAGAAATCAAAAACTGATTGAAGAAATCATAAGCTGATTTTTGAAACCAAAAACTGAATTTAGAAACCAAAAACTGTTTTTAGCAGTCAAAAACTGATTTTAGAAATCAAAAACTGATTTTAGAAACCAAAAACTGATTTTAGAAATCAGAAACTGATTTTAGAAACCAAAAACTGATTTTAGAAATCAAAAACTGTTTTTAGAAATCAGAAACTGATTTTAGAAATCAAAAACTGATTGAAGAAATCATAAGCTGATTTTAGAAACCAAAAACTGAATTTAGAAACCAAAAACTGTTTTTAGCAGTCAAAAACTGATTTTAGAAATCAAAAACTGATTTTAGAAACCAAAAACTGATTTCAGAAATGAAAAACTGATTTCAGAAATGAAAAACTGATTTAAGAAATCAAAAACTGATTTCAGAAATGAAAAACTGATTTTGAGATGTCAGAGCACTATTTTCGTGTTGATTTGTGGGTTTTTTAGGCTGTGTCGATATTTTGGAACTTAATTACTCTCAAATTTAAGATTTTCAAGTTGATTTCAAGATTTCTAAAATCATTTTTCTCTAGAGTGTGCGGGATTTGTGCGAATGTTGGGACCCTCGTAGTTTTCATTCAAAATTGTTTAATTTGAAGTTAAATTATTAGCTTTTTGGTAAATTGGAACAATAGCCCCGCCACTCCCTTTGTTCCCCTTTCCCGACCCCCCCCCCCCCCTTAAAGTACTTTTTAAGGAGACTCCAATGGTGCAAAGCTTATTCCCCGCAAAGCATTATTTAAATGTGCTGACTAGTAAGTAGAACCTCCTGCACAGCTACTTCTCGGCAATAATGATTAAACTGAGACACAGATTTTTCTGAAACACCGTGTGTTGCGGCACTTTGGCGCTGCAGACCGAAGTTGCGTACGTAAAAGCACACCATTAAAAAATTTCCCGCAAATCGAGGTGGTGGATTGAAAGAAATGAATTTTTCCGAATTGAAACTTCGGTTTGACACCTGACGGACTCTTCTGTTTTTCGTCTTTTATCGCAACGCCAAACGTACTTGTCGGTGGTTCTCGTCTGTTTGGTAAGAGCCATTAAGTCGTCGCACTTGAAAGTTTCGCATTTAATTCGTCATTTAAATCGTAATTTAAATCATTATCATTATTGCAAATTTTAAAAGCGCGGTGAACATAGCTCTTAAACGCGCATATTTTTTGTGACATCGGATGGCAGGATTTTTCATGAGCGGGGCATACACGCAGCAAAAGGCTTACGATATACAGTGGTGCTTTACCGTGCTTAAGGTATTATACAAAGTTTTTTTTAACATGTACGTCAAGGAATGGTAACAAGTTATCTGTTTCGACCTCATTTATAGTAAATTTAATATTTTTGTGAACGGAATTTAAATACTTCAATCGCCTCGTCGATAGGAACACTTGTAAATAGCGCCTTTACTCGAATGTTTTTAATTTTGTCAATAAAATCATAAGAGTTTTTTACACTATAATTGTTATTTTTAGGCAAATGGCTATAATTTTTAACGATGTAACGAGCAATCCTATAGCTCGACGAGTTTATATTTGAAATTATAGGCCGAAACTTTAGAGTGGGTTAGAGTGTGCAATAACTGGTGGCTTTACCGGGGAGTCGGGGTCTGGCTCTAGTAACCCATAAGGGTAGTGGCGCACTGGGAGATGTTAGCTCTGATCAAATGGTCCTATCTCCACCTCCGACTTCGGTCAGGTTTTTGCTGGATACTGAGCTACGGCTCAGGCTAACGGAGAGGGTCCGTGCAAACTGGCCGCCTCGGCGGATTGGGTAGCCTGCTGTGGGGCGGCGGGCCTCCATGTGCGGGCACGGCGGTCTTGTTTCCCGGCCTTTTGGAGCCACACCGGGATCTCCGGTGCCAGCTGTGCCGGGTTACTTGGGCTGCTGTGTGCTCGTCGTTCCCCTTTAGGAGCTCTCTCCAAAGGGTTTGACTTATTACCTACCCATTTTGGATTTGTCACCTGTCTGGGCTAGGTGCACGCTGGCGTAGGGAACTATGATGATAGGCCTCCGGTGGTATGGTCTCTGTTACTAGATACACCGGGCTATAAATTCTGATGCACTGTCGGATGTCACCCCCAATCACGTCCAAACGGGTGGCACCCGGGGTGGACCGCCCCCCCCCCCGCCTAGCTAATGAGTAGTGAAAAGGTTATATTAGATAATATTAACGTTAACGAAGTAATCGAATCTTGGGCCAAAAGAAATATATTTTATCTTGATACGTAGAATTAAAGTGAACCATTGAACTGCTAAAGTAATAAACAGCACCACCTAAGGCCCAAGTCATCTAGCGACTTATTATGCCTTTAAACAAGGCCCAATTTTGGCGGCGCTTCCTCCATGTTTTGTCCTGGACGGAATCTAAAGACGGATTCTCTATCGCCATTTTCGTCCCTCGCCTCATACAGTGGCGCCGATCCCATGGGGGCGGCGGGGCCGAAGCCCCCATTGGTAAAACCGATGATTTAAAGGCCGTTTACTTTTAAGCATCCGTAGCAAGAAAGTGTTGCCAGCAGCCTGATTCCAAGTTTATTAGTGAGCTTCGGCCCCATTGGGAAAAAAACCGATCGGCGCCACTGGCCTCATATCCTTCTAACATATAGGATCTTTGATCAAGGTTTAAGCACAGAGCCCTGAGCAGAGCCCCCTTGTGTCTAAATATGCCCAATGTGAAATAAACGACAACCAAAGAAGATATTAGGTGGTTTCTTTTCGCTTGTTCCGGGATTTCGGAGTAGTGTAAGAAGAGTAACGCTATGACGTCATTTTTCTCCGATTCTGTGCGTCATATGGCTACACTTTTTAACCTGCTCAAAAAACCCAGAACAGGCTAAAAAAACCACATCCTATCGCCAAAAGCACTCTACCGCTTAAAGCAGGGGTTCATCGCGAACTTCTCTCAACTTGGTCGTTCAAAAGTAGCCAATACACACGAGCCAACATTTTATCAGGGAGCTTCTACAATTTTATCAGCGCAGTTTTCTCTTGTACGGTATGCAACAAGACATATTAAGGCTTAGCAAAAACTCGACGGTGAAAGGTTTCCATTATTTCAACAAGCACTATATAAACGGTAACTTGCGGGTCCTGGCTCTCGGAAATATCACTTCTTGGCAATTTCCTTGAAGATTTTTTATTTATGCCTATTACAAGAATACGTACCAGCCGGGTATCTCAATGGTAACCTACAACTTCCGTCGCTGGTAACGGTTTCCTCTCCTCCTCTATCACGCGCGATAGGCTAAACACAAGTAACGAAAAATTCAAGTAAATATAATAATCAGCTAGGCTAGGCTAAAACCCCAGGCACCACCTTAGGCCCAAGTCATCTAGCGACTTGTTATGTCTTTAAACAGGTGGCCGGGTTACAATGCGTAGGAGGGTGGTAGCAAGCCCTACATGCCACGCGAGCCAACAGCTCCCTACACTAACTATTACCGTTAACCTCTACAAGTTTTTATGGAAGGGGGAACCCCCTTTGTCCAGTGGGGAGAGAACTTGCAAACTCAACGCAGAAGGAGTTGTTCCGAGTTTTCACCCAGTGCCACAAGCTGGGATCGCACCCGGCTCCTCTTGCTGCCAGGTAAAAGCGCTAACCACTCCGCCACCCCACTATCTATATATTTCTGGATATCAAGAAATCTATATGATATTAGAGAAATTTGGATATTTGAAAATAATAATAATAATAATCAGCTAGCACCATAGAAATATGGGAAATCTCGAGATTTATGAAATATTTAAAAAATTCTGAAAATCCAGATATGCTCAGAATCACGGGAAAATAAAAGAAATGCCATTAAATATTCTCAATAATTCTGGAAATTCAGAAATCCACAAGAAATAGAAACCAGTAGAAACATATTTCTGAAAGACCAGAAATCCACAGGAAATATCGTAAATATTTGAGAAACCTAGGAAACATAAATTTAAGAGATATCTGAAGTATTTTGGAAACCTCTAGAGGAAACATAAATTTAAGAAATATCTGAAATATTTGGGAAACCTAGGAAACATAAATTTAAGAGATATCTGAAGTATTTTGGAAACCTCTAGAGGAAACATAAATTTAAGAAATATCTGAAATATTTGGGAAACCTAGGAAACATAAATTTAAGAAATATCTGAAGTATTTGAGTAATATCTGGAATATTTTAGTAATATCTGGAATATTTGAGCAATATCTGGAATATTTGAGTAATATCTGGAATATTTGAGTAATATCTGGAATATTTGAGTAATATCTGGAATATTATAGAGATATATCTGGAATATTATAGAGATATATCTGGAATATTATAGAGATATATCTGGAATATTATAGAGAAATATTTGAGAAATATAGGAAGTTTTATAGATAAATATTTGGGAAATCGAAGCGTGAGAACTATCGAAAATATTTCAGAAATATTTGCGAAAAAGAGCGTGATAAATATCGGAAATATTTGAGAAAAAGAGAATGAGAAATATCTAAAATATTTGAGAAATCGAGCGTGAGAAATATCGGAAATATTTGAGAAATCGAGCGTGAGAAATATCGGAAATATTTGAGAAATGTCGAAATATTTGAGAAATAGAGCGTGATAAATATCGGAAATATTTGAGAAATAGAGCGTGATAAATATCGGAAATATTTGAGAAATAGAGCGTGTGAAATATCGGAAATATTTGAGAAATAGAGCGTGTGAAATATCGGAAATATTTGAGAAATAAAGCGTGTGAAATATCGGAAATATTTGAGAAATAGAGAATGAGAAATATCGAAAATATTTGAGAAATAGAGCGTGAGAAATATCGGAAATATTTGAGAAATAGAGCGTGAGAAATATCGGAAATATTTGAGAAATAGAGCGTGATAAATATCGGAAATATTTGAGAAATAGAGCGTGATAAATATCGGAAATATTTGAGAAATAGAGCGTGAGAAATATCGGAAATATTTGAGAAATAGAGCGTGATAAATATCGGGGGGGGGGGGCTCGGTCCCCTGGGTGCGCCACTGTTTAGGAAGCATCGAGACCTCGATAAATACAATGGAAATATAAGAAATATTTTTAAATCAGAAAACTGGTGAACATATTTTCCGAAGTGGCTACTTTCTTTCGATTTCAACGGCTAAAACTTTAGATTTATTTACAATAAATAAATTTGATCGAAATGCGCATCCTGGCGAGTCGAAACTTCGATGGATAGTAACAATACGTAAAAAAAAAACCACTGTAGCGTCCTATCCGGATCTGAAACGGTTGATATTTATAAAAATAATTGTATTTTTTTATGGGTAAATAAATATATGACATTTCTTTTTGTTAAGGCTAAAATAATTCGAAGAGAAACCAAAGGCTTCAATTACGAAGTAAACCTTTCATTAAAGTCTATATTCCCAAACAAATACACCCTCATTACGCGGGATATTTGGTAAAATATAAAAAAATAATCCTATAGAAAAGTATTCAACACCGAATAGTAAAAAATAATTTCACGCTTTGGATATGTCCAAAAAGGTCGTGCGTTTGAAAAACATTCCAGTCAGCCAGCAGCGGAATAAAAAGAGATAAATTTGGACGATATCAGCCGGAGTCACTGGACACCGGGTAGGATGCGTACGGAAGATCTAGATTAGCGCGCTAGAAAGTTCCGACTGAGGCTAATAGTAATATATAAAAAAAATTCCCAGTAAATGATCTCACTGGCTGAAACCAGTCTTCCCAAATCTTTTCCTTCAGCGAAGTTAACTATAGTGTACGTATAAATTAGTTCGGCGCTTCTCCATGGGTCCCGCCCAGCGCTGCCTTTCACGGCGCGTTTTGGGGGCTGAGACGGCCGCCTGTCACGGAGATCTCGCTGACGTCTCAATCAAGACTCCCCCCGCTTCCTCCCCCTTTCCCCCCGAAGCGAAGCCGCCATTATTTTCAAACTCCACGAAAAAAAAAGTTTCTCTACAATCCCCCGAAAGAAGTTTTTGGAAACGAAAAAGCCATTATTTAAACCTAGTTCGACCAGTTTTTTTCCCTTCCCTTTCAGGGTGTTTTTACGACTCGGTCAAACCGGTCTACTCGATGGATTCGTCGAACGTAGACTTCGCTCTATCTCTGACT
Organism: Leiobunum rupestre; assembly: GCF_980474605.1. Lineage (NCBI taxonomy): Eukaryota > Metazoa > Arthropoda > Arachnida > Opiliones > Sclerosomatidae > Leiobunum > Leiobunum rupestre. The sequence goes on from NC_143394.1 coordinate 50,525,505, forward strand.
TTGGCGGAACATTCAGGTAGAGCTGTCCTTATCGAAATAGCCCCTGCCTGGAGTAAAGAAAAAAAACGGCGGACCATTATCGCGAAGGCAATAATCGGATTGAAGGGGATTATCCATAAAGGGTGTCGGCCCAAACATTCCCTTCGAGTGACCCACGAAAATAGGCTTACAACCTATTTACACCGGTTTACGTTTTACGGATGTTTTTTTCCCAAACTTTATTGGAGGAAAATCAGAACTTCAAAACGCGCTATTTTATGACATTTTTTTTGGAAAGTTTTGGTTTATTTTTTAATTTAAAATATTTCCCCCAAACTTAATTCGCGAGAGGTGCCTGCGGTTTTAATATCCTCTGTACTCTCCCTGAGCGGCCTTAGGTGCCGGGGAGGGGAAATCGAAGGGGAGCTGGCCAGTTTCTGAAATGAAGACATCAAAGTCAAGAAGCGTTCCAACACACCTTTGTAACCCCCATTTCTAACCCTCCCAAAAGATGTTTTTCACAGATTATACTTTCAAAAGGCCACTGACGAGTTTTTTCTTACTTTTTCAAATGGACTCGTCGACGCCTTTCTGTACCAATCAATAGTTTAAACATTTTGATTCCCCCCTCTAGACCCGCAATAACTATCTTACAGATTTTTTACATTAAAAAACAACATTTCACGATTTCAAGTCACATAAACACTCGAATAAAATTTTTAATGATTTTACCTTAAGTTTATAAAATAGACGTATGATATTACTTAGTGCGCACAGCCATTTCACTAAAAGACTGACCTTCGACCCCTGCAGCTGAACCAACGAGTATCATCGTAAAATTATAATTGAGGAAAAGTTAGCAGTCGTTTTGTAAAATAATTTTGATGATTATTATGATACCAGCGGGAGAATCTGGGGCTATCATAAAGGGGGACAGAAACCGGGTTTTTTTGCAATTGATGTCGTCAAAGCAGACGAATTTTTACCTCTGACCCAAGGTTCGTAAATCGTGCATGCCTCTGACCATTGCTCTGACCTCACGGGGCTTCATACCATGGGCCCATGTTCGTACCACCTTTTTTGTCAGCTTATCTAGCCAAGACCTAGACTTGGCATAAAAGGCCCGTAAAACGAAAAAATTACGTAAAACATCTTAAATTAAATTCACTTAGTTGACAGGTATAAACTTTAGAAAAGATTAATCAAGTGTTAAACATTTGCGTATTTTTTTATTACTATATGAACAAATTGATAGAGACGCTTTCGCCATCTATCTATCTATCTATCTATATTATAAAAACCACTTCGTCGTCGTCGTCGTCGTTCGAGCTTTTGGTTAGTCAGTAAGGAAGGCGGAGGCGGGTCGGCGAAAAAAAAACGACCCGCGGAACAGAGGGAAACCGAGACTGCCTTCCGCTTCGTTACTGAGGTGGTTCGACTATCTATTTCGAGCTTTTGGTTAGTCAGTAAGGAAGGTGAAGGCGGGCCGGCGAGGAAAAAGCTTTTCACTGAGGTAGTTCGACTATCTATTTTCTCAAAATCTGTCGCCCCTGAGAGTTGGGCCGTGTTTGTCCCTACCCGCAATACACCCGAAATTTTCTCTCTGTTTCCGCCGCGAATTTCGAAGGGGGGATCGTATGGGGTAGGTTCAGAAGGCCTGTGAGTTTCAGCAAAAGTAAATAGGGGGAGAAAGTCTGGCACTTGGATCCAACCGCACGACGTCTTATTGGAAGGGTAAAATTTTTGTACTTCGGAAATGACTTCCCCCTCACCTCTTTACAGGTTACAAAGGTACCGGTTGTACTCCGCCACGATGAAAAATAGTTATCTATAAAATACGTGAATATTAAACTTTTGCTTTCGATAATTTGGTTCCTAAATAAAGTTGATATATGATAGAAACTAAAATGCGACATTTTAAAAATAATTACAGGACTTTTGAAAAACGCTCACTTAAATCGTGGAGAGCGTGGCGCCATCTAAGAGCAGAGATCGGGACTAATTGGTATATCTACGATGTTGAAATAATAGATATAGCTACGAGCTTTTATTGTTTATTTTACAATTGATATAGTAATTATTAATTAAAATCAACCGTTATCGAAGGAAATAATGGTCAATATTTGACAGAGAGACTATTTGAAATAGCGAGGCGGTGTCATGGTTGCCAGGGAATAAAATTCAAAATTTTCATCTTGAGCGCGAACCGGAATACCACAAATGCACTACTTCGCACGTAATGTGCTATCCTTATTGTTTAGAAATATCACGTGATCACTAGCTCTTTAAAAAGGGTATCAAGCATGGTGGAAGGTAAAATCTGAAGGCAGTGATATACTTTCTCCCCCTATTTACTTTTGGTTTCGGTAACGGTGGTAGGTTTCGGGGTCGTTCCGATTTGAAAGTCCCGTGGCTCTCTCGGCGTATGCTACTCCCGTGGCCTTTATGCATCAGCCATTGGATAAAGGGGGTTTAAAGGGGGAGGTCGACTATGGGGTTAAGGGTACCATGGAAATTATCGCATGGGAAAAAAGAGAGTAGGTCTTACTGCGGTGGTTCGACTATGGGGAAAAGGGTTGCCCGGCGCTTCAGCCGCCCCTGGTCAGACTCAGAGGGGCAGTTGTTGCTCTGAAATGCATATGGTTGTGCTCCCTCCCCTTGAACCTGAATTATGACTACGCGAATAGTTTCCACCTAGTAATTATATAAACCATACAACCATAGCCGCTGAAATCTTGGGAGTCGCTGCGCTTATAGAGATGCAAAACTCTATATTCCCGCGTCAAACCCAGTTTTTTCCAATTTTCGCCGATCTCAGAGCCGCCTGTAAATTAATTGTTTTTGGCTAACGCTAACGAAGAAGAAACTAAGTTGAAACGGAAATTTATACAAATTTGTACATTTAACATACAGTAGGCGCTTAAATAAAACATCGTTAAGAAATAATATTTCCGAGAGCCAGGACTTGTAAGTTACTGTTTAGATAATGGAAATTTTTCACCTGAACAGTAAGCAACAAGTGTTTCCTTTTAACCAGGTAACTTTTTGATATATTACGGCTTAGCAAAATTACGACCTTCTTTTTATAGGTGAAAGGTTTCCATTATTATAAACAGTACCTTCCATCTAGGAGTAACAAACACAGCACCCCACCCAAGGAGAACGCAACCCGTCAAATATCGTGCATTTTCTTGTGTACAATTTTCATTTGTTAGACGCTTTAGAGAAAAATTCGGAAATTCTCTTCCCCCTTTCTGTAAAACGTTCAGCGTAAAGGTTTGTCCAATGAAATTTGTACACAACACGGCATTAGCGTGTTTAAAGGCTAGCTGCGTTCTCCTTGTGTTTGTTGCTCCTAGCTTCCATGTTCTGGCTCTCGGAAATATTACTTCTCTGCGATTTCCTTGAAGATGTTTTATTTCAGCGTCTATTCGGGCTCCATGAGTCAATTTGGTTGCGGTTAGCATGGTATGGTAACTATGGAGCTAATGTTTTGGAGACCCGACCGGAAGTGGGTAAACGCTGTTGATTACCCACAAGGCAGTGATTTCGAATATAGGGTACGATGTCTCTTGATTTAAACTAGGGGAATCGCTGATAGAGATAGTGGCGCTATCTCGTGGTGGTTGAAAATTAAATGAACTAAATTTATGAAAGGATATTCCTTTTTCAAAATCGACAACCAAATTTGTTTTTTTTCCCTTTATCACAGACGCTGCACACATGGAACTAATCAAGACTGATAAATCGCTGAAAATAACTAATTAAAACTGTTGCATCACATGATAAAAATGAAAGTTCTTTCAAAATTTATATTTTAATTAATCTTCACAGCTAAAAGGCCATAAACTAAAAAAAAAAATCGCTTATTTTTTTCTTTAAAATCTACACTATTCATCATGATCATTGAATGTTATCTCAAGAACGTTTTGTCATATTGAAAAATTATTGAAATGTTTGAAAAGGCTAAAAAAATATTAGTGTTCAATACAATAAAGAAAACTTATTCAAATACTAAACATTTAGTAAAGTTCAATAACATTAACTTCAATATTATCTTATATTTTTAAAATAAGGCAAAAACGTTTTCTTATGTTAAAAAATTTACATTTAAGTTCCTAAAAATTAGAAAAAGTCATGATTCGTTAGTATTCACTACAGTAAAAAAATGATTATAATACTAAACTTTTAGTATCATTCTAAAACAATAACATTACTTAAAAAGAAACTTTTACTTAGGGAATTATACCAAGTTTCCAGTGGTCTAAAAACAGAATCACAAATGACCTTAAAATTTTGTTTGGATAAAAAAATTGTATTTCTCTTCATTCATCTGAATCTTGTTTTCCCTTTTTCTTTTTCTTAACGTCATCATTCTTGGCCTAAATTCAAAATTAATTATTAATTTTACACTGAAAAATGATGTGGTATTTCAAACGTACCTTCTTTGGTTTCTTTTTGTTCTTCGCTAATAATGTAAAAGACAAATTTAATTAATACTGATATACTGGGTTAAAACTAATAAACTCACAGGTATTATGCATCTCTTCCCTTCCTTTGGCCCTTTTAAAAAGCCAACTATCGGGATGGTTTTCTGGAAAATTATCTTGAGATTCTCCTTTCAATGTACCAAATCGTTTTGTATACCAGTCGGACTTTGAATTAAACTCATTCAGAGTGTCTTTTATGTTATCCTTATTTTTAATATCATTTTCATCACAATCGGTTGAATCTTTGTCACAAGTGTCTTCTTCGTTCCAAGCCTTTTGCAATTTCTTCATTCGTTTGGCCAATTTTTTTGAGTTTTCTTCCCATTTTTTACGAAGATTATCACTAATGTCGCGGGCGTCACTCATTCTACCCTCAATCACTTTAGCCAGCTTTTTACGGAATTTCTCCAGATGAGGGTTCAAATTATTTGCAGTCTTCTTTAATTTCTTCCAAACTGAATCTGGAAATAAATTACCCATGCTGAGAAAATCAAAAGATTCTTCAGTTTCTTTTTCCTTTTCTTGCGCTGTTTCCTCTTGCTTTTGATCTTCAAAAACTTTCTTCAACTTCTCATTCTCAGTTCTTTCCAGATCATAAAGATTCCTTAATTCCTCCATTTGTTTTTTTAGAGATTCTACATTTAGCTTTTCATCGATTTCTGTTCCGTCATCACTCTCAATATCTTCATATTCATCATCCACTTCTATCTCATCATCAGATTCATCATCCACTTCTATCTCATCAGATTCATCTTCAATATCAGAATAAGGTTGTCTTATGTGATTGGGCATTTCCTGGTTTTGACGTAAAATTTCTTCCCTTAACTGCTTCTTGCTGGTTGAATCTGCATCAAATTCTGGGTTATTAATATATGCATTCTTTACCGGTAATATATCAGGCTCCAATTTCTTTAAAAATTCACTTAAATCAGCATTAATTTCACGGCTTTTATCTACTGTTTCAAGTGGCACCTTTTGTTCAGTGGATTTATCAGCGGAAGTTGATTGCTCATTTAGTAGAGGACTCTTCCGTCTCAATTCCTTTATCTCTTCAACAATCGATTTCATTTCATCAACCCAAGATAAGTCAGAAAGAATCTCTGGCTTTTTTTCTATCAATAAATTTAGTATTCTAAGCTGTTTATTTGCAGCCTCTAGTAACTCCAATGTAGAATATTTAGAATCAGGAAAATTTTCTTTGGCTTCATTTTTAACCTTTTCTAAGTTTTCTTCAATTGGATTATCAGGAAAAGGTATATTGACTATATTCTGACTTTCCAGTTCTGCATTCGAATCAGGAATAATTTCTATTGTTTCAATTGACACCTTTCCTTCGATAGGTTTATCAGGAAAAGGTATATTCTCATTATCTGTTTCAGCGTTTCCGTCAACTTGATTGAGCTTTTGTATTAATTTTGATATGCGCTGATTTTCATCCACAAGTAATTCAATTAACGACTTCTTCCAGAATTTCAAGTTTAGTTTACAATCCTAAATAGAAAGACGTGAGCGAATATTATAAAAGGAATTTAAACAACCTTACCATTTTAAACTGCCCTTTTGCCTTCAAATCAAAGCATTTAGTAAACTCTTTTTCCAATTCTTCTACATCAGTAAATAAAGGGGTTTTATCAGAAGGAATTGGTTCAACTTGATCAAAATATCTTGCAAAAAATGCAAAAACTAAACCTGTAAATTACATAAAATTAAAATTAGGGAAGTACCTTTATTTATAAAAATTATTTAAAACCTACAGGAAAAGGCAATAATGCACGAAATTAATATTAGGCAGAGTAAAATAGTTATAGTTCTTTCCATAGATATAAAGCTATCGTCTGAGATTTTATTCCTTTTGGAATTTTTGTTTGACTTCCTATAAGTTCTCCTCTGCTCTGAAAGGCTAGTTAGCCCATCATTAGTTGATTCAACACTTGAGTGACTCGAATAAGGAAATTGTTTTAAACGTAGCCTGAGTGTGCTGGTTTTTGATAATGACTTCTCCGATGCTGTCAAATTTAAAATTATACATTAGCTATCTCTATGTGTAATAGTTAGATCAAAGTTATACCTGTATCAACTTGGTTTTCATCACTAGTTTTGATAGATTCACTGAGCACATTGAGATGAGATCTATCTTTTAGAAGGGCCAAACTGGATATACGTGGAATTCCATCTATATCAAAAGTATCTTTCTGTGCCGTTTCATCTACATCAGATTCATTTATCACAGCTACATCACTGCTGGAGCAATTACTTGAACAGTCAGCAGGAATGTTAGAGATATTACTGCATGTACACACTAATTTCTCCACCTTTAAAAATAATACATCATTTAAATGTTTAAAGGAAATTTTTATCATTTTATCCATACACCAAGACTGCTTGGTTCATCTGACAAGGAACTTGGAGAACTGCAACATCTGCAAGTTACAACAGTCCATTCTCCAGACTGTCGAAGGTCCCCGTAAGAATGTGTCATGTTATCTGAAGATGACAATGATTCAACAATAGCTGCTCTATCATTTTGATAACCTACTGCCCCAACTGCACTAGTAAGCGGTGCTTCACTTGACATACTTATTTCTACCTATAACATTACAAAAAAAATTATGAATTTCTTTATAAAAACCAATATTACAATTTCTTCGTTAGCAAAGTAGCTTCATGCATTCCTAACTGCCCAAATTGCTATGTCCTTTGTTTACTCTTGGATTAAAAACGTTTTTAATCCAAGGTTTACTTTAGTCATGCTTGATTTCAGTTTGGGAAAAAATCCAGAAATCCAGGTACAAAAAATTTAGCTAAATAACATTAAACTCCGTTGCCTCATAACAAGTTTGCTTTTAAAGTGCAAGTTTGAAACCTTATGTTGAAAAAATAACACTTCTTACCATAGATTTTTATTGAATGATTTTTCAGCACAGGTAAAAAACACGTTGATCCACACTCCAAGAACCACGTACCTGCTTTGTTTATTTTCATTTTGCGTCAACCCAGACCAAAGATAATCTAGACTACGTAGACCAAAGACTATCTATCACAGCGTTGCCAGATCGAAAATCTGAAATTAGCGTATCGATTTCCCTGGAAAATTATAACACTTTTCTGTTTGGCGCTAAATTTTAATTCATACATAAATGCGTGGAATTTAGATAATTTTTTTTTAAAGCACTACAGGAGTTTTATTTTAGGAAAATAAACAAAATGCTTATTATCATTATTAACTGAACTTTAAATTGTTTAAATATGTAAAAAAATGCGGTAACAGCTAGGAGTAATAAACTCACACTCAGGACTACGATACACTAATAATAAAATTTAAATCGTTCGTAGGTTTTTCAAAAAATCTAAAAATTATCGTACATTATCGTACGTTAAGGCATAATTATCGAAATAATGGTACGATATCGTACACCATGAAAATTACAGTTTTTAAACTGGCGATTGGCCTGTGATAGAGTGATAGACTGATAGTGCCTTATTTCTCACACTGAGCCTGTCTCCCAAAACTATTCGTCGAGAGCAGAGTTGCCAGTTGGGGTATTTTCTCGCCCAATTGGGCTCCTTTCCAAAGCACTACGCGGGGGGAAATCATAGAAATCTCATAGGTAACTAGAATGCTGCCGTGTAACTGGCAAATGGGCCAAACGCCGTGGCAGACGATAGCCAGATCTCAGCCAATTAGGGCTCAAAGAGTGGTTCTGCCAAGAATTTATTGTCACCAGAGAGAATGACGTCACCTATCTCCCGCTATAGTAGCGGATCCAAGGAGGATTATTATCCTCCTTGGCGGAACCACTCTACGGCCTCTCATTGGCTGAAGGTTCAAGGCGAACTGGCGTCAAGCTCGGCCGTAGGCGGCAGCATTCTAGTTACCTATGAGATTTCTATGGGGAAAATGGCTTGGTGGGAGGCGGATTTTTGGGCGTGTTATCATGGTTTCGACCGTTTCCGCGAAATAGCGGCAACGCAGCGGTCCAGGGGGTAATTATATCAAAAAATGGTTAAAATGTGGGGAAAGTTGAAAGGAAAACGAAGTGAAAGCGGCATCACAGAAGTGATGGAAGTCCAGGCACTTCAGGTGGTAAAAATTATGTGTGACTAAAACCTCAACTCCGGCAAAAACGGAGTGAGAGTTAAAAGGGAGACTAGAGGATGAAGTTGAGAAAGGAAAATTTCATGGAAAGCACAGGAATGCCTTTATCGTCGAGACTCGAGCTATCATTTCCGCTGTCTCTTAAGTGCCATAAGCCCTAAGACCCAAAAGTGTGTCAGTACGGTATAATGTTTAGTGAGAGCTTGTCGCGAAGTAAAAAGAGGGAGTGGGAGAGGGGGTTGAAAATACGTCATTAAAATTTAAATTTCCTCCCCTTCAGCGCCGCCAAGTGAGGCGTTTTAGAACGTATGTCTACGGGAGAATAAATCGAATGGATAAAATCGCGCCAGACCATAGACTAAATATATCTTTGCTAATACTATTCCAACTAGTAGGTTTCGTAGTCTATTGTGAGACTAGCTCTCAGTAAATATTTTAACGGGTGCAAAGGTAGAGTTGACACACTTTTGGGTCTTATGTCACTTTTGCTAATAAGTAACTATCCATTGACCAAGGGGAAAACTGTTTCTTGGAAAAATATGGAGTTTTGAGTCAAAATATTATTATTATTAAAAAACTTATGAAAATACTTGTTCTTGTGTTGTTATTATTTATATACGGTAATTATTTGAAAAAACTTCGCGCTACTAGATAAAATTTGTCTATAAATTATGGGCGAGAAGTTGGGCTCTATTTTGAAAAACATTTTCAACGGTGGGCGGTTTTTGGGCTTGGTTAATTTCCTTTTGGGCTGCAGGACGTAAATTTTATCTGGCAACTCTGGTCGAGAGCATAGATATAGGAAACGTATATAAAGGTCTAGATAAAATATTTTAAAGGGAGTGAATACGGAGGTGACAGCTTGCAGAAACGCGTAATTTCTGTGGGCTATCCTTATAAGACGCTATCTATCGATAAGAAAGCTCGTGCTATCGTCGCGAGAGCCATTGTCTCCTGCTTAAAAATTATACTAAAAGTCACTAACAGATGGTGTCTAAAGACTACGGCCTGCAGAAAGGTCAAGCACTTAGTACTAAAATGCTCGCGCTCTTGGTCACGTGCCTTCCTCGGTGTCAGCTAGGTGTCAATTCCGTATTTTATGTTAGGCTTAGACGCCCCGAAATTTATCTAGACCTTTATATACATTTCTTATATCTATGGTCGAGAGAGGGCCAGGAGAGCATAGAAATCTCATAGATAACTAGAATGCTGCCGCCTACGGCCGAGCTTGACGCCAGTTCGCCTTGAACCTTCAGCCAATGAGAGGCAGTAGAGTGGTTCCGCCAAGGAGGATAATAATCCTCCTTGGTTCCGTTACTATAGCGGGAGATAGGTAACGTCATTACTAAATTTACAAAATTATTAAATTCTTGGCAGAACCGCTCTTTGAGCTCTGATTGGCTGAGATCTGGCGTCGTCTGCCACGGCGTTTGGGCCATTTGCCAGTTACACGGCAGCATTCTAGTTACCTATGAGATTTCTATGCAGGAGAGGGCATTCGGGGCTGCCAGTTGGGCTTCTTTAAAAGCTCACTCACGAGAAATTTGAGGTTGGGCTGTTGGGCGTTTTTTTGGGGTAGTATTGTTTCCTCTCTGTGGAATTACTATTTTTAGTAAAAAAAACAAGTTGGCAAGCCAAAATATACCTCTCCTCGGAAGAATTGACCCTAGTGGTATTAATTTCTCGAGATGACCCTTAAAGATATCTCCGCAATTCAGAGTTATTTACTAAAAACGTAATCCCAGTTCAATCCCGCCCGGTATAAAATTTTAATTTTAATTAACATAATTGAGACGAAACAACCGAGTTTAATTTATTCAGAATAATATAAATTAAGTAGTTACAACAGCGAGTTAGACGTACTAAAACAATGCACAATTGAATTTACCCTATTTACAGAACAAGTTTATCAGTTAAATATAATACGAAGCAAATTGTAATGAAAGAATAAATCTACAGAGGGTATTTATATTTTTCTCGCTTACGAAATACTTGCCGCATCTTTAACGCTCATTTTATTTCAACACTCGCCCTTGATGAAGATACCGTAGAATAGCTATATTCATCATCTGGTAGTGGACGACTCGTAGACTTCCTGTTGACGTTGTGAAACCTACCGCATGAAAAAGACCAATACCGTCCAATTTCCAATATCATATAATGACTGCATTAGGAATCGTAGATGTCCAAATATCCACACCAATAAAAAATGTATTAACAAGAAGCGAAACACTTACCATTCACAAAGCACAGAAAGCCACTTGACTAAACGACAGCTCGTATATCAATAAATGACCGTAGACGGAATAGTTAGGGCTCTTTATAAATAAAAACGAACGAACTCAATTGATGAACTGCATTAAACATCTTAATCAGTCGAGAAAATGTTTAAAATAAGGTTTTTCGTTGGGCTGGAAATTGGTCTGATCTTCCTTGATTTATATTACACGACAGCCCTGAGAGCATTCGATGAATCGAGCGCCATCTGGGAGCAATATTCGACGAAATTCGTCTGCTCTTCGGCTTGGAGTCACGGAGTGACAAGCAAAAATTTCACAACGTTTAGCTTCTTTCGAATTTAAATTAAAGTTAATTTAATCTAAGTTAGGTTTTAGGAAAAGGTAAAAATTATAGAAATGAGTACCCCTGCTGCTGTGGATAGTGTTGAAAACACTGAGGTAAAATTTCCATAAATGGACACTATATTTAGGCCCGAATTTCTCTCATGTCATATTAAAAAGTTAAATGGAGTAAAAAATTTGTAAATATAGGAATCTTTGGGTGAAGACGTTTTACGTATGTCAACTGACGAAATAGTCAGCAGAACCAGATTGCTTGATAATGAAATAAAAATAATGAGGAGTGAAATCCTCCGCATCACCCATGAGTTACAAACTCAGAAAGATAAAATCAAAGAAAACAATGAAAAAATTAAAGTTAATAAAACCTTACCATATTTGGTTTCAAATGTTATTGAGGTATATAAAATTATTGGATTTTTGTTTGTACCTGGTATTTAATGTTTACAAATTATAGTTGTTGGACGTTGATCCTCAAGAACTGGGTGAAGAAGATGGAGCAAATGTTGACTTGGATTCCCAAAGAAAGGGCAAATGTGCCGTAATCAAAACATCAACTCGACAAACTTATTTTCTCCCGGTAATTGGCCTTGTAGATGCTGAAAAACTCAAACCTGGAGATTTAGTTGTAAGAAATTATTAGAAACTTGATAGGAACTTGGTCATAAAAACCAATTAAACTTTGCAGGGAGTAAACAAAGATTCTTATTTGATCCTGGAAACTCTTCCTCAAGAGTATGAACCTACAGACTAACAAATTGTTATCAAATTATAATAAAATATTTAAATTTAGGTACGATTCGCGAGTTAAGGCTATGGAAGTAGATGAACGACCTACAGAACAATACAGCGATATTGGAGGATTAGACAAACAAATTCAAGAAGTAAAAATTGATGGGGGAAAATGATTTTTGTTCTACCTAATCTTAATTGTTACTTGAAATCTAGTTAATTGAGGCTGTAGTTTTGCCTATGACACATAAAGAAAAGTTTGAAAATCTTGGAATTCAACCTCCAAAGGGTATAAGAAAAATAATTTGCGAGTGTATGAATATTTACAATCTCTATCACTAAAAATTCTAGGTGTTCTTTTGTATGGACCTCCTGGAACCGGTAAAACTTTGTTAGCTAGAGCTTGTGCAGCTCAGACAAAGTCTACATTTTTAAAACTGGCTGGACCTCAGTTGGTTCAAATGTTCATTGGTGACGGAGCTAAACTTGTGAGAGATGCCTTTGCATTGGCCAAAGAAAAAGCTCCAGCAATTATATTCATAGATGAATTGGATGCCATTGGTTAGATAAAAAATTTCAATTTTTGGCATTTGTAAATTTTTTTTTTAACATTTTCAGGTACAAAAAGATTTGATAGTGAAAAGGCAGGTGATCGTGAAGTGCAAAGAACTATGTTAGAACTTCTGAATCAGTTGGATGGATTTAGTTCTAACTCAGATATTAAAGTATTTTAATAACTAATAGCTTTTTTAATTAGATATTAAATATTTACACAAATGGTTTCTGAAATATTCGTAGGTTATCGCTGCCACTAATCGCGTAGACATTTTGGACCCTGCTTTGTTGAGATCTGGGCGTTTGGATCGTAAGATAGAGTTTCCACACCCTAATGACGAAGCTAGGGCTAGAATTATGCAAATTCATTCCAGGAAAATGAATGTGGAGTAAGTTTCTTCTCGTATTAGAGTTGTCTCTAGATGCGGTAAATGTTGGGTTAATTTCCATTTTCCTTAAGCCCTGATGTAAATTTTGAAGAACTTGCTCGTTGCACAGATGACTTCAATGGGGCACAGTGCAAAGCAGTCTGTGTTGAGGCGGTAATTTGTCATGGGTGCTTTTTGGTATTACTCAATAATAATAATAAATGATTTCTTTAGGGTATGATTGCCTTGAGAAGAGGAGCCACAGTTGTTACGCATGAAGATTTTATGGATGCTATTTTGGAGGTACAAGCGAAAAAGAAGACCAATCTTAATTATTACGCATAGAATTTTCAGATTATTGTTTGTTTTGATGTCTTGGAATAAAAATAAAATGCTAAGTTGTTTTGAGGTCATTAAAATTAAATTAGAAAACTGGGAAATTTTGAATTTGACTAGCCATCACTTGGCTGGAACCAATGAACAAGAATCTGTAGGTGTTATCTCAGGGTCACTGAGAGCAGTAAAACAATTCCCGTTGCCAAGAAAGCGTTTATTACAAGAAATAACTAAACGTTGTCAGGGTAAAACTTGGTGTAGTGCTTTAACCTGAACTCTGGTAATTTGTATTGGCTTTCTCTTATCTCATCAGGTGTGTAAGCAAGGCAGACTAGACCAAGTGCGCAGGGCCTACGAAAATTTTAGGATAAATTATGGCCTACAAAGTTCCGAAAAGACGTTAAATTAAATTTTTGCCTAAAGACTACTGAACGGTTAAAACGGCAGTGTTTGAAAGTCCTATATCTGTTGTTCACCTTAAGCATAGGCATTGATAGACTTATGGTAATAGTAATAGTCTGACGTCATAGATAAAAAATGGCGGCTACGGCGAAAGTTATCGCTCGATAGTGCTAGTATACATCCTGCTGCATTTGTCTATAGTAAAACGCCGGTTAAATGAGCAGTAGCGCTTTATAGGCATGTCCCCTATTTTGGAATTGATGGAAAAAGCATAATAGTGCCTACACTGTATAGATAAATATTAAAAAAGGCATTTGTAAGACGACCCCACATCATCAAATATTTATTAATTTGTCAAGGAATTGATCAACACCAAAAAACACTACCAATAAATATAAACAAAATAGAGTGGGGATAGAAAAGGTTTTCAAAAATTCCAGGCAATAATTATTTAATCCCAGAACCAGTCTGGTAAATCCATCTAGCAAGTCTGGAGTCGACTGCGCGTCACTCAAAACTACAACTACAACGACCGTATAAGAGGATAATACAAGAGTATATATTATCGCTGATGACCTTATATTGGGGCTATATCTTCGTACGAATTTTAATACTGTGACACTAAAGTATGGTATATGCAATTAATAAAACCCTATCTTATCTTCTAAAGACTGATGTTTCAATAAATAATATAATAATTAATATTTCCGAGTGGAGCCCATCAGATCAAACCTAATTGGCGGAGTAATATTATCAAATCAGATCACCGAAAATTTTACGCTATTTGTCTGCCTATATTTTTCAGCAAAGTCTGTCTATTTCTACTAATGGATCTTTTGCAAGTTTCGCAACATTTAGCTTGAAAATAAAACGTGTGACACATGTGTTTTAAACTTTTACAAGTTTTTTGGTCCATTTTGTCCCTGCATTGGCTGAGAGCTGTACGCGTTAAAGAAAAAAAAAAACAGAGAACATAAATCAGAAAAACGTTTTACACCCACTGGCTAATGCCGACAAGGGTAATGACTAGGGAAGGGGATATTCATGCGATTAATAGCGCAGAGGGAGGGAGATTTAAAGAGCTTTACCAGCTTTTTCCTCGGGGCAGTCGGGCATATTGCAGACCATATGATGAGTGGGCTTGCTATCTAGGGGGCATCCTGTTGCTGGAATTTGAGAAGTTACGTTGATGCATTTGATGTGCCTCATTTGATACCCTTTCCCGCAACTAACGGAACACTTAATGGGAAAAGAGGGCGGGTGGAATTGGCAGTGATTAACAACTCTTGTTTATTTTAAAAGCTCTTGACCTATTTAAATTGTTGAGTAAGTTACCGTACTCCACGACCCGGCGATCCATTTTAGGCAAGGTTGCGCAGTGCAAGGTGCTGTTTCTTTCGGTTTCTGATTCAAACCGCATTTGTTAGGCTCGGGACACCACACTTTCCGACGGGTCAGACCATCGCCACACTGAGCCAAGCACTAGCCCAAAGAAATGTTAGTATAAAAGACCTTAAAAAGTCTTCAATTTTCGGCTTACTTTCCCCCAATCGGAGTACTTCCAGTCTAAACAGGGCTCTATATTGCAAAACTCTTCCGTTGGTTTCATGCGGAAAGGGTCGCATAGTTCCGTCGTCACTTGATGTTCCGTTACGGTATGGATGCACAAAGAATCCCTGGTGTGAACGCCTCCACCACAAGCTTTGGTACACTAGAAAATCATTCAAATTCGACGTGATAAGATTTAAAAGCCACCCCTCCCCGAGTTTCGAGAGCTCACCGCCGACCAATCACCCATCCTCCACTCGTATTTTTCCTTCTGTGTGACCTTGATTCGTTCACCGTCCGCGGCCACTACGGGTGGTTCTTTCTCGACGGACTCCCCTTCGTAATCATCGGAGGAGCCGACTGTCCAGTCGACATCCTTTCCGCGGTCAGCGAGCAGCGCCGGGTATGGTATTTGTAGGGCTACAGTGTGTACCACGTCTTTTACAAAACCATTCGGTCTTTCTTTGTTGTTGATCTGCTTGGAATTTTTGAACCGCTTTCTGGTTTTTCCGTTATCTCCATCGTGATGTCGATGTTTCGGATTCCTCTTCAAACTCTTGCTATCTTCGTCGGCGTAGTCGTTCGGGTGAGGATCGTTCTCCGTAGCTGGACAAGGGTTCAAATTGCACGCCCGGACGTTAATCGGTCTCGACGGTTGATGACACGACTGGCCGACTTTGCAGGAGACGTTCCTTTTTTGCTGTCCACCTCCGCACGTTTTGGTGCACTGTTAAATATTATTGAAACTTTCGCGCTAAAGGGGTATTTTTACTTTGGAAGACTTACCGGGCTCCATTCCTCGACGGACCATTCAGCTTCACCCGGGCAGAGATGCTTATGATGGCAAGGTTCGGTGTCGTCGGGTCGGTCAAGCCCCTCACAATCGCTGTCCATCAGGGCTAGTTCGTCAGGACCCAAAGAACGCACGCAGATGACGGTTCGTTTTCGGACGCCCGATTTTCCGCAAGAAGCGGAGCAATGTTGCCACGGACCCGACCACCATCTTCGAAGATCATATTGTTAATCGATGATGATAAACGATGAAAATTTGGAAACAACGCGGCGTACTTAGCGGGACAGACGTGTTTGTTACAAGTTCTGCTTCGATCGGAAGGTTTTTTCTTAGAGCCACAGTATTTGTCTTCCACGTGGCCAGCTTCCTTCTCCATACATCTCGATTTGGATACTTGCAGCCCTTCGCGAAATTGATTAATGATAATTGTACGATAATGAATATTGGAAAAATTAACCAACGATATCTATACCTCCACCGCAAGTGGCGGAACAAACGCTCCAGTCCGAATATTCCCATTGGAATTCCGGTACTCTGGTGGCATTCTCGTAAGGTACCGTATATTCGTACGTCAACCCCGGATTGGTAGACTGATAAAGAAGCTGAAAACGAGGCTGCTTTAGTAAAAATGGCGAATAAACGAACTGATATAATCGTACCAGGATTTGCAAATCTTCGTGTATGGGTCCCGGTGCGTGAAGCGATTCTTTCTCGCCCTCCCGATGGTAGTAGAGAGTGGTCCCGGCCACTTGGTACTCCCCGCTCCACTGAATGAACCATTCGCCGTTCAAAATGAATTCCCCTGCTGAATTTCGAACAGCGATGTAGTTGCTGGCGTTACCCATCTCGTCGACGCGGATGTTCCGAGCGAGCTTGGGAATTTTGACGACCTCCACGTAACCCGCGCCATTCTTCACCGTGAAGTTTTCCTTCTCGGTGCGACACTGCGTCCCGTCGCCGTGACAAATGCCGCAGCGGTCTTCTTGGGCGTCCGAATCGATGGTCCAGTCGCAAGTTACTCTCTACGAAAGGCAAAATATGTGATATAGTACCCGAAAACAGGCCAAACCACTTTCGTAGAAATAATACCCTGCATTTTCCGTTTATGCACATATCTCTGGTGCCTGGGTTACAAGGTGTTCCGTTTTCTACCGTGTCTGACAACATAACGGAGAAGAAACGTCCATCGGGCTTACAATGAAGTTGACAAGGCGTCACTAAATGGCAGTTAATTACCAATTACTTAGATACGGAACAGTTGAGCGTCTTATCAACGATGATTTGAACTTACACGGCGTTGAAACGGGAACCCATTTATAAATCTCGTTCTTGTAGGGAACGTCATTATAGGCGCTACATTGAATAGCCCGGAAACTTTGTCTATTTTCGAGGCAATCCTAATAATAACAATCGATTAATGGTTAAAACCGTACCGCGAATGAATTGATACGTACTTCCGTGTTGCAAACCCTATAACGTTTTCGTTCCCCTATGCAATATCTTCCTCCGTTTCCTGGTCTAAACACGAGGCGATACATTGAAAGATAGGTCTACGAACGGGGGCTTGTTAAAGAAAACATACGGAGGATTATCGCAGTGTCTTTGAGAGGAACTAACTCCGGCTCCGCAAGGACGGGAACAAGAACTCCAGGGGCTCCAAGCGCCCCACTCGCCGTTGATGGCTTCGGACCTCTCCCTTATCGTGGTGCATTGGCCCATATAGCACCACTTCGGGGGAAAGAAAATGTAGATATCATCGTAAGGGTGGGAAAAATAGTAAAAGCCTCTCCGTTTCGCTAAAGCTTTTAATTCCGAGAAAAAATGGGGTAAAAATAAACTCGACTATTTACGCCAGCTGGATTTTCTCATTGCCAGCTCTCTTTTAATTGCCGATGACCTTTCCCCGATTAACCTCGAAATTTGGCCAACTGAATCTCGGTGATTCCATTACGGTCGTTATCGAAGGAAATTATCTTCGCGTATTGCCAAATTATTTAGCTAAATAGCGCGCCGACCTTTCGCGGAAGGGTGCGAGGCTTATTTACGAAAAAAAAAAGTCCGTCATCAATTTCAATTTGAAACACTTTAACACTCCACAGTTGATAAAAGTTTTTACACGCGAGTCTCAGAGTGTCAAAAAAATGACGTAGACCTAAGTGTCGAAACAGTTTGGAGTTGGTCCAAGAACCATTCGCGTAGGTATATTTTCCCCTTCTTCTACAGTTTCTTTCGCGGGTTTCTGTTTTATTCTCGAGTCTTAATGAGTTTAGCCGCGCGTATCGGCTGAAACTTAGCGCTCATTATATGTGAGCCCACACGCCGCTATTGTTTTCTCGCGAGATTTTCTAGAAAATGCATCATCCCCGCTCACCTTATTTTTCTCGCAACGGGTTCCCTCGGCCGCCGGATCGAGTCTGGTGATGCATTTGCCGTCTACGCGGCACCACAGTGTCTGGCAAACGTCCTAAACAATGATGCCATAATATAAGGGTTTTTTTTTTAACAAAACGTTTATTGTTGGATGTGAAAATTCGTTTCGCACCTCGATGCCGTCGCAAAATTCGGCGTTGGATCCGTACTGGAGTCGACATTGATGGTTGACGTCGTACATGGCACCCGGGGGCAGCAACGGGAACGCAAAGTCGTGCTGCGATGGCGTGTCGTCTAAACAGCTTCCCCAATCGCGACTAAATTGATCGAATTACGATTACTTTAAGTAATTATTCCATAAACGACGGACGTACTCGAGGAATTTCGTAATTTCGACGCGGCTACAATTAGACCAGACTAAAGGACTGGTATCGGAGTTGAGTTGCGGCGCCATGACGTGTTGTCTTTGTCCAACGAACGTCTGACAACCATTCTGGGGTCCATCGTGGCTCATACCGAAACTAATAATTAAGCGATATTATTCGATATTGTTAAGTCTTTTTTTAATCAGACTGTACTTGTGTCCCATTTCGTGCGCTATCGTGTAGGCCAGCGTCAAACCGGTGTCTTCGTTGACGTTGCAGCTTCTAGACGGTTGACACATCCCGGCCACTTCCGCCAAGCCCAAGGTGTTGCAGCTGGACTCGTTCTGTTTGTTGCATATGTTATGCCTGTTCGCGACGCGAATTCGCCCCATCAAAATTGCGTTTATTTTAAAGCGCGCTACAAATAGGTGGCGCGAAATAATTGGTCGAGATTGACGAGAAGCTGACGACGCGTTTTAGAAATCGTAAGGACAAATTGGCGTCTCTCGTAAACCTCGCTTCGATATGAAAAATTGCGCTTACCACTATCGTACCTGGTGAGAAGTATAGCGACGTCGTGGTGGTAGGGATCGTTTTCGTCGATGGGGTTGATGGCCTTTTGCCACTGACAGAAACTTTTCAGCGTGTGATCGGCTTGTTGATTGATCTCCAAATCGTTGTGCTTCAAAGAAAATTCTATCTTCAAATACCGACGGGAAATCCTATTGGGGAGAAATTGGCTGTCTTACCTCGTCCTCCAATAACATGATTCGCACCAGAACGACGTTGATGGCATTTCCAATGCTGGCGTCGTGGTATAAAGAGGACACCTAATCCCCGGAAATAAAAAGGTCGATTTCTTGAGACGCCAAACAGCCCAGTCCTAAACTAATGGCTACGAACGCTACGGGGAATACTGCTAAATCGCTTTCACCCGATATATTGGGTTCATAAATCGCTATTTAGTCATTTACGCGTCTTGCACGTCGGAAAACCTATACTGAAAAATATCCGCTAAAAAAGAGAAGTATAATTACCATATTCATAATGGTCAGAATGTAGGTCCGTATATCCTCGTCCGAATAATAATCCAGCATCATTTTATCGGCCACAACCAGGGTTTCCACGTTTCTCTCGACACTGACCGACCTTTTAGACCTGCTGTTCAACGTAGAAACTGGCGGAACCTTTTCAAACTCTCGGGCTAGTAATTTAAAAATAATTCTACGTAAGTCTTTTACGTACGACCAAAGATAATTTAAACTTGTACCCTAGATTCGAATACTGAGAGCTTTCCCATTGACGGTTTTGTTACGAAGCGTTTACCCTTTTCCGGCACGTGACCTCAGAAAAATCGGGCTCCATCGGTTGCGGTAAGGCGCAAACCATGGAGCGAATTTTATCTGAGTTCCAGCGGGAAGTGGGTAAGCGCTATCGGCAACGCGCGAGAGAGTGACTTCGAATCTAGGGTACGAGTTTAAATTATCTTTGGTACGACTCAATCCGGGCATCGAGCTGTTACCTTGGTTTCCGCACGTGGAGGGTGCCTTAAAAGAAGAGGGACTCTTTGGCCTTTGATACACCACGTGCGGATGCGGCTTGGTAGGGTCTGGACTCTTCAAGGGCTCGATGAAATACTCCCCTTCCGTCGAAGCAATCACTCCTCTCTGTTAATTAGAGAAGTTTGCGCTAAATGCTGATATACCGAGTAATGGATAACGTTCGGAATAGGCCTGATTCATACGCAGACCTAGGCGTCATTTATACCCTATGCTTCTATACGTACGCTATATATACAAAACTGGATGGAAGTTTTTCGGCGAGCGGCGCATTTGAAGCCCCGTAAAACAGGATATCACGAAAATGGCCAGAATGAAGTGTTAATTAAGGCGCTATTAAAGGAGAGAGGGAGCCTCATCTTGTTATTTCGCAATTGCTTTGGAAGCGATATACGGCATTGCGTGAAAAAATCGACAGGAAGGGGCAGTCAAAAATGAATGTAATTAATGCGTTTAGTTTTGTCGCGGAGAAACGATAAGGAGACGTATTGATGCCAGCCGGTGAACGGAGTTCGCGAAAAAGGAAACATATCGGGTCTTATTACGCGCGTGTAGCGTTAACACCCCGTTTGGTCAGGCTCGTTCTCTCTCTGACATCACAGGGACGTAATAAAATTATTGTACAGCACGACTCCTTACCTTTGCTCCATTTGGGATTTTCTTAATAAATTTGCCGGCGTATAAGAAAAACCAATAGCTATTAGGATGCGAATAATTAAATCCTTGGAAAGAAAGTTTATTTTTTTGGGGTGGCCAACAAGCAAATCCCGCGAGACACGCGAAACGCGGAGATATCTAGTGTGGCAGGTAAGATGGGCGGAGGGGGTGGTCTGGATGATTCACCATCCAAAAACGCGCGCTCCAAAAGCGTCTTTTACGGAACTGTAGAAACAGGGGTAAGCGATGAAAGAAGTTTAATCAACTCGGCGGGTTGTTCTCTCCGCGCTTTTCTGATTATTTCGCTCGGTTTGTTATCAGTCGGTTTTTCGGCTCTAATAGAATCCGCGGCTGTCTCTCATTAACTCCGCTATCATTTCCGCTCGTTCGCCTTCTTCTCTTTTTGGACAGTCGAAACGGATGTTGTATTCTTTCGCTTCTTACACCCACTACGATCATAAGTCTATTATTATTTCAAAGGCGTATCAGCTAGTCGAAATATTTACTGACAGCTTTGTGTGGAGTGACGGAAATTGACGTCATACCTCATATGATAAGCTTATAGCGTATGTAACGTAATTACTCATAAGTATACCCCTAGCTCTTATTTCTTCACTAACGGTTTGTTTCGCAGATATTGCGTCATCCGTACCCTACGTAATATTTGACATCATCGAATCTCAAATGCTGATTATGCCGACGCGCAATTAGCTCTAGGTCTGAGAAACCGACGGCCATTATTTTAGTAAACAAACCGGTTTTAGGAGCTAAAATGAACTACAATATAGTGTCAAGTGCTGTTAAATGCAATTAATTTGCAAATTAATGAAGTTCTCGGAGACTAGGGTTCTAAAATAAATTTGCATTGTCAAATAAAAAAAGCAGGTTTATTGGGAAAAAGTAGTTAAAATTCAGGTTGAGCTTTTCTGGGACATCTACAAGGTTGGAGTCTTTGAAGATACTTTTGAGCCTAGGCCTAAATCTTCTAGGCTTGATATGGGTTTTAATAACGCTGGTGGAATATTTTCGGAAAGCGATCACTGAACCGCATTGGTCATTTTCCACAACCTTTTCTTTTTCTAAACTACTCATTATTTAACTTCATCCGCACAAACCGAACGAGTTTATAAATTTCAATCAAGCTACATTGGGCTGACTAAAATTCCGACACCAAAAATTCCTTCTCAATTTAGAGGTTTTCCATTGGCTTAAATACATATGTTAGTAGCCAATAGTGTGACTCCCAAAATTACTAGGTTAAAATCTAACGTAGTCCCCCTTTTTAATGGTTCGTGGTGAAACAAACCGTTAGTGAAGATTTTTGAATGGAATAAAGGTACAGTGGCATACTTATGAGTAATTATTTTGCATATGCTTATAGTTATAACGCGTCGTCAAGGCTCCACTGCAAGCGCTCACTATGTCGACGAAGCCTAATGACTTAATCCGCACTTATTAGAAAATATGAAGCCTAAAAAATGACGAGATCCACCGTTGACAAAAAAGAACATTAAACTACGCGAAAAAGTAAAAAAGATCAAAGATTAGTTTAACTTTTTCGCGAAGTTTCACGATTTAAGCTTTGGAACTTCGAGATACATTTTTAAGCCTTGTCAAAGCTAGAGTGGCTATTCTTGTACGTATGGTCATTCTAGAAATTAATATCGACAAAGATTTAACACGCCGAAGATAAGGAACTGACACACTTATGTGGAAAGTAACTATAAACTTCTGGTACGCGCTATCTCCGAGAGCGCGATAACAACCAGAATATCAGGGCGTAAACAAGTAGCTGCCGACTAACGGGCTCCAAAGACCAGCCCATTCATCTCGCACTAGATTGCGTACAACAAGATCGATAATAATTTTGAAATGTTACCCGTATTCTATTGAATAAAATAGGCCCAGAAGCGTCGAATTAATAGCCTTTAAAATAACCACAAAATTATTTTGAAATTTTGACCAAAGGTTGATAAAAAATTTAAAACAGAATGTATTCGTGGCTTCTCTTCGGGCTTATTACAATCATAAGTAACATATTATCATTAAGTATGACACTTCCTATTGCTTTAATGCTAATTTTCTAACCGAACCTTTTTTCGGCTGTGACTTGGACTCGCGACTTACAGTTTTGGGTGACTACTTTTTGATAAAAATTTAAGCCTAATATCGGAGAGCACGTTCTGGAGTCGCGAGGGGCTTTGGCTTTGTTTGGAAGCGCGCGTGCGAATCACGCGTGATAAAAAACATGAGCTCGTGGCGCCGAGAAAAACTATTTTAATTTTTATAATTTTAGCCTAATATTCCGCCTATCGATCGGAAACCAGATATTTCGGCTTAGCGGAAGTCTCGCGTATCTTAGACATTAGAGGGCTCTGTGCTGAGAAAACATCTTGATTACGCAATAACTATGAAAATCAGTTTGGTTGTAAATCTCGTTAATTGTCATACTTATTGTAATTATGTTACTTATGTTACAACGCAATGAATAATACAATAATTTTCTTTGGATACTTTTTCTTTTCTTATTTTTTAAAAACTAACATATTTTTTGCTTGCTGTATAATTTTATTATATTTTTAAAGTAAACTACACTTAAAACTACGAAGTATCCGTCACTTTTAGTCAATTTTATTTATAACCTTTACTGTGGTTACCCATGGAATCTCAAATTTCAAGTTTATGATTAATAATAATAATAATAATCAGCTAGGCTAATACCCACCTTCGGCCCAAGTCATCGACTCATCGAGCGACTTATTATGCCTTTAAACAGGTGGCCGGGTTACAACGCGAGCCAACAGCTCCCTACACCAGTGGCGTCGCCTGGGATTTCATTTTGAGGGGGCCAATCTGGGCCAACTATTACTAGTAGAACTTAGATAGGATGAAATGCCGATTATATATTTTTCCTTTCGGTTTTACAAAACACCAATGAAAAAAAAGTAAAAAAATAAAAATATTTGTACGTACGACCATACAACTGCAAAACAAACTTAAGCAACCTGATTCCCTAAGATCAGCAGTGGCGTACCTATGGGCGGCATTGTTTATTCAATTACAAAAAATTGCGATTTTTTGTCATTCTTGCGTTGCACAATAATACGTTTATTTAGAAACGCTACAGCTGTTTCGGGACGTGCGAGTCGTCCTTAAATAAACGTATTATAGGTCGGTTTACAGTTCGTTCGACGCAGAGTTTGCTTTACAGGGGTACGCAAAAACTCGGATTTTTTAGCTTCTTTCAATCGAGAGATGGCGTCAAGAGTTCCTAAATTGTAGCGAAAACGTACTAGTGGCGCCATCTCAAGAACTTCTGAAATTAAAAACAAAATTCTTACATCGCCCTGCCCCTGTGACTTACTACCCAGTTATACATCAGTAAACCCACCTATTGTGCAACAGTGGTGTGATTATTTGTTAATTGAGTACTAAGCA
Source organism: Leiobunum rupestre (assembly GCF_980474605.1). NCBI lineage: Eukaryota > Metazoa > Arthropoda > Arachnida > Opiliones > Sclerosomatidae > Leiobunum > Leiobunum rupestre. The sequence goes on from NC_143394.1 coordinate 50,549,772, forward strand.
CGAGTTAGCCAGTAAATAGTTTAAAATAGTATTATAGTTTTTACTGCTTTAACTATTAAACGATTCGGAGGGGCGGTAAATTCGTGATCCGCCCCGAGCGTCAAAGGGTCAAGGTACGCCACTGAAGATGTGCTGTTAGATCGATAGTAGTAGTTCAGTAGTCTATACATTCTTTTGCAGTTGAGGGAGCTACGGCATACGGCCAATTTTGAATTTGGTGGGGCCATGGGAAACCGAAGAACTCGGGGGAAAACACCTTAAACCAGTGGGGTAGAGAACTTGCAAACTCAACGCGGAAGGAGTTGTTCCGAGTTTTCACCCAGTTAGGATCGAACCCGGCTCCTCTTGCTGCGAGGCGAAAGTGCTAACCACTCCGCCACCCCAAATCAAATCAATTTGTTCAAAGTGATATTAATTACCGTTATGTAATTATGCCACTTTTGGTCTCTCTATCATTGGTTCTCTAACACTGACATCTTTCGAAGAGATTGAAGCGAATGCCGGTGACGTATTTGCCCCCCCCCCCTTTCTCGTGCCAGTAGGGAAATTGGACGCGCGTGCAAAATCTACTAATATATCAAGAGCGCGCGCCCAAAAAATTAACTCTTATGTCGATATTATATTTCAGAATCACCTATTCTACGAGGGAAAGATACGGAAGCGACAACTAGCAGACAGCGTGTATTTTCTAGATGCGCCATCTTCCCACCAAAAGCCAACAAAACAAACCAACTCCACGTTACTCCAGGGCTATCAACATTATTAGGTCTAAGTTACCGAGTTCTTTTTTTCCAAATACTAATTTTGGTCACCGATAGATGGCACTATTACGTAGCGCATCTAGAAAATAAGGGTCTTCCGCTATAGCTGTCTCTTACGTGTTTTTCCCACGGGCCCGTGCGCAGCGTAAGGTATCTATGCTATTTCATATATCTATGATTCGACCTTGATGCCCACGGATCGTCTCAAAATAGTCATTCTCCATTAATATAAACATATGTAAAATAGTCACTCAAAAGTATGCCATAAGAGCATTTTCTTTTATGAGCCCTTGTTCACGGGATATGACCTAAATTACGTCACTTCCAATTCAGTGACGAAATACGCGTCATCAACTATATAGATGAGAAACGGAAATTACAGAAGTGGATTTTGAAATCGCGCGGAATTCCTCGCGTGATTCTGGCTTAGCTTAGCTCCCGCCCCGCCATAGCGCGATAATTAATCGAATTTTCCCTTTTCGGGGTACTTATGAGTAATTATGTTACATATAATATCATAAGACTATCAAGGCTTGGATTAACAATAGTAGTGCCTACCTGGATATATCACATGGAAAAAACCTGACTACAAATGACTTTTGCGACAGCAGCGCTTCTTCGGCGAAGTTAACGGTGAATTTTCACAATGCGTAGGAGGGTGGTGGCAAGCCCTGCAAGCCACGCGATCCAACAGCTCCCTACACTAACTATTACCGTTAACCTCAACAAGTTTTTATAGAAGGGGAAACCGAAGAGCTCGGGGAAAAACCCCTTTAACCAGTGGGGAGATAACTTGCAAACTCAACGCGGAAGGAGTTAATCCGAGTTTTCACCCAGTGCCACAAGCTGGGATCGAACCCGGCTCCTCTCGCTGCGAGGCGGAAGTGCTAACCACTCCGCCACCCCACAATTGGCGAGGGAAGGCAATTTCCGAATTTCCCCCTTCCGACGGCAGCAGGCGCTAAAGCGTCTAACCAATGAAAAATGTACGCGAAAAAATGCACGACTTTTGACGGGTTGCGTTCTCCTTGCGTAGGGTGCTGCGTTGGTGGCTCCGAGGGGGAAAAGGTCTTTGAAGGTCAGCTTAAGACGTACTAGGGGTCTCCAAACTAGAAAACGTATGCTTAGGAAACGTGCACCCACCAATCCGTAGCAGTTGCTCAGAACAACGTTGGACTTGGTATCGTTGAGCACTTTTCCTTTGTAAAAGCAAAGGCGGTCGCTCTTGGAAATGGCCGCGGCTTCTTTGGGTTTCGCCGCCAAGCTGGCCGACCGTTTCTCGACGATCAAGCCAGGCCCGAAGAAAGCGTGGTTAGGCGTCAACTCCACCAGATACTCTTTGTCAGCTATCCTGACTTGATAGTGAAGCGTTGGATCTGTCCTCTCCGCGTCCCTCCGTCGCCGCTTTTTCGAGGATCCATCCTCAACGTCACGATCTTTTCGGAGGCTGTAGGATACGAATCTGCCCTGTGCGCTCACCGTCACCGGATAGACGACCTCTCCGTCGTACCCTTTCGACGAAATACTACCTAAACAATGGTAAAAGATTCAAGTCCACACTATACGAATTCGAGAAATATCAAGGACATTTTCGCGAGAAATCCGCGGTTAAGAATCCAGTTTGTAACAAGTATTTTCAGAAGAAAATAGGGGAAGTACGTATCTGTAGCTTTGAGCTGTAGAAGGCGTCGTGTGACCCACGAAAACACCTTTTTACGCATAATTAACCAAAATGAAAAAGTAGTTCCACTTTTGTTTTGTTTCAACACGGCGATAAACGACGAGAGTAAAGACGCCTTAGCTCATTTAGCAGATAATGAAAAGGACAATATGTTACGATTGTTCAATTTGATAAAAATTTATTATTTAAACGATGTATTCATCCGCGATTCCCCGCCAAACCGTTCTGGCGCGAAAATTCGTGAAAAGTGACGCCTTTCCAATGCTGACTAGAAGCGTACTTCCCCCTATTTTCTTCTGGTATTTTGTAAAAAATGTCGCGAATATCATTCCAGGAAAAATAAGCGAGTACATTTCCCACTATCTCTCACTTTTAGCGTATTTTCGCTCAATTGTTTGATGAAGTTTTGTTTGGAATTTTCATCCGTAAATGATATTCTTTGATCGCGAGTTGAGCTAGCGCGATTAAAAACGGCGAAACTTATTAAAATTGCCTCAAGCTCTTCGCGGATAATCGCTCAATCTTTCGAAATAAACGCTTTGCGGTTTTCGCGAAGTATATACGCGTATATAATGATCTTGGAGTCTTTTTAAGCGCATTTTTTCTCCTCATTTGTCAGTAATGGTTCCGCGGTTTTTCTACCTAAAACGCCGGCTAGATTTGTACGCTTCGATAAGGAAACAACTATATTTCGAACGTTAATAGTTAAGGGCTCGTCAAATTACGCATTCAAAACAGGATCCGCTTCCCCCAAAAAAACCCACGGATAGAAAATTATAACGCGTCTCAACTTTCAGCCAGGGAAATACGCGTAATCATCGCGTTCGGGGCTAATCACGATTGTACGTCGAAAGAGGTGTAAATCAAATTGTATATACGTAATGATATAATAATATTTGCCCCGGCTTATGTAATGATTAGATTTGGAGATATTATATCGGCTAAAGTTTGGGAAATAAAAAAACCGCTTAGGATTAGGAAACGCGGATAAAGTTGGAAATCGTCAAACTTTGCGCAACGAAGTGCCAGTTTTATACTAATAGCGTTTAATTTTAGTTTCCGCCCCTGTAACGAGAGAAGGCGCCACACGCCTTTTTACAATTAATTGAAAAAACAGACGCGAAAAATAGCCGACTAATTGCCAGGACGAATCGACCATGACGCTTTCCAATTTAAAAATTCCTCGGTAATTTGACGATGTTGATGAAATACGAGCCCTAACTCGGAGACTTTCCTCTATAATTACGGTAACAACGATTAATTATTTAAAAATAACATTCCGTTTCCCCGTTTTAGGATGAACAATTCAGCGATTTCGTGGAAGAGACCGAGGAAGACGCGAAATAAAATAAAATAAAACAGGCGTATCAATGTATTAATTTAAGACTTACTTTGTCGCGGGTTATCCAACAAGACGCGACAGTAATAACATCGGATACTTAAGAACAAAGTTAAGATACCAACGACTGGAGCTTTCCTCATCGTATTCTTGGTTAGCTTTTCATTCAAACAAATTTTCTTGTTTTGCCAATTTCTCGTTCTACTACTATTCGAGCGCCAACGAAAAAAAATTGTTTTTATTTTTAGCGAAGAAAACGCTCCAAGGATGTTTTCTTTTTTCCGTCTTTTAAAGCGAAATAAATTTTTGTTTAGCGTCGGGGGAGAAGAGCGCGACTTTGCTTTCAACGACCAAATAGTTTCAGTTCGCGCCAGGAGCCTCTCGGTCTGTAGTAAAGAAAGTGTACTCTAACTTTAGCTGGATGGAAAGGCTAAGCGAAGGAACGTCTTCCTCCTCGCGTTTCCCGCCAAAGTATCCCTTTCTACAGGGGGACAGACGCCCTCTCGCGTTCCTAACTAGAACTATCATCTCGCTTCGTTCTCCGGCAGCGACGACACCCAGTCTTTGGGGGAGAAGCCCGTTTTCTCTCTCTTTGCATTCGCACCTTTTCGTCTCAATGGGTCGGTAGCTTATTTCGAAGGGCGACCGCTCGACGCCACGCGTCTTTCCGCGGCCATCTAAATACGCGAGAACTCTTCGGGGGCGTAGCGAAGGGTTGTCTTGTACTGCAACTTGCGAGTTCCAAGTTTTATCAACATCTGTCCCCTTCTACCCGACTACTCTCATGGTATTATCATAGAGGAACTATTTTGAATTTATTAAGCGAATAAATAAATATTTTGTCTATAACGCAATTTACGCAAAATGAAATCTTTTAAAAAAGGCGGTGTTTATCACGGACATTTCAGTCGGAGGACGCGCTAACGCCATCTGTGGCGAAGCTAGTGTGCACGAGGGTAGTCGCCCTAATTTTAATATTTTCATTAAATTTTTCAATTTAGTCATAAAAAATATTTATCGTCATTATGATTAAAAGTCTTTATAATAACGAATTTATTAAAAACCCTAGCTTGACTTAGAAAAGGTGATAAACAGAATAAATCCATTGTGCAAACGCTATTTGGTAATTTAGAGCTTAGTTCAATCGATGGTTCTTTTACGAATTGTAACCCGCGGGCTACCTGAATTAATGGCTTTTTAAAGTCGCTTGATGACTTAGGCGTAAGGTGGTGCCTAGCTGATTATTGTTATTATTGATTTTGATTATAACCTCTAATATTTCCCACCGCCCTCCCGAGCGTAGAACAAATAACGCCACCTGTTTTACTACTTTTCAACTAAATGTATGAGAAAAGAGCCGACGACTTTTGGATTTGAATGTTTCTAGGCTGTTGTACAGATTAGAATATTGAATGAAACTACGCACAAAGCCTATATTGGCGGTTCCCTCAAAGCGCTTTTCACATTTTCGGTGCTGCTTTCATTGCGCCTTCCGCAATTAGTGATTAAATTTCCTATAACATACTTTAAAGTTTCAGACGGGATTTCTGGTGTCTTGATCTTTTTGGCTTTTCTTTCAAATCTATTTCCCGATACTAGCGACATACTAGCAATTCTATGGTACTATTGATTATATTGAAATTGAAATTTTAGGTATAATAATTACAGTACCAATTTAACCCAGCCACCTGAATTAAAGGCAATAAAAGTCGCTAGATGACAACAAGGGCCTAGGGTGGTTCCTTGGGTATTAGCCTAGCTGATATTATTATTATTAGGGTTCATAATCAAGTATATATCGCTACGCAACCAAGGTTCGTAAAAACACTTCGTACAATGCTACGCCCCCTTTGGTTCTCCATTGAAACCTAGATAGGTAGTGGCATAAGTGTATAATATTATTACATAAGTGTGACACATCCTATTCTTCACATGCATAATTTTACTAATTGCTATTCACAAAACAGATTGCATTACGGTCTTCGTCGCCGTTTTGCGTCCGCTCGCTAATGCGGCACACGTAGCCATTTACAGCGCGCCTCGCTAGGGGTAGATTTTCTTCTTGTGATGTCGTCACTCCGTTACTAGCTCTCAGTAAAATATTCCCCAAATTGACAAACTTATGGAACAATATTATAGACTTATGGTAGTTTGATAATTTTATTTAAGAAAAAACATTCTTGTGACTTTTTAATTTGTCTGTAGCACACGCTAGATCTTAGGCGCAACCTCGGAGAAGCTAGCGCCGTTACGTCATCTAGACTCGTTTCAGTTAGTGAAGGGAGCTGTTGGCTCGCGTGGCATGAAGGGCTTGCCAGCACCCTCCCACGCATTGTAACCCGGCCACCTGTTTAACGGCATTAAAAGTCGCTAGATACCAGACGGGTCTTTTTCACTCAACGTATTATAAACCACTGGAATGAGCTCCCCTCTGCCGTCAAAACTAAATCCTCGGTTGGTTCTTTTAAATCACGTTTGGACAAGTTTCGGGGCTGGACCTTCTAGTCATTCCACATTTCCCCCTTGTAAATATCTGATTTAGTTTTATATTATTGTATAGTGTGTTGTATTATGTACCGCTTAATCTATTTAGCTTCCCCAATTCACCTGTTCTTGTCTGTACAAAATTTTTATACTGTTCCGCTTAGTTTTCATATTATCCCCTTTGTTTGTTTTTATCTATATCTCTGTCTTGTGTTGGTAATCTTGTCTTGTATTATTTTGTTTTATGTTAATATTGTTTTTGAATGCTTGGTGTACGTAATATAAGTGCGTATTCAGGAGCCCAATAAGTGTATTTCACTTTCTCTATCCTGACAATAAAGTATTATTATTATTCTCCTGATGGTGGGCGGCATCCACTCTTTAACTTAGGATGGCACTTTATATATCAAACGATAAGAAATCCCGTAGCCTCAACAGCTTTTGTATTAGTTTGCCTACCTGTGTCTACTAAGGGTGTATGGGTTTGCCCACTCGAATACACTGATGTGGAACTAATATTACGGCCTGGGCCGACTTGTTTCCCAATTTAATACGATTTTGATTTTGTGCTCGGAGGTTACCAATGGAAAACGCTATAAAAGGAACACGCAAAAATTTGCTCCGATCTCGATCCGTTGAAATCGGCAGATCGGTTTAGTGCGATCTCGGAGCAGCCGAGAGCGGGAAATGGAACACGCGAAACTTGCTCGGAGCAGATCCGAGCACGCGAAAGATGCTTCAATAAATCATCCTCCCAGGAAATCGCCAAGAAGTAATATTTCAGAGAGTCACCTTTACAAAGCAATAAGCGTTCCCTATGGCGTTCCTTTTAACCAGGTAGCTTTTTTGACATATTAACGAGATATAAGGTCCTAACTAAAGGGTAGTTTGGGGGCTTGCCCAACTTGTTTAGCTCCGGGGGTCCAAATTAAAACGTAATAACTTAATTACTTTTAAATTTAAAATTGTCAAAATTATTTTAGTCACTAAACAAGATGTTGTTAAAATACAAAATTAAAAGAGTTCAGCTGGGTGAAAACTCGGAACAACTCCTTCTGCGTTGAGTTTGCAAGTTCTCTCCCCACTGGTTTAAGGGGTTTTCCCCCGAGTTCTTCGGTTTCCCCTTCCATAAAAACTTGTCTAGGTTAACGGTAATAGTTAGTGTAGGCAGCTGTTGGCTCGATTTCGTGGCATGCAGGGCTTGCCACCACCCTCCTACGCATTGTAATCCGGCCACCTGAATTAAGGGCTTCAAAAGTCGCATGATGACTTAGGCCTAAGGTGGTGCCTTGGGTATTAGCCTAGCTGATTATTATTATTATTATTATTTTCTGGAAATTCTTCCGGAAAATTAACAACACTAGTTTATATCTATAAGATATGGTCCCCTCTGCATCACGACTTGCGTTGCCCTTTAATAAAACCGTTTTTACGTTTGACAAAAAAATCATTAAGCCATAAGCCCATGTTTTTCTCCATAGCGTGAATAGTTCATTCGTAGCCTCCGTTATTATTATTATTTTGATAATAACGGAGGCTACGGTTCATTTTAATGTTTGGCAGCATGACGTAGGTAATACGTCACCCACGCTTTTTCCGGCCATAGCCAAAGCTATGGCGTGACGTCACGCTGCCAAGTCCCTGTAAAGTTGCGTAGCCAGCAATAATAATCATAGTTATTATGTCAGCGAACGAAAGAGCAAATTATTGAAGTTATTCAAAGAGTTTCTGATTTAAACTATAAAAATTTATTCGGAAATCATTAGTTGTAATGCAATTATTTAAAATTATACAGTTCGACGTTAAAACAATAGACGTAAAAATACAATCGGTTTTTACGGTTTCTTATACCTGTAATGATCCAACATTTCTTTTACGGACAGTTGTCCCGTCGATAGTCCGAAGGATTTACCATTTTTCGGCCTTCTCTTGGAAAGACCAGGTACGCGACACGTTTTCTTGACACTCGCGAAACTACTTCGCGTTTTGACTACTAACTTTGGATCGACTACGACATCATCGTCCGATATCACGTGAATTTCCCGCGGTACCTGAACTTCCGGAGAACTCTTGACGTGGTCCGACCCAGTTGAGTTCAAAGAACAATTGCCAACGTCGCTTTTCTGAATAAGGATCGGTTTGAAGGAACTTCTGGTCGCGATCGTAGAAAACAAGATTGGCCCATCGGTTTTGGTCTCCGTCTTCGACGTCCACGCAAACTCTTTTAGTTTGGTGAATGTGTTTTCTTTGGCACTTTTATCAGACCCCTTTCGTTCGAATTCCAAGTGTTCCGGTTCTTGAATTGTGGGTTTAAAAGTGTTTTTGTCTTCTACAACGTTTGTCTTCCCATTCGCGTCTTGTTTTCGGCATTCCTGCTCGAGTTGGTCCAAAAGGGAAGGACCGTGGATGCTGGGGATAGGGACGTTGGAAGTCCTTTTATTGAAAAATCTACTGGAAACGGCCCGTTTTTCGCTACTCTTACTCTTTAAACTGAATTTGTTTCGGATTGGCGTAATGGAGTCGGTTGTGACGGGTTCTGGTCGCGTGGGTAAAGACTCAATCTTTTCTCCGCTCCAGTCGACACTGTTCTCTATCTTTTGTCGCTTGCGAGGCGTTTCCCCCGCTGAAGCCGAATACAGCTCCATCAGGGCGTTATCTCCAGGATAAAACGCTTGTCCACCATCTCCAGATTCGTCTTTTACATTGATAATACGTTTTTTTGGGCTAAGTCTCCTGGACTCATCGACTGGCTCGTTTTGGGGTTTATACAAGTTTAATAAAACGTCGTCGTCCGCAAGTTCTGATGGGGTCTCCTTTGAAACCAGCTCTTTGGCCTTTTTCTCCGGAGTTTTCTTTTTGGGTTGGAGAAAGCCATAATCTACAACTAGTACTTTCCCGGCTGTACTGGTATCAATTGGTTGATCTTCGATGGCAATTGTGGTTCTAGGTCGATAAGTTTGGTCCCATATACTTTGATACTTTTTACTTTTTACCCCTTTGTGACATTTATTTTCGCCAAAACTGGAAAATGAAGAGCTGAACGGCTTCTTCGTGTGGTAATTTAAATTCCCCATAGATATCGCCAGTGCTATTTCATCAGAGAAGTACTTTCCAGCATATTCCATCGAGTCTGGGTTCGTGATGTCGTTTGGGTATGGATTTAAAGGTAAAAGTTTTCTTTTCAAAGGGCAAAATACAAGCTGGTAGAGGAATGTATTGTTGGCACGAATGAAGCCTGCTTTATAATCGCTGGTGACCTTATCCACTAATTGGGGCATTTTCAAATATATGGGAATTTTTGATAAGACGAATGAAATATCTGGGTTTGTTACTTGGCTGAAAAACTTGACAGCTTTTACTAAACCAATACCAGGTAGAGAAGCTAAGTAATCACAACCGGACAAAATGCAGGAGTAACGGAACTTTTCAAATGTAAAATGTCCACCTTTACAACCCAAAGATTGATTTAGCTGGTTTTTCTCAATAAGTAGACCTCCACCTTCAGAATCCATTTTGAAAAACACTTTCTCGCAACCAAATAATATCAAGTCTGAATCTTCGGTTATTATTATATCTGCTATTCCGCATAAATTTAGATACGCTAGTTGTGCATCCGCTTCATAGGGAGCAACTATACAATCCACTCCCATATCTTTGCATGCCATATAAACCTGATGAGCCATTTCTGGTGTTACATCAACGCAGCGCTGAAAGCATTCTCTAGCTTCTCTAAATTTCCCCTCTTGTAGAAATAATCTTGCTTTTTTACGATTTATTTCTCGGTTTTCTCTTCTTTTTGCTTCAGTTTCTGATTTTGAAGGTAGACATTGGCCGTCGAATACTAGTATTGGTTTTATTCCAAAACTTAGAAGCAAATTTATTCTTTTAACACAATACAACACAAAACCATTTGTTGGTTCGCCCTTTACCAATTTATCAGCACAGGAGAAGGCGCCTTTATGTAACCAACAATATGCATCAATAGCCACAGTACAGCCAGAAAATGCACCGATATTTACCGTTTTCGAAGACTTTTTTAAAAATGGTATTAAACCAGTTATTCCCATAGCCTATAAAAGTGTAAATACAATTAGGCCTTTGTCTGTCAATTAAAATTATATTAGGAACTAAGTATGCAGAAGTATTTAAACTTTACTTACGATTTTTAAAGATCAAATATTCTTTCTTAGTAAAATAAAATTACAAAAGAAAAATTTAAATTAATTTTTTTTAAATCGTTCTTTATTCTAGAAAACAGCAAGAGTACCAAAAACAACTAACTCATTTTTGGCGGGAAAACCAGATGAAATTAGTGATTAGCCAATAAGGAACGCGCTCCTAAAACACATTACACATGTATGAACGATAGGGAAAAGGTGCACGAGGAAATGATGGAAGAAGCTGCTCAAGAAACAAATAGCCTTAAATTATTTACTCATGGTGAACTTTTACAACCAAAATTAATATTAGTATTAAGTGGGAAACGAAAGTGTGGGAAGGATTTTATTTGCGATTTGCTAGAAGAAAAGTAAGTTTTTTACATTACTATTGATAAGCCTTGGGCTGTCCTGAATGATGTAAATGATATATTTGTTTTGTAGATTTCATTCTTCAGTTTGTGTTATTCGTTTGTCTGGTCCTTTAAAAGAACGTTTTGCAATGGTATTACAAGCTTCTTATGTACACAAATGTGTAAAAATGTTTATTAAATTTAAATTGTTTCGTTTACTAATTCCACTTTATTTTAGGAAAATGGCCTCAATTACTCTCAGCTCTTAGATTCAAGTGATTATAAAGAAATATTCAGAGCGGAAATGATATTATGGGGAGAAGAGAGAAGGAAGAGAGATCCGTATTATTTTTGTAATCATGCTTTGATTCAAACCAGAGATGTAGCAAAAAAAACTCCAATTTGGATTATAAGTGATGCCAGAAGAAAAACTGATTTGAAGTTTTTTAAGGAGTTTTACAATTCCGTTACCAAAACTGTCCGAATAGTAGCTAGTCCAGAAACACGCAGAAAGAGGGGCTTCCAATATACCCAAAGTATGATGTTCTTCCCATAAAATGTTTTGTAAATGATTTGTATTATGTATTTTAGGTATAGATGATGCTGAATCTGAATGTGGATTGGATGATATTATTAATTGGGACTATATAATAACGAATAATGGCAATAGAGATGAACTTAACACATCATTACAGCCAATTTATAACCTTGTACACTCCGCCCAGTAATGATATGGAACATTATTTTATTATGGAATTATAGAAATGGCTAGTTCGGAATGTATTTTTATATTTAAAATGTATAAAAAATTTTATTTTTAAGGAATTTCTTTTGTCTTAAGTCCAATATTTGGCAGCATAGACCATGTTGGCAGTGAATGGCAAACCTCCCTAATTACCAGTCATTGAAAGCTGGGTGCTCATAGTCTTGTGTTTTTTTTTGTTTCTTTTTAGCTCCTATTTCAGTAAGAGCTAGGGCTATATAGCCATAACAGCTCTGATCACATAACAGTGAGTGAAGTCACGATCAGGGTTTACATTAAATAACAATGATACAATAAAATAAAATCTTGAATTCCAGATGCACCGAAGGGAGGGGCCTATGGTCTCCAAGCAGCGTTGCCAGACGTACGATAATTATCGCACAGTGCGATAATTTAATCAAAAATTTTAGGGCGTACTATAATTTTCATGGCGTACGATATCGTACCATTATTTCGATAATTCTGCCTCAACGTACTATAATGTACGATAATCTTTAGATTTTTTTAAAAACCTTCGAACGATTTATATTTTATTATAAATTTATATAACTTTTCTACTTAAAATGAATGATATACATTTTCTGTACGCGTAGTCCAGAGTGTGAGTTTATTACTCCTAGCTATTACCGCATTTTTTAAAACATTTTTAAACATTAAGCTCAGTTAATAATGATAAGACATTTTGTTTATTTCCCTGAATTAAAATTCCTGTAGTGCTTTAAAAAATCATCTAAATTCAACGCATTTATGTATGAATTAAAATTTATCGCCAAAAAGAAATATACGATAATTTTCCAGGAAAATCGAAATTTTTTTGGCCTAGATACGATAATTTCAGATTTTTGATCTGGCAACGCTGTCTCTAAGGAAACTGGGAGGGCGATCAAAAATTCAAACCATTTCGCGCGTAGCTACTAAATTGGTAGCCATTTTGTTGGTAATATCGTCAAAGCTACAAAACGTATTAGATTTATGCTTTAAAATTTTAAATGGGCCCTAAACAAAGCCAGATAAGATTCTAAGGCCGGGTTATTTAAATAAAAAATCAAATTACGACAGAAATATCTACGAAAAGAAGTTAACAAAGCTTATCAAAGTTAGGCCTTTGCGGTCATCCTTTTTACAATTACCTTCACTATCGAATAAAATAAACAATTTTCGCTCTCCCTTGGTAATTGAACTACTCGAACAATTTTTAACCAGGCAGATAACCATTTTTAACGTGAAAATAAATCCTTAATCATTTGAAAATAATTAAAATCTGCAAACAGACGATTGAAACTGTTAACCCTCCCGTTTTACTAAGAAATCTACACCTTCAAAATGGCGGCAAAGAACCATTTATTCTTGCTCAAATTAAATATTTATTCTTGGTTCTTATATCTATACTTGGAACTGCGTCATTGATGACGTAGGGATGCAAACTTATAACCGCCATGCAATAATTGGTGAAGAATTTCACTATAAATTGCAATGGACTGCTCACATATATATTAATTAATATAATATATATTAATATGTTTATTAATTTTAAGCTTTTCTGATAACATTGCCTGTTGCAGTTATATTAAGAGTCACAGATGTAAAAAATATTTTTAATACGTTTCTAAAATGCTGGTCATTTTGATAGTAATGAATGTCATGATCTAAATATCCATTTGGGCAAAATTATTCAAATGTAAGTAGTTTTGTAATAAATTAAACCTTATATTTGGAATTATTTTCAGAATTAAACTGAATATTTATATAAATTAGTATTATAGTGAGGGATAAAAATGGGAATTTCGAAGTCAAAAAAGGGGAAAAAGGGATTTTCATTTAATTAAATTATCGCAAACGGAAAATTTTATATATCAAATGTGGAAGCCCTGTTGAAACAGAACTTAAGTCCCTCAACATGGAGGCGAACGTTATGGCGGCCATCCCGACGAATCAAGATTCTTGCTATTTAGCATTATTAGGGCTTGCGGAAGAATTTAAAACGATGAGTCCACCGAATATTAGATGTTGTGTGCAGTGTTTAGCTGCAATCTTCAATCTTAAACCACATCAAAGAATCGAAGCGAGAACTCATTTGCAAATTGGTAACATCCTGCTTCAATACACTAAGAACACAGATCTGGCACAATCGCATCTCGAAAAAGCAGTAAGATCCATATAATATTTTATAATTGATATATTTCTAATTCGATATATACCATTTTCATAAATGTCCTTGCAACACAGTGGTTTTTGTCACAAAATGTATCCTTTTTTTCATCAATTGACTAATTAGATTATTAGTATATATGTCTCTTAGAGCAAAGTGTTAATTATCGTGGTTTGGCAGTAAAATTGCATCATTCCCTAGTTGGGTATATCTCTCTTAACAGATATATTATAAATGCGGTTATAGTTAATGCCTCCCAATGATAAAATTTCTTTAACTATCTGACAAAGATGGAGATGGTTGGTTATGAAGATATAAAATTTGAGTCAGCCAGTGTTCTTTCTGAAATCTACGAGAAAAAGGTAATATTCTGAAGAAACTTTTGTATGACAGTAACATAGCGGTTGTTGTTTTTCAGAATCAATCGCAATTGGCTAAGCAACTGCTCCGTAAAGCTATTGAAATTTCTCAACGAACATCTGTATTTTGGCATTGCCGACTTCTTTTCCAGTTAGCCGTAAGTGTAACATTGTAACAGCTACTTTTAAGAGAACTATCCAATTAATAATTTTTTATTAGCACATCTATGCCAATGAATGTGACTTCACATCATCGTGTAGTGCATTAGGAGTAGGTGCGGAATATGCTTACCTTTCCGGAGCCCATTATACCAGGATATTATTTTTGCTGTGTAAAGGAATGGTACACATTTCCAATCTAAGGGAATTGCTAATAATGTAGAACTAACTTTCATTATTTTTGTAGCTCTTAATGATTGATCGTAAACTTCAAGAAGTACATCAAGTTTTGACTCTCGCTGGGCAGTTAGTTGAAGCTTGGCAGGGAGGAACAACCCAGAAGGAGGCTTTAAAAGTTTTCTTTCTTGTACTACAAGTTTGTCACTATTTAACTGCTGGCCAAGTGAAAAGTGTTAAACCCTGTTTGAAGCAATTGCAACAAGGAATCCAAACTATAACGTCAATGCACGCTGAAGATGGTAATATGAAAAGTAACAATGAGTGTAGATTATGTTTAAGATTGTGTGATTTTTAGAAATTTTACCATCAAATCCCGGTGATATGTTTCAATGGATGCCCAAAGAACATATGTGTGTTCTTGTATATTTGGTGACGGTTTTACATTCAATGCAAGCTGGATATATGGACAAAGCTCAGAAATATACTGAAAAGGCTCTTATGCAAATTGAAAAACTAAAAAGTAATAACTAGAGTTAGTTTTTTATAGTTTTTGCAAGGTGGTGATAACCCAAACAAATTTGATTACTGATTTTTTAAAACATTGTGATTTATTACAATTTTTTGCGGATTACCTATGATTTGTACACCTGATTATTTAAGCGCCTACCTCGACGGTTTTTTGCAGAGCAAGTTATAATTAATTTATTAAATTTCAGTTTTAGATTCGCACCCAATATTGTACTCGTTTCAGCTGCTTTTGCTGGAACATATTGCCATGTGTCGACTCGTAATGGGGAACAAAACTTTGGCAATTCGAGAAGTACTTAGACACTATGATATTTATACTAGGCCTTTGTTTTATTATGGCTCTTTTTGTGTAGGCTTCGCAAGCACTTCAAATCTGTCGTCAAGAGCCCAGATTATTGAAACGTCATAGTTCGCAATTACACGCGCTTTTGGTAATTTTAAATAAGTAAAAAGAAACTTTACTGAAAAAATAATTTGGTATTCATTACTTAGGGACTATATGCCATGTCCATGAACTGTATGGAGGCTGCTGAAGCACAGTTTGGGGCAGTTCTGAGAGTAAATAAAATTTATAATTTATCATTCATAATATATAATTCAATTTTTTTTTGTACATATTAGTGCAGCACATCCACAGAGTTGTGGATTTTAAGTAGCTTGAACCTGGCAATCGTTTATTTAAGAAGTAAAAGAGACAAGGAACTGGGAGATATACTTTCGAGGCTAAATCCTGAAGTTTTGCCTTCATCATCTCACAGTTTAAGAGCTGGTGCATACTATGTACATGGCTTAAATGCTTTTTTCCAAGCGCGATACAATGATGCTAAGTAAAGTTTTTAACCATAATAGCTAAGTTAAGGCAATTCATTTTACTATTATTATGGCTCTTAGACGCTATCTGAGAGAGACGTTGAAGATGGCTAATGCGGAAGATCTTAATCGGTTGACTTCCTGTTCTTTAGTTCTTCTGGGACATATATTCTTTTCCCTTGGGAATAGCAGGGTATATTTCTTAAGTTTTTAGTGTATTACGTAATTTAATTATTTCCATAACCTTCAGGAAAGTATGAATATGGTCACTCCAGCATTTCAATTAGCTAGTAAAATTCCTGATGTTCATGTACAACTTTGGGCATCAGCTTTACTAAAAGGTGTGCTTGTTATGAATAATGTTACTTTACTTTTTCAATGTTTACTAAAATATTTACTGTCAGATTTGTATCGGCTGTTTAATGACCCTATGAGAGAGCAAGATGCGGTTAAAACTCACAGCAGTTTTTCACAGCTGTTGTTAAATGATCATTTTCAAGCTTCACAACTTGTAGAACACAAATTAATTCAGTGGATTGATGGAGAGCCTCCGATTATGCCAATTCAAGTTCCTCCTCCAGCCACTACAATTCTTTAAAATTTAATTTATAAATAATTTGGACATACTGAGCAGTAATCTGCGTTAATTTTTTAAAACTAATCATTATTTATTTTTCCATATGTATTGGAAGTTTTTATTTTAAAACGTGCAATCAGGAGTATATAATATATCTTTAGAGAAAAGTATTCATCTCCCTATTTATTTGCTTGAAGTTAGGCAGGCTCCCTCAAACTTTTCAAACTAGGTTTCTAAAGAAAAAATTGTGCAGGGGAAAGTACATCCTGATAGTAACTTAGTAAAACTATTGTGGAGGGGAAAATAGGATTTATTAATAGTAAACAAAACTTAAACAATCCTATGCAGTTATAATTTTATGTTTTACACCAATTTTTGGAGTACTATATATGGCATATTTTTGCCAATTTTTTTATCATAATGTCATGTATACTAATAAATAATCTTATAATTATATTTCATACATTATTATGTGCCACAGTTTCTTATCTTCCATGCATTCATGGACTTTTTATACAAAGAATATCTATGGTGCATTAATTTTTTACTGAGGCCTTTTTTTTTGTGAGAAAACTGAGGCCATTTTAGAATGACTGATCATTTTTGGTGACTCTCAGAATACGTCATTAAGCCAAATACATGCTCTTTGTTTTTTTTGGCAATTAAGCCCCATTTTCATGCTCGCTGGTAGCGGGTAAAAATCGACAAAACCCGCTTCAGCTATACACTTTTTCACTTTCCGCGTTGATCTGTTTCAAACAGATATTTTAGCTTCATTTTCACGCTTGCGAGTGGCGGGAGCGAATTTTGGCAATTTTTATCTGCTACCAGCGAGCATGAAAATGGGGCTTTAGTGTGTGGAAAGGAAGCTGTTCCAAGGCTTTAGGATTGGTAGGATTTTGCTCACTAGAGGCGCTTTTCTTTTTGTTATAACATCAATTCTACTTTACTCTACTATTTTTACTAATAACTGATACTCTTAGGAAATAATTATAGACATGGATATATTATATACTTCTATGCAATTTTTTGTAATTAATTTTCAGTTTTTGTACAAAATTTGTATGACTTTTAATAATAAATTTTAAAATCAATAAAATGTCTTGGAATTTTAGCTATTTCTAAATTTGACTTTTTTATTTATCGAATACTTCTTACCCCCCCTTGGCTATGGTGTTGGTGTAGCACCAGACAGCTTAGGGCAACGAAAGGTGTTCTAATTTTCTAACTAAACCGTCGCCATAAACAGATTTTATCACTTACCAAATATGTAGCTCAAAATTGGTCATAAACTGCTTGGGGGTAGTCCAAAAGTATTCGCATAATAGAGCTGCTAAGTCATAACTAGAGGACGCCACGTTCTTGGGTACTTTTTTACTTAAAATAAAGTAAAAAAAATTGTTACGGCTAAACTACATTAGGCCTAACGTATGAAAGTTTAGAAGACATGATTGTCGGTATTATTTATAGCTAACTATTATTTTTATATATTAATAAACAGTTTATAATACCCCTTTGCCAAAAAGCGAAGCTGTGGTAAGCATTGAGTTAATATATGGTTAAGTTATAGTTATACAATTTTGACCAAGGCTTAACGTGAGTTGAACCACCGCGAATCCAATCCCTTTAATATATAATGAATATGATATGATTGGCTTCTATTACTTGGCCCTAAAATCCAAGGCTTATATTTATGTTTTGAAGAGCCTGCGCGTCGAAAAAGAATAACAAAAAAGAGGGTTTTTAATTGCTAGTTTAACAAAGAATATTATCCAAGATGTATGATGAACATAATGTAGGCGTTTATTTTAGTTAAGGGCTTGGCCTTTGAAACTGTTGGAATGATAGTACTAGTACAGGATTGTAATCCAAGATCTCAAGGCTTACTAATCGCTTGGTAATTATAGGCCTACAAATACTTCTTAACAGTTGACTTTTTTGTTTGATATAGTCTATAATTTTGTAAAATATCCATTTGCATATTAATATGTAATTTACTTAAACACTTTTAATGTGTTGTAAATCCTAAGCGAGTTGTTAAGTAGTTAACACGCTCATGTACGAGCAGTTTTAGCTCTGGTTCTCTACCAGCTTAGAACCTCTCCTGCTCAGAGTATGCAAGTTCTCACAACATTTTTTAAAAGGGGTATTCCTCTTCAGGTTAAAGCAATAGTTAAGTGTAGAGACATAAGTGGTTAGTTGACTGTCCTCGACTCTCCCAAATGGCTCAGACCACTCCTCTGTTTTATATTCTTATAAAGAATAGAAAAATTATTGTAACTCGCGTTATTGAAATATGAAATAGTTTTGTTTAATCTAAACATTTGAGTTTTACAAATGTTATAAGTGACTATTTAAGTCTTTAGTAAGTTTTATTTAGGTGACCTGATGTCCTTGTTGGGAATTTTTATTTTTAACGAATCAAATTATTTCAATTATTCAATACAGAGAGCAAAACGTAGATGTACTTAGGGTTTTTTATAAAGGCTTGTACATAAAATTAACCATTTTGGGTTTAATTCTTTAATTTTACATTTTGTGTAGATTTCTTAAGTAAAGTCAATGCAAAATCTACAAATCAATTACCTGAAAGTGATCAAACCCAATTTTTTTATTAGTTTAAGTAATATTTAGTATTTGGTTTTTATTATACCCACACTTTAGTTAAAATGTGTAGTACCACGAACTAAAGGTATAAGGTGCTGGGGAATTTGTTATATTAACTTTAATTTTATTATCATGATTTAAAGTTGCAGAAATGCTGAAACCAAACTTCCTAAGCTGTCTTTTAAACAAGAATCAAAAGAGCACTGAAATAGTCGTATTATTGTTGCTTCAATAAGACATGGAAATAAGATGGCGGACAACCTTCTGCTCAAGTACCTGAAAAGGACTCCAAGAGTTCAAGTGGAGAAGCTTTCGGATGCAAATAACTTGAGCCAAGTGAAAGTCAAACAAGAAAAGAAGGATAATGAACCTTCTAAATCTGAACCTACGAAAGTCATTCAGTCCAATTCGAGCAACAAAAACTCAAGTTCCTCCTCGAAGGATAATGCAAGCATATCACAGAACAAAACGCCCGTGGCAAAGCCTCCGGAAATCGCGCCGGCTCAAGATGAATCGCAAGAAATTGATTTCTCCAGCATCATGGGAAAATTTGGATGGGTTGTTATTGGAGATAATAACCTGCCCTTTATCCTCAGAGGTGATGAGAAATTTGTGGCCGTCCGTATTGTGGAAAGCGAAATTATATCCAAGTATACCAAACTATTACCATGGCACGTTTTTACATCAACGAATATCAAAAGCTATTACGTGACAGAAAATGAAGCCAAGCTACTCAATGAAATCAATGATTTTCATTCTGATCACCGCTTTGGCCTAGCCCAAATCTCGATAAAAGACGTTGTGGTCTCAGTTTCTGATGCTGTCAAATTTGAAGCCTATTTAGAGGTCTGTAAGGCTAAGCTTTTTCCTGAAAGAACTTCAAGATCAGAGAGGTACAGAGGGAAATGTGGCATATTGCAAATCAATGAGAAAATTTTAAGCCCGTATCTGGTGAATAATGGAGTAAAGCTAGTACCTCAGGATTTTCTATCCGAGGGAATGTTTGTCTCCAAAAGTTCCGTGGCAATGGAAGACTGGGATGTGGCCTATCTTAAATTCATTTGTCACGTCACTGGTCTTGACACCTTAAAAATCAAAACTGGATCTATGCTTTGTCCAGTTGAAGAACTCGAAGATCTTGTAACTGGGAAATTGGTTGAAATTGAAGAGAAACCTTTATCACTGGCTAATCAGACTATCACTGCTGGAAGTTCAGAGAATTGGCTTCAGCAACAAGCGTTGAAGAATGCTGCTAATATTAGCAAGCAGTTGTCCCAAATGTCTAAAGTTGGGAGTTCCATTGGAACCCACGCTGGTAGTAGTTATTGGAACTCTACGTCTCTTCCAGAGGGCTTGAGAATGAGTGGTGCTACGTGTAGTAAAGTTAATGATAATGCTTCGGATTTATCATATATATTGGAGAAATCTTCGAGTGGAAGTGTTCCCTCTAGGTTTATGGACCCACCGCTTGCAAAAGTATCCACTAACAGAACACCCGTTCGAAATTATTTTCCTGGACAAAACAATGTATCAAATAATTTATTTCCACGACCTCCTCCTCTTATTCGGTCTGGTAGACAACTAATTAATTCCAGTCAAAGCGCAAGTGGTTTACCATCCTCCATGGAAAGTTTGAGTAGGCCTCCGCCTTTGCAGTCTACATCCAATTTATCCACCTCAATAATCGATGCTCACAGAAATTCTTCACTGACTAACCTTATTTCAAACGGAGACTCCTCTGCTTTCCACAGTTTCACGGGTCTCCCAGAAAATTTTATTGGTTTTCCAAATGGAATGACTTCGTTAAAGAGTCTTCAACTTGGGCGGTATGCTAGTGGCAGTGAAGAAGTTCCTGAGCGGTCAAACATGAGGAAATTAAATACAGGAAGCTTAGTGATTCCTCCTCATCACTATCCTACCCCACCTCAGTCATCTCCCCTGCAAGCCTCAACTACTCCAACCCCAGTCTCTTCTTCCTTACCTCTTAGCGTACTTGATGGATCTTTAGCTCATCAGGCCATGCTCCAGAGTGAATTCATTGATCTTTGTAGTCCTCCACCGTCTCCTGATTCTCGGAAATTGATAGGAAATGGAATGTTGTCTAGCAACAGTTTGCATGTTGGACAGTCCCACCATCAACTCACTCCTCCTCATTTAGTGCAGCGAATGGAGGTTGATGGAAAAACAATTATTGTTACAAATTTAGAACCATATAAGTATCAGTCCATTATGGTGACTGCTTTGTCATTGGTTCAGAAGCTTTTTTTCCCATCAAATACACTCCAGTCCTGCCATTTTGCCCTAAAAAATGTTTTGGGTGTTCAACTCTATAATGGAACGGGGTAAGCAATCATTGAATTTTTTCTAAAAACCTAAACATTTCGCATTTCAACTACAGGCTCATATTTTTCATTTCAGACTGCATTATTTAACTCTAAATTGCCAAGGGATGTCTTCACTTGGAGATGTTTTAATTGCAGTTAATGATTTACAGAGCTATTTACCACATTTAACGTACATGTTTCAACACAAAGACAAACACCTGAGAGAAAACAATTATTCTGATGATAACTTGGTTTCTAACTCTGCCAAAAAGTCAAGATTAGACTTTGGTGTAACGGATGATTGAAAAAAAAATGTGGGTGCCAATGAGCGCTTGGATATGTTTGAGTTTTTATCCGAAACAATTTTGAATACATTCTGTACTAGGATCAAATTGTATTACACGTACAAAGTAGTAAAACTATATAAATTTTTTGTTATATTAATTTAAAATGTAATTTCTGGTTTTACAAATTTTTATTTAATACAAATGTAATTTAGAAAAAAAATATCCAACATGCCAGTGTTCATACTAAAACTAAATAATGTAGTAAATTACTACCTTGTATGGAGATAGTAATTCTTAATTTTCTCTGTCAAAATTTTTATAATTTTTTTAATCTCAATTACAGATGGTTGATAAATATTGCTTTTATTTAATCGCATTATAATTTACTGCTTTTTAACTACCACTTGACATTTCCTCTCATGTTCTGTAAAGTATTTACATATGTAAATAGAAAGTTTCATCGTGAAGATTAAACTGTTGTTTGTGCCTTTATCCTAAAGCGAAGCTAGTTAATTGTTTTTCCAGGAAAGGTGCTTTATGCTCACTCTTTACTTGAGGGGCTATTTTCTCTTTTTCTAGAAAAATTTCGGCAATTTAATTAAAACAGAATGACCATACGCGAATTTAAAAAAATGAAAGATAAAATAGAGGCAGTCAGAGTTGCAAATTACTTATTGGACTCATCTCTTCTAGGTTTAGAGTGTTTAATTTCCTATACTGTTGATTAGGAAGTCCTTAGATAAGAACTTTTATCTAAGTTCCATTATCAAAAAATGTTTTTCCCCCAAAATATTTGTTAAATTGGACCCCTTAGCAGCGATTTTATCCTGATGCACGCCTTTAGGTCCTTTGTAATGTATCAGCCCTTATTATCCTGGTGACATAAAGGAGCATCTTTGGTAACTTATGATTCCTGCCCCATTAGATATCAGAACAAGGTAGCCCAAGCCGTAATATGAGTTGCACATTGTCATCAAAATAAACTAATGACGAAATATTTGGTCCCCTATTTGTAAAAATTTAAATTGTCATTGCAAATGCTTTTCATTTCCTATTTACTGAGGTATCATTTATATTTTTTGCCTTATAAGTTTAAGATATGTGCTGCCCTAATTTATGGAGAAGGGGTGAAATTTTAGTACAGCCAAAGTTACACCGAAATGGGGGTTTGGACACGGAAACCCTCCCCTTGTCTACGCCACTGCGGCATAGGTGGCACCGGAGAACCCGATGGGCTACACAAGGCCGGGAAACAGGGTCACAGCGCCTCATACGGAGACCCTCCGCCCCACAGCAGGCTACCAAATCCGCCGAGGCGATAAGATGCTTGGCCCCTCTCCCCTAGCTTGAACCGAAGCCCAGTTTCCAGCCCATACGGTCATACCTGACTGAAGTCGGAGGTGGAGATAGGACCATCACAGCTAACATCTCCCAATGCTCCACCGCCGTTATGAGTTACCAGTGGCGGATCCATATGGGGGGGGGCGCCCCCCCTTGACGTGGGTGGCCCAGCACCATACGCGGTTCACGGCAAGGGGGAGGGGGGGGCACCCCCGCCATGTGACTTGATGATTTGTTATTACACCCATAGCTCAAGATGTCTTTTAGCGCCCCTACCCTTGAGTTGTTTCTGTATCCGCCACTGTGGGTTACAAGAGCCGGACTCCGAGTCCGACTCAGAGTAAAAGTCACCGGTTATTACACACTGCGACCCTTTAAGTTCCCACTGAGGGAGGGGGGAAATTATTTATACGTCACCGTATTACAATCTCTCGCCATCTACCGAGTTAGGCGGCAGAAAATTTCTTATTTAAAAAAAAAGTAACTTAAAGCAGCCACCATTTTGAGGGAGACTCGAATCTGTGCGAGGGGTCAGCCACTTCAAGGAATCATGTACAGGCCCTGATTCCACTATTCCGAATCACAGGAATTTGGGCGGGAATCTTCAATTTTTCCGGAATCAAAGAATCATCTCCGAATCTGGAATTCTAACCGAATCATGGAATCTTACAGGGTATCAAATTCGAATCATTAAATCATATCAGAATCATGGAATCACCTCGGGAATAAAACTCTAGTGATGGAATCTTTTTCGGTTAAAGGGAATATAACCTCACGTATTTGGTGTGGAACACCAACGTTTGCAACTCTGGCCGCTCTTGCCTTTGGCTTTAAAAATGTTTGGCGCCACTGTACAGGGAAATATTAAAAATTGAAGTGGTCTTCCATAAAGATTGCTTTGCAGGTTATATTCCCTTTAATCATGGAGGATCGGAATCTGCAGAATCGCGCCCACTCAGCTCGATCGCGCCACTGAATCTTTGCTTCTTCGTCAATTTTTTCTTTTGTTTGCTACGTAGATTACAAATCCATAACGAGGTCGGTGTGGGGATGCGGCGTTAGCCTTCGAAGGCCGGTGCGGGTGGTGCGGGCGAGTATGTCTTCCGAGAGAGGTGAAGTTTGACCCCACGTTTTATTTTAGGTAGTATATCATTTTAAAGGGATCATGAACAATATAAGTTGCAGAAAAATGGTAAAAGTTGGATGTAGTGGGAATACGTAGTGAACGCTGGTGGAGGGATACAAAACATCATTATCACTGATAATTTCAAATGCTGCAACGTCCCCTGTAGCATTAGGGTGTCGGTCAAGAGTCGGGTATGGGTCTAAAAGTCGTTTTCAGGTCGACGACCGTATGCCGACTCAAATTGTTCAATTTTTTCAAACCCCAAAAATTACAAATTTCCATTTTGAGACTTTATAAAGTCGGCAAGTCGACTTTAATGTACAGTCGATATGCCGACTTGATAAGGACCACACATGTATTTTTTTCATATTTTTAAAATAATTGTATTTTATTGTATAATTATACTTGAAGTTAATTTTTACTATTTATGATTAAATAATTTTTAGGAATTAATTTGCATAAGAAGTTACTTCCCCTGTAGCAAATTAGAGTCGGGCCGATGTCGGCAAAAGGTACTAAACACTAAAGTCGGCCGACCTTTGGATTGAGGGTCGAAATGTCGTAGGGGTAAAATGGTCGGCCGACTACAAACGTCGAATCTTTACCGCCAATTAATAGACCTAAGAACCGACTCCGAAACGACGTCGGGCCGACTTTATGTTAATGCTTATTTCCGACCCAAAACTGATCTCATTATTAGATTTTCGAATACAAATAAGTTTGAAGAAAAATTAAAAGTTAATAAAAAATTCATCATCATCAAATAGTCAGAAAATAATTAAAATTTCCCCTTTTCCTAAATAAATATGGTCGGTTTCATAAAGTTAATGTCGAATCCAATAATTAAATGTAAGGTCTATTTTAACTTTTTAAGTTGGATAATGGTCGGCATACCAACCATAAATAGTCCCAAAAAAGGATTTACGGTTTTAGTGTCGAAAAACGTTTCGACGTTTTTAGGTCGGCATTTGGTCGTCGACTATAAACCATTGAATTGGGAATAATACTGCTAGAATTAAAATTACGATTTCAGTTGCCATGGTTACGTGGGACCTAGTCTGATAAGACTGTACGAAATTCATCTCTCTAATTATATTATATTAATTATAATAACTCACCGTAACTTGAGTTAAAAAGAATCGTGTTGACAGAATAAAATTATTTTTAAACAACTTCAAAGGTATGTTTGTTACGAGAAATCATACATTCCAATTTCGCATCAGATTCGCGAAAAAATTCAATTGCAATAGTTGCCACCAATAGAGACAGATGCCCCCACGGTACAACGATAAAGTTGATAAAGTCTCTTTATGGAACGAAATTGATCCCGCGCCAGTCAGATTTAGTTCTACCTCTATTTATTCCCAACTCAATGCTATAAACCGACTTTTCGACGGTACCCCGACTCTAAACCAAAGACTATATATAAATAGACTGGCGTGAATGGCTTAACTTGCATACGATAGCAGACGCTGGTCAAAATGTTCCCCGCGCTTCACAGTGCTACTAGTGGCGCCTCTAACGACTGGTCAAAGGCTTCTCCCGTGTTTCGAAAGTGTTAATAGGTTTTTTGTATGGAGACGCCTGTCTAGTAAGCGAAGCGTATATAGTCTTTGCTCTAAGCCGACTTCATGTGTTACAGGGGTTTGCGATTTACGATATTATTCTAAAATATTAATTCCTGATTTTTATTGATATTGATATTGATTAATTATACTCTAAATAGATTAAGAAATTTAAAATGTATTAATAAATAGGCCTATTGATACGAGCACAAACGTTTTTCAAACGCTTCATAGTTTAAAAAATTCAAAAGCACGCGCCAGTTGATACTTTCGCAGCGCCATCTGTAGACTAGCAGCATGTTAGAAGTTTATTGGCGAACTCGCTTGAGACTAGGAGTAGTAAACACATTTACTACTCCTAGCTTGAGATGAGAGGTTGTAACCCTTCAGGTTCACCTTCTCCTCAGACATACCTATTTTTTTTATTTCCTTTTGTTACTAGTGGTATTTACTTACGCTGCATAATTGCTGATATATAAAAATCCCCGCCTTCTAGAAAATTACTGGTTTTGACCATCTTGTTACAATATTTATGTTAAAAGCCCCCTTTTTTATAGTAATGGTTAATTAATCAATACGCTCGATACATCAAAAGAACGGAAATCATCACCCCCAACCGATAAAAATTATCCTAAATTGACTAAATTAATTTACAATTAACATTAAACTTAAAATTAAATAACTTCGGAACGATCTGTTGGAATTAAGTGAAATTTATACGGATCATAGCAAATGATCTACCCTCGCCCTTAAACATAAAATTAAGTCGATCATTTAAATAGTATAGGTCAAATAAATTATAAACTAAATCCCCGCCTTCCACAAGGCTAATATTTAATCCGTCGCCAAGGTGGTGCTAATTAAAAGCTTTCCTCTTCGTGGCTCAGTATTTCCCAACGTACGTAGACTTGCTGGCGCGGACGCAAAAAAGACCTTCAACAATCACGAGGTGCGCCCGGGCAAGGTCTACTTTAACTTCTCAATACCCCCAGCGGACCGCGACTCCATGGAGATATTTCCGAGTGGCTATTCTCCGTTCAGGCTTCCAGGTAACCCTAAAGAGACCAGAGAAGCGAGTTTGGCCTACTCCAAGATAGAAACCGATACCCCCGCTTATATCCGTTGTCAAGGGCCGAATTTCAACCCCGGATGTTTTCTTCAAAAACAAAAGTAATGGAAAGACCTCTGAAACCCCCGCAACCACGTGAAACCAACCAGCCAATGACCACTGGAAAAAGGGAAGTCACCAATTATTTTTATTTGAACTCCGCCCCATATCCGTTAAACAAAACCGAGGAAAAAGACCGAAAAAAGACATTGCGAACCGGAATGAAAAAGGAACAAGACGAATAAGCTACCCGGAAGTCCAGCGGGACCCATGATGTACCGCCGCTAGAAGTCCGGAAAGAAAGGGACCCAGATCACCCTCGCCTCACCGGACCAGGCCCTCGCAATTCCATGGCGATAAACCAAATTGCCCATGAAAACCAATCAGCTGATTCCATCCAAAGCCATCCGACATCAAAGATCCTTTCCAACGCCTAGCCGGAAACTCCAGAATCAAAACCCTTGACGTATCTACATCCCCGCCAACGCCCCTGTCTTGAAGTTCGACGTAGAAATCCGGACGTCCTTGCCGTAATCCGTGTCCCGTGCCGTAATCGAATCGAACTGTCAAATCCCACGCCCGCGAAACCAAAACCACGTGTGTGAGCATCTTGCGCAATCCGGACCCCAATCGTACCGTAACGAAGTGCTACAACGTCCCAGAGAAAAGCAAACTGACGAGCCGAAAATAACCAGTGATGAGTACAATTTTCCGTTCCTTCCCTCACCCCGTAGATACCTAGGGTCCGAGTCTGTAGTAGCCAGTAAGAAGCAAAAAGGGTTTTTCCCTCG
Source organism: Leiobunum rupestre (assembly GCF_980474605.1). Lineage (NCBI taxonomy): Eukaryota > Metazoa > Arthropoda > Arachnida > Opiliones > Sclerosomatidae > Leiobunum > Leiobunum rupestre. Next base: position 50,577,221 of record NC_143394.1, read on the forward strand.
CCATGGTCCGAAGAGGATAAAATCAGGCCCCGAGTTTGAGAGCTCATTTTATCCGTAGATTATCCCTTAGGAGGTCCCACTATTTTCACGGTCGTTCCGAATAGTTTTCTGTCTCATATATATATATAAATCTTTTTCGTAGTGTGGTGTATTTCTTTTTGTTATATAAGTCTTAATTGTAGTGAAGTTAATTGTAGCATTTTTAATTGTAGTTTTATTTAAGAATAGTGTATTTAGTATTTGCATTTCCCTCGCCTAAACAAACCGATGGCTTTCGCCCGAGAAATTGGGACTGATCCCATAAATAATTGTGAGTAATCTAAATATTTAATGTTAAAAATTGTGGTCAGAGCATTTGAATGTCCCGCGCTGATGACAGGAAATCAGAATTAGATTTCCATTTCCCTTTCATTTATTATTTTTGTGTTCCGTAGAGTGTATAATATTAACCCACGCCCTAATTTACTGTATTGCATTTTAATTCCCGCGCTATAATATCCTTACAGTCTGATATTTGTTCATTGTATGTATATATATTTTAATACGTAAATAAAGATTTTTGGAATTTATTCGCAGCCTCGCAGGCAAAGTGTTACCAGACTGAAATCCGAACCTCCCCCCTTTTTTCCCCTTCCCTTATTTTATAATCATTCTCTCGCTCCGATATCTTTCACCCCACCAAAGGCCACGACTTGCAATTACCATCATCTTCCCTTAGCCTTGGAGAAAGTATCGTTGAGATCGTTAATTGGTTAAACAATAACGAAAACGAGAAGAAGAGGTTATAAGGTATAATTGTTGACTTGTGCGCTTAATTTTCTATTAAAAATTAATGGAAAAATCATTGAAATCTTGAGAAATACATTAAATCGAAACTAACAAAGTAAGTTTTTCAATAATATATCAATATAAATAATATCTATATCAATTAATTATAGCTTTGTGAACAATGTTTTGCATGAGTGGTTAGGCCTTGGCAATTACAAGGTCATGTGTTTTATAAATAACATATAAAATAGACTACAACATTAAAAGATAATGATATTTGTTAAAAGTATTTGAATTGTAATTGTTTTTACGTATTAAAATCTATAAGCTTAATTAAAATGTTTCTTTTCTATATCACTACTATATTAATTCTATGTACTTCGCCAAAAGATTTTCAGTCTTGTATATTGTTTGGATTAGTTCTATTAATATAAATAGCTCATTTTTGTTTACAAAATAATTGAAAATTATTATCGATTCAATCTCAGCTAAATTACTGTTAAGGCATCAAATTGGTATTAAGTGGGAGTTCCGAAGTGCGATTTAATTTGACGTCGGCACAACGTCGTTTCCGAGTCGGAAATATGCCTTTGTGAAGTCGGCCCATAGTCATTTCTGAGTCGGGCCATAGTCATTTCTGAGTCGGCTACAGGGGGTAGGTTGCGGATCCCTTGATATGCAAAATGTTGCATTTCCTGTTCCCTTTCAATATAAACAAAGAAATAACCTTAATCAGAATCAACTAAGAGTATGAGGGTTCAATTAGGAAATACGGAATTTACATAAAATTGTGATTATTTGGAATCTTAGCAGAATCTTGAAATCAAGCAGAATCCACCAAGGGCGTATTTAAGGGGGGGGGGGCGGGGTTTGGGGGTCCGACAACCCCCCGAAATGCTGATGACTGGGGGGGGGGGGGGTGCCTAATAAAAGTCAGTGAAACTTCCGACCGCACCCCCCTTAAAATTTCCCCTCAAACCCCCCCGGAAATAAAATCCTGGATACGCCCATGGAATCCACGGTTTTTTGAAGGAATCTACGGAATCGAAGGTGAAATCAGAAGAATTAATTTGGATTACGAAAGAATCAGAATGGAATCTTGTACCCTTTTTATTTCGTGCCCACCCTTTTAGTGGGGGGGGGGGGGGGGGAACGAAATTTTGCGTTTACTCAATAGCGGTACAAGTAGATGGTTAGCTAGTAGTGCCCGTAAAGGCGGGAGAGAACCGTTCGACATTGCAGAGAGGTCTACGGGTAACCTCTCTGAAAGAGAAGTGGCGGATAAAACTGGAAATCAGTCGCGCTTACTGCTCCAAATCCCGAAGAGCAGTATCGGCATAAGTTAATGATACCTCTAAGTACACAAATAAGCCCTTTCAAGGAGGAATCTTTGTCCAGAAAATGTGATGTCAAATCTTGTCCCTCCGATTCCCGCGAAAATGAAAGATTTGAAAAATATTTCTGACCCAGCGCCGCTGTGCGGTCGAGAATGAAACTATATTGGTAGGGGCTACTTTTACTAGTCGTACCTTAGTGGGGGTGCCTTAGCGGGGTGGAGGGGGAGAGGGAGAGGGAGAGAGTTCATTCGTTATAATTTCAGTCACATTAGAGAAATAAACCAATAGCAAAAAAAAAAACGTTTTTCTACCTCTGCGGGGGGAACGAATTTTGTAAGGGAATATCGAAATTTTCTTTTGGGGAAGTTCAAGCTAGCCTTGCACCAAACAGGATTAAAGAAACGTAAGCTTCGGCAGTTACAAGTGTATGTTAAGGCTACTTTGATACGCAGTACGGAGAGACATAGGTCGATTTGGACAAGCATATCCGCCATAGGCAGCATAGCCATTTGTGTACTTAGAGGTATCATTAACTTATGGTATCGGTTTACCTATAAAAACGCTGCAATAGTCTAAGATGTTAACTCATTTTGATATCAACAAGGAAGTACACTTGTCTTGCGACGCCTCACCCTATGGGCTTGGAGGAGTAATCTCACACATGGTAGAAGATTCCAGCGGCGAACTGATAGAGCGTTCAATAGATTTTGCATCAAGGAGCCTAATTTAGTGATGCATCTATGGAAAGAAGTTTACACTCTTGATTGACTACCAACCATTGGTTTCACTTTTTGTCAGCAAATAAACCAGTTCCACCTATGGCAGCGGCAAGAATCCCAGGGGCGTATTAACCCTTTCGGCGCCTCTAGGCCCAGAAAAATTTGCTGCCCCTTGGCCTTGTAAATATATTTTAGTTTCCCCAAACGTTGATGATCTTTTTTACCTTTTCGGCGTTGTTTTAATTAGGAGAAAGTCAAGTACTTCGACCGTGGGGCTTTATCAGAGTTTTGGCGCCCCTAAAAAAACTCCGCCCTAAGCACGTGCCTACTCTGCCTAATGGTTAATACGCCCCTGAAGAATCCACCGTTGGGCACTGCTACTGGCAGCTTTTCAATATCGAGATCAAGTTCCGAAAAGGATCATTAAATCAGAATTCTGATGCTTTAAGTAGACCGCTGTTTAGTCGTGTATTCAATAAAGAGACTTGTTCCAAAACTTAACTATTTATTAAAAGATAATCACATTGAGATACATCATGCACTATGTTACATAGTAGGTCGTCAGAGGAGTACGCCCAAGGGCTGATACCCAGTCTATATATAAGAAGCATATAGTGGGGAGTACGCATACCATGCCCTCTGTTGAGTCCCTTAACAACTGCCATTACCGCATACGCAAAATAACACACCAGTACCATCTGAATACGTGCTTCGAATGAAGGAGATAGATGAAAGTCCAGTAACAAGTACAGAATTGGAGAAGATGACTACACTAGATCTAGTTAACAAAAGTCCACGAATACATATGCGTCAAGGGTTTCCTAAAAAAACTTGAAGGAGAGATGGAGATATACAGGCTGAGAGAGAATTAATGAATTATCAAACTTCGACAAGATCCTGTACATGGGCAACAGATTGGTAATACCATACGCTTGCCGAGATAAATTCCTGAAGGAACTCCACGATACTCATCAGGGTATGGTACAAATGAAATTCCTGGAAAGATCTAGAATTTGGTGGCCACGAATTGATTTGGACATCGAAGATATGGTTAAACGATATGTCAAGAAATTTCATCGCTACCTCCATCAAAATTCCAACCATGAGTTGATCAACCCTGGCAACGAGTTCATACTGATTTTGTGGACCAATCGAAGGCAAATATATTCTTATCACTGTGAATGCCTACAGCAAGTGGATGGAAGCAGATATTACCAGATCAACATCTACGCGGAAGCCGTAATAAGATGTTTCAGAAATCACATTTCAAGATTTGGAATCATGCTCAACTTAATCACAGACAATGGTACCTGTTTTACCAGTCAAGAATTCAACGAGTTCTCCATGTCAAATGGAATCAAGCATATGACAAATTACAGCTCCGTATCATCCACCATCCAATGGCCAAGCAGAGAGAAGCGTAAGAACTCTAAAAACGAGGCTCAAGAAGTTATCTGGAGGAACCACAGTAGAGTTAGAAATCATGAACAATGGAATGGACCAATTCCAGATTGGAAGCCTAGATGCCAAAATAGCCAGAATCCTAATCTAAAACCATCTAGACTTGGAAAAACGCCTGCTGAACTGATGTTGGGAAGATACATAATTACCAGACTTGACCTATGTCATCATCACCTAAAAAAAAATCCTGCGAAACAACAAGAAATTTTGAAGACAGATAGTTCCAAAGCTCAGCTGATGACAACTAAATTCTCTATTAATCAGCCAGTATATGCCAATAACTTTGGAAGGGGACCAAATTGGAGAAAAGGAAAAATCATCCCACACCTAGGTAAAATGATGTTTCAAGTGGAAACCGCACATTACATAGTAAGACGACATCAGAATCAATTACGATCACAGTCACAACCAGCAGCGCATGCCAATGTTCCTGAAACAACATCCAATGATGCTCCAGAAATAGTCACACTAACAAACCAACCAGCTGATGTATTTTCCTGGATGCCAAAAGCTAGCCAAACATCAACTCTAGTCACTCAATCAAAAAATTCTGCCTTGATCATTCCAACCAGAGATCCGGATGGATAGAGGGCGGTTAAAGATAAGATAAGGACAAAGTACAAGGTGATAAGAATATATATAGACGCCCACCCTTAGACACGGGCAGTTAGTTAAAAGGGGAATAATCAGCTAGGCTAATCACCACCTTAGGCCTAAGTCATCAAGCGACTTTTAAAGCCATTAATTCAGGTGGCCGGGTTACAATGCGTAGGAGGGTGGTGGCATGTATGCTTTTGAACCTTAAATAAAGTCATTAAGTTGAATAAGTTCTACCCTAGTTTAATAAAAGCTAGTATGATAAGTCGAGGGACTTTTTTTCAAATTTTTATTTTGTGCATGATTTTATGAAAATTTAAAAAAATCTTTTATTTTATTTTATGTATCCAGCAATCTTTCAATTTGCTGCCTACAAAATGGGCAATGGTTTTGTAATTCCCTCCTTGTGACGCAGCCGTTATGTAAACATGGGATTATAAAAATTGGCAAACGTTTTACTAAAAATAATGGTCATTGAAATTATAATATTCAACTGAATTAAGTAAGAATTGCATATTAACAAAAAATTCATTTAGATAAGCCGATTTATTACATATTATTGCGTAATCAGTAGGCTTTTCTTTATGCATTTATTCGCGACCAAAACGGGTCTAGGTCGCACAGCGGCGCTGAACCGTTTAAGAATCCAAACTGCGTGAAGCGTTTGCTTAACACCAACGTCCCGAACATCCACAGTACATTCAATTCAATTTAGTCCCTTTCGAGTAGTTACATCCGCCGCCGCTAGGAACGTAGAAGCGTAGCCATAGTTTTCGGTCGCGAATAGTACAATATTGATGTAATTTTTAAATAATCATTTACCACAGGTTCATCGTGAGCAACCTCTTCGACATTTCCCTCAGATTCATTTACTTGTTCAACCACTGCAGCTGATTAATTGGGGTATAGCTTGTTCAACATCTGCTACCGGGGGTAAATCTTGAACCACCACTGCAGCACTGCTACTGGATGTGCATTATCACTTATCAGGGTAGTGAGGTTCAAAAATGAGGTTGCCATTTCGGTTCCTCGCCAACCTGTATGGCATGCAGCGGGCATTTGATGGCCGCGGGCTGGTAGTCGATGTATAGCTATCGCAATTCGTCTGTTGTTGTTGGGGTCCACCTATTGAACATAGTTATCACATGTTAATCATTGAAGGGGGAAACTTTTAAAGTTATTAACGTTTGCCGAAGGTTCAAGGCGGCGCAGCTCTCTAGGGTACGTTTGCAAGTCCTTGGGGCCTGACCAGGTTTTGAACAGCTTGTTGGGGTCCGCCTATTGAGCATTCGATTGGAAATAGTTATCACATGTTTCTCATTGAAGGGGGACACGTTTAAAGTTATTACCGTCTTGCAACAGGTCCAAGTCTAATTACATTAAGTGCCGCAGCTATCTGGTGTCCGCCTGCAAGTCCTTGGGGTCTGACCAGATTTTGAAAAGCCTGCTGATATAAAACTGATATTACAGTTTGCTTCTTCATAATTCCCATCTACAAGTGCACCGCCAGGATTAATGCAGTGCTTTGCCTTTTCCAGAAAGCGCTCCACATTTATTTCACCACTTTCAAACTGCTCCGAAAGGTTTTGGATTCGACTAATAATAAAAATTATTATAAATTTTAGATCTGATGAAAACGAATTGGTAGAACGTTCAAATAGATATTTCCGAATACAAATATTACGAGTTAATTTATTTATTTAGTTACATGGTGTGTAGAGCTACTAAGCCAAAAGTCTTCTCTGTAGCCATAACAAACAAGATAAATATATATATATATATATATATATATATATATATATAACTACAAAGGAGATGGGTCTGGCTGGTGAGGAGGGTAGAGTTAGTCCTGTACCAGCAGCAACCGTGGATGGGTATTATTGTATCATATATAAAGTAGACTTTCTTATCATCGATTATCTTATCTATGTAAATAAATATGTTTTTTATATCCCGTATAAATACAAAGCATAACGGGGACTCTCTCTCATCACTTTCATTTGTAATCACGACGAACTATTTATCTCAGTTAATTAACTTTTTATCGTAACCTAAGAATGTAGTGTTCTTTGCCTAACGAGTAACACAACATGGTGTCAGAATAAACCTGTTCTACGGTACCTCCTGTCTTGGGTCGTCTGCGTCTACATCTGTTCTGGAATCTGTATCCTGTCTACAATGGTCACTTACGGAGATGAAGCAGCACCAGTGACAACGTCAGCCACGTTTCAAATACATCCCCCGGAAGCCTTAAAGGGAATAAAACCTCTGGTATTTCTGTCGCCCTCCGAGGGTTCCAATATTGTCCGCTGCCTCCCATGGCTTTTCACACCTGCGGCGCTGATAATCGCTGATTGTGAAGGGAATAAAGAAAATGGATGGGGTCTTCCATAAAGAACGCGTTGGAGGTTCTATTCCCTTTAACATGTCCCGGAGAGTGGATGATGTGGAAACGACGGTTCGATCGATTCCGTCGAGCGTCGGGATTGAGTAAAAGCTCGGATACTGAACAAGTTAACGCGTTGGTTTACTTCATGGGTCCGTAGGCAGCAACCATCTTCGAGTCATTCAAGTTGTGCGAGGAACAACAAGACCAGTACGACAGCGTCCCCCACCGTTTCGATACCCACTACGTGGTAAAAAAGAACCGCACGTACGCTGGCCAAACACTGCGAATACGGGGAACTCCACAACGAGATGATTTCCGACCGAATCGTCGTGGGCATCCGCGATAAAGCTCTGTCCGAATGACTTCAGTTGGAGACCAATCTCACATTGGAAAAAGCCGTCACCATGACAAAGTAGCATGAGCAAATAAAGCGTCAACAGAATGAGCTCCATGTACACAACGAGAAGGTCACTGTCGATCGCCTACAAGCTCGAAGAAGCCGCTCAGCGACCGACACGCAGTCCGGACCAGCAAGAAGAGCGTCCCGTCCCAATCCGAATCCTGAAAAGCGAGCACGGTGACAACCTAATGAGATCGCTCCCCAAGACGGGTGTTCAAATTGCGGAAGTGCGAAATCACACCCCCGAGAGAAATGTAAGCAAATAATGTCATATGCTACAACTGCCAGAAGAAAGGCCACTTCAAAAAGAATTGCCGAAGTGCTAAAGTAGAAGAAATCCTAAGCTCAGAGTACAAACCTGAAGCCTTTCTAGGAGCAGTCGTTGCCGACCAGGGCACGAAATGGACTACCACGATCAGAGTGGATAAGCAGCTGGTAAAATTCAAGATTGACACCGGTGCGGATATCAGTGCTGTATCCAGTAAAACTATACAGTCCTCAAAACTATTCAACCACGTACGAGAGTCAGACAAACGGCTGATGGGGCCAGGCCGAAAGGAATTGCGATGTATCGGGATGGTTCCGGCTCAACTCGAGTACCAAGGCCGTACAGTGGATGAGAAGCTCTACGTAATACCATTTCTGGAAACTCCGTTACTCCGTCTGGAAGCCAGCCAAGCGTTAAAAATCATTGCGCGGATCGACACCGTTGAAGATGATACTGGAGATACGGATGCCATTTTACGAGCTCACCCAAACCTCTTCACGGGCCTGGGAAAGGCGGATAAGCCATACACAATTTGCCTTCAGGCAGGAGCCACGCCGTAGCCCTTCCGCCAGCACGACGAGTCCCGCTACCTCTGATGCCGCAAGTCAAAGAAGAAATTGACGTATGCTTAAAGACAACGTCATATCTCCATTAGTAGAGCCAACTGATTGGTGTGCCCCAATGGTAATCGTCCGGAAGCCATCAGGTCAACTCAGAGTATGCGTTGATCTCACGGAACTAAACAAGTACATCAAAAGAGAACGTTTCCAGCTGCCAGCCGTAGACTACACGCTGGGACAGATTGCAAGTGCCAAAGTCTTCACGAAGCTCGACGCCGTCAGCGGCTATTGGCAGATTCCTCTCGATCCCGAACTGGCGCGTCTTACAACGTTCATAACGCCCTTGGGAAGGTTCCACTTCAACCGCCTTCCGTTTCGACTCAGCTCAGCGTCGGAACACTTCCAGAGAAGAATACGAGAATGCCTAGAGGGTATCAATGGCACAGAAAACTTACAAGACGACATACTAATCTGGGGACAAAACCAAGCCGAGCACGACGAAAGACTCCGCCAAGTTCTGAAACGACTGGATAGTGCCGGTATTACTCTGAACAAGGGAAAATGCTAGTTTTCGGTGTCACAAGTCAAGTTTCTGGGTCATGTGATTGGTGCATCTGGAACCCGACTAGATGAGGAGAAGACAGCCGCAATAATGAAGTTTCCGAAACCAGAGAATACGAAAGACTAGAAGCGCCTACTCGGAACAGTGAATTACTTGGGAAAGTTCGTCCCAAAAATGTCCAAAATACTCCAACCACTCAATTCCCTATGCAGTACTAAGAACACATGGCAGTGGGGACCGATGCAAGAGAACGCATTCGAGAAAATCAAGTGAATCCTATGTAGCAAGCCAGTACTACGATCCATCGAAACCGACCATCGTAGCCGCAGATGCATCATCCTTCGGCATTGGAGCCGAGCTTAAACAATAGCAACCGGATGGACGTGTACGTCCAGTGGCATATGCTTCGAAAACATTGTCTGAAACAGAAAAACGATACGCTCAAATAGAGAAGGAGGCGCTGAATCTAGCATGGGCATGCGAGCGTTTTAAGGACTACGTGACGGGCATCCGGATAGAGCTGGAAACCGACCACAAGCCACTCGTTTCGATATTACAAAGCAAGCACCTCTACGACATGTCACCGAGGCTACAACGTCTTCAAATTCGCATGATCCGCTACGATTATAAAGTCACCTACATCCCAGGGAAGGATCTAATCGTAGCTGATACCTTATCAAGACGTCCGTTACCAAACGCAGGTAATACGGAATAGGAATAAGAAATCGAAGCTCATATACAAATGGTCACGACAAACTTCTATGCCTCTGACGTCAAACTCGCTCAAATCTGGAAAGCGCAAACGCAAGACGGGGTTTGCAAATAACTCCAACGATACGTCAAAGACGGATGGCCAATGAAGAACCGGGTGGAGAGCAGTTGCACACTGTACTATGCACATCGTCACGAAATTACAGTCCAAGATGGACTCATGATGTATGGATCAAGGATTTTCATACCAGCCAGTCTTCGGGAAGAGGTACTATCAAAAATTCACGAGGGACATCAAGGAATAACAAAATGTAGGGAGCGTGCAAAAGCAGCCGTATTGTTCCCGGGTCTCTCCAAAGCAATCGAGGAGACAGTCAACCGTTGCCTTGCCTGCATAAAAGAAACCAGGAATTTGCACGAGCCTTTGCAAACGTCCCAGTTCCCAGACCGACCGTGGCAAGTAGTGGCGATGGATCTGTTCTATATGGAGAAGCAGTGGTACCTTGTGGTCACGGATTTCTACTCTCGATATTTCGAAGTCCGACCCCTATTCAATCTCAAGTCAAGCGCCGTCATTACACACGTAAAGTCAGTCTTCGCCACTCATGGGATACCAGAGATTGTTCGTTGTGACAACGGTCCTCCATTTGAACGGATCCAATCATCAGAGTTCAGCGCTTTTTCAAAGGCATATGGATTCGAAATAGTAACGTCAAGTCCTCGTTATCCGCAAAGCAATGGCTTCGTGGAAGCGGCAGTCAAAATATTAAAAAAACAGATGAAAAAATCTGAAGATCCATATTTAGCGTTGCTGTCGTACCATACCACTCCACTCCAGAACGGCTACAGTCCAGCAGAGCTCTTGATGAGACGAAAGCTTAGATCTACCATACCCACCGTGCCTCAACAGTTGGAACCATCCATCCCACCGCGAAGCGTCGTCCTTGGAAAAGAACAGCGACGTAAAGCTAAGCAGAAAGCGAACTACGATCAACGACATAAAGTCAAACTACTTCGACCGTTGAAGAAAGGAGAGGAGGTCTGGATAGTCGACTTGAGGCGACAAGGCACAGTCCTGGAAGCAGCAAAAGAACCTAGGTCTTATCACATTCAGACCTCTACGGGGATCGTGCGTCGGAACAGATACCATTTAGTTCCAGTTGCGGAGCAATCATTGAGTAACACCGGCGAAGATGATCAACTGTCCAAAAGGAATTCAGACCAAAAGACCAATCAACCAGAGCACTCACGGGTCAAAAATCATGCAGCCACGTTCACGTGCTACCGGAAGCCGAGACCGAATGCCCAGTCGAGAACCGATGTCCAACAGCCAGATGTGTCCCCGTCGGACACCAGTACGCCAGGAACATCAATTCGAACCGAGACCAGGGAGATTGCGGCCCCGGAACCGACAACTAACAATTGGCGTACCGACAAAATCCGGGCGCGAGTGTAAGAAGCCATCGAGATATATCACTGCAATTACTTAATTGAAACTTAAGGGAAAGATGTTGTATAATAGATAAAGTAGACTTTCTTATCATCGATTATCTTATCTATGTAAATAAATATGTTTTTTAGATCCCGTATAAATACAATGTGTCAAAGCATAACGTGGACTCTCTCTCATCACTTTCATTTGCAATAACGACGAACTATTTATCTCAGTTAATAAACCTTTTATCGTAACCTAAAAATGTAGTGTTCTTTGCCTAACGAGTAACACAACAGGTATGAGGGTGATTCAGATTAATATTCATCACTACAAGGCAGCCTCAGCGGTTCTCTGTCGAAGGTTTGTGGTGGAGGGACTAAATATGGCCCTCATACAGGAACCTTGCAGCCATAAAGAATCCTGGGACTAAAAAATGCAAATACTGTATGCTATGACTACCAGTCTGCTGAACCTAGGGCATTTATTTGGATACGAAAGGGTATTCATGATCTTCCTCTTTAACTATACCAATCTAGGGCCACTTTGACCATAAAAATAATCTCCTCGTCAGCTGATGGAGAAGATGAACTAACGATGGCTTCGGGCTATTTAACTTCCCCTGTAGCAATTTTGGATCGGCCCGACGTCTAAACAATTCGAAAAATGCCAGGTCGATCGACGGTCGACTGACCGTCCGATTGTTAGTCGAAATGTACTAGCCGAAATAGGGTCGATCTACTGTCGACCGACCGTCCGATTGTTAGTCGAAATAGGGTCGATCGACGATCGACCTACCGTCCGATTGTTAGTACAAAAAGGGTCGATCGACGGTCGACCTACCGTCCGATTGCTAGTCGAAATAGGGTCGATCGACCGTCCGATTGTTAGTAGAAATAGGGTCGATCGACCGTCCGATTGTTAGTAGAAATAGGGTCGATCGACGGTCGGCCGACTATATAATAAGCTTTAACCCGTAAATAATCCGACTGTAAAATAAACGTGATAGTACCTCAAAACAGGCATGGGCCGACTAGGTAAAATTCAACAATTTCGACCATAAAACGACGTGTTTTAGTGTAATAAAAATATGTCTAAGACAGAATACCATTTAAAATATAGTTTATTGACAAAATTTAATAAATTCTTAAAAAAATACATTTTTTTTCAGGTTGTGCTTCAATCTTTTAACATAAAAGTTGCTTAGTTGATAACTTTCAACTTATTAATAATAAAAAATAATAATCACTTAAATGCCACCAAAAATATTTTTGAAAAAAATATTTAAATTATTATACTTTCATCTTTTACCATTAAGACGTTTGGTTGAGAACTTTCAACTTTAATTAATTTTTAATAGAGAAAAAAGAGCTGAAACTGATCTTTAAAATCAATAGTTCCTTTAGTATGATACCCTGTTTTTGACTGGGAAAATTCATCCCCCCCACGCATGTATGAAAGCGGAGATGGGCAGAATTTGCAACGCCATCTATCCTTCCTATGTTTACATCAAATGACAGTTGATTTCCAAAAAGTCATAATGTATTTCATTTCACCGCGCGTCGATGGCGCCACGTAATCTGCCCATCTCATGGCTTACTACATTGGCGAAAAGGGGGTCAGCAGTCGCGGTCAACTTCGCCAGATACAATAGTGCCTCTATTTCTTTTATATCTCTATGGTTGGTGTATATAGCAATGAGCCTTCTGATCACATCAAGCGCACCAGATTCAAAATAAAACAAATGGAATATTAACAGAAATACATGAACCGAAATTATCAGCGTCCTATTCCTCTAACACGGGAGGCAAGTTCCCCGTTTTCCCCCACCTTAGTGGCCACGTGTCATCTTCCCTTCCTCGAAAAGAGAACCTCCCCACCTCCGCGGCGAAGGTTTGAATACGCTACCTGGCGACGGCCGAGCGAAACTTTCTCGAAAAACAAATAAATAAATAAAATATGTTGCTGGATAAAAATTACAAGCGCATCATGTGTCTGTGAAAAAAAGGCTGTCACTATTAGAAGAAACGTCCAAGGAAAGAATAGCTCAAACAAATATCATCGTAATCAGTTAATTGTTATTAATTAATGAAGCCCAGTTAACGACTAATAAAAACTAGTCTAACTTGACTACGTTAAGAATTATAAACAATACATATTTGTATTATTTTGTTAAAATAATTGTACTTGTTTTATTTGAAATATAAATCTGAATAGCAACATAAATGTAGCCTTACTCGTAAACGAAATCATCATTTCTATTGCTTATTTCTACTAGTTATTTTCTCGTGGTTTATTTCAGTTTCTTCTTCTTCCGTAGCCTTCTGTTTATTTGGTCTTCCCATATTCTTTGCTACTGCAGGCCTAAATATTTTTATCTGGGATGCATATATCTTAAGTAGCTCCAATGAGTAATTGGTATATTTTCTGATTCTAATAAAACTATTCTTTCATACATAAATGGTCTGTTAAGATTAGTTGAAAAGGTTTTTAATTCATCTACTTTTTCCATATTGAACAGCTGCTGCAGCTACCGCCTTCGGCGCCTTCCACAGTTCCACTGCCCTCTATCAAAAACAAAACACCGCTAAGCCTTGGTTTACAGACCACGTTCCTCACGATCTTCTTCGATGAAATAATTTATCTTAGCCTCACTAGATGGCGGTCTAGTTACCCGTGGTGCATTCGAAATTTTCCCTGTAGTCGCGGGAGGCGGAAAATTAACAAGGCCTCGCTATTTAACCCTCCCCTTTCGCACGGGGAAATTGCCGTTCGACTAAAATATGCTCGCTGATAATTTCGGTTCATGTATTTCTGATATTAACAATCACTAATAGCGAACAGTGAAATAAAATGAACACACAAACAAAAAATTAAAATACGTGACAAATCGAATAACAAAACAAAAAAAAAAGAAACGAGATAATAATATTCCGAAGAAAGTTATCAAGTCCGAACAGCGTTGTGAAGTATAGCGCAAGTGGCAGAAATAATGTCTGAAAATCCGGCGTGGACCGCTTTCAAAACACCCGTCAGAGAGACGGGAAGAGCCCTCTTATGGAGACTACTAAGAAGACCACGCCATGATGCAACTTGGGATGGACAGGCGAAGAGAATGTGCTCCGCGGTATCTACCGCCCCGCACTTCGAGCAAGAATCCGAGCTACTCAAATTAAAGCGGAAGAGAGTTGCTTTCGTGGGAAGGCGTCTGCAGCCGAGACGCGCCAAAAGAGTGTTATCCCACCTGGGGAGCTGAAGCCGCATAATCTCGCGAGAGCCCGGATTAGGCTTCGCCTCCCTGAGCGCGCAGGAGGTGGCTCGGGTCTGCCAGGAATCCCACCAAGCACTGGTAACCACTTTACTACACACAGATTTCAATTCGGAGAGCGTAGCCGGGAGGAAAAAGTCCACCTTGGAGGGGCGCGGAAGACTGGTGACGTCCGCGAGACCGTCCGCCGTTTCATTGCCCACTACTCCGACGTGAGCCACCACAAAAGAGTCACTGAGTAGGAGTACCCGTCGCATAAGTCATGAATAGCGGTGATTACCGGATTCTAGTATTTATAAATCCTATCGTTTGGTAGGTGAAGGCACTATTTTATTGTAGGCCTATAGCAGACGCATTGGCGATACGTTTATTTTCCTGCAGTAGTAAATAATATCTTAGCCAAATGTAGTTGGAAACCTCGCTAATTACGATTTTTTTATTCAAATCGACTTAAAGACTATGAGCCAACTCTAATTCAACCTATTCGAAGTTGGCCAACGGATAAGGCGCCGACTTTAAATCGACTTCAAACTACATAAAATATTTTTGTACTAGTAGGAACGTTTTAAAGTCGGTGTGGGGTCGATTACTCTTAACCGAATGTGCGACCACACCGACTCTTAACCGACCCCTTAATGCTACACGGGTATGAGCCGACTCTAAGTCGACCTTATCGAAGTCGGCCAACGGATTAGGCGCCGACTTTAAATCGACTCCAAACTACAGAAAATGATTTTGTACGTACTCGTTTTAAAGTCGGTGTGAGGTCGATTACTCTTAACCGACTGTGCGACCAAACACCGACTCTTAACCGACCCCTTAATGCTACAGGGGTTATGATGCCTTGTCCCCTCCATCACAGGAGGTTGCCAATCTGGTGAATCAGTGTGAGAGTCTGCAGCGGCGGCGCTAAGACTTTATTCAGGGTAGCCTATAGAAGGTTTTGGGGGCCCCCCATAAATAGGTCAGGGGCGAGCGATTCTACACTAATTGAAATTGTCTTTTTATTTTCTTTAAAATTTTAACGATAAGAGTAGAATCACACCCCAGATGAAATTAATTCAAACATAGATTCAAAAAAACTTTTTATTTTAAAAGTTATTATAATTAGGCTAGAAAAGTTTAGAAAATATATAGGCGCTATTTATTTTACAGCTTAAATTGAAGCCTGCGATTGAGGGGGCCAGATAGTATTTATAATTTTAAAGTATCCTGAGAATCATTTTTGGGCCCCCTTTTCATGAATTCGGGGCCCCCTATTATAGGCTACAAAATATTTGACATAGGCTATAGCCTACTTAGCCTGAGTGTAGCGCCGCCACTGAGAGTCTGGGAAATAAGCTTGTCATTGGATGTGATGCCAATGCTCACCATGTTTTATAGATCAGCCGTGACTGCAACCAACGTGGCAATGACTTTAATGGAATATTTGGTTAGTACTAAACTACATATTCTTAACAAACATAATTTACCAATTTTTGTTACAAGTAACAGGAGTTAGGTTATTGATTTAAGTTTGTGCAAAGAAAATGTTGTACCCTCTGTGACACAATGGAGTGTGTCCAATGAACCGTCACTTTCGGATCATAGAAAAATATGCTTATCTGTTTTTGGTTAAACCTGCTCATTTGATCTTCATTTACGACGATGTGGTTTTATACTCCTCGGTGCTGGAGCATGCAACAGTCCATAATCGACTCCTACCACCAAAATTGTCCAGCTAAATTTACCAACCAGCCAAGGTTAGTTCCATGGTGGAATAATGCGATTGGTAGACTTAGCCAAATTACTCGCCAGCTTTTTAATAGAGCAAAGAGATCGGCTGATTGGTCAGTCTATAAGCAGACCCTCAATACCTATCATAAGGCCATCTGGGAGGCCAAACAGGCATATTAGGGAGGAGGTTCTTAGTGTTACACCCCTCTCTGATGCTCACTATGCCTATTGTTGTATGATTTATTAAGGCAGCAGTCGTTGTATAAAAGAATATTTAAGACTTTATTTACATTTAATCATACATGAAGGAGATCGTTGGTCTGCCCTTAGAAATATAGGCAGGCGGTATTTATAGTGGGAACTAGGCGGGAAATTGTCACGTGTTCTTACAGTTATTAACGCTCATAGTTTTGCGCCATCTAGGCATATACAAAACTATCAAAAGGGAAAATCTACCAACACTATCGTTCATGGCATAATAAACTGCGTTGAACGTGCAATTGAGCTCAAACAAGTGTTTTTGATAAAGTCTCTAAGGCTAGTATCAATGCTAGTGTAGGGAAGTTGGCCTCATCGTCAATCCTGATAAGACGAGCATGGTTCCCTTCACTCGGATGAAGGTACAGGACTTGTTTAACGATATTTTATTCTTTGGGATTACCTTGGTCCAGTCAACTGAAGTAAAATACCTCGGTGTGATTCTCGGCAGTAAGCTAACATGGAAGCCTCATCTTGATCTTAGTATCAGGAAGGCTAAAATGTTATTCTGGAGAACTAGGGTTACCATAAGAAGGTCTTGGGGTCTTAGCCCAAAGTTGGTTTATTGGACCTATACTATGATAATCAGGCCCATGCTGACATATGCAGCAGTGGTATGGTGGTCGAGGGTAGTGCTTAAGTCGGTACAGGCCAAATTAAGCACTGTGCAAAGGCTCGCCCGTGTCAGCATTACAGGAGCTATGAGAACTGCCTCAAGAACTTCTCTGGAGGTGCTCCTCAATATCTTTATTTATTTATTTATTTATTTATTTATTTATTTATTTATTTATTTATTTATTTATTTATTTATTTATTTATTTATTTATTTATTTATTTATTTATTTATTTATTTATTTATTTATTTATTTATTTAATTAATTAATTAAGTACTTGGAAAGCCTCAGGGGTTTATGCCCAAGCATCGGAATACAGGGAGTAGAAACAAAACCAACAATAATATAATTACACTACAAAAGAGAGATACAAAAATTACTAGAATACAAAGAAAAAATAAAAACACTACGAAATACACTAATACAGATAGGGATACACTAGGTTTTCTCAGTTAGGTAGGTCCGTAACAAATTTTTAAAAACATGGTAAGAATTTTGCGTGACCATAGCAAAATGGTTTTGCCGGGTTGCTACACTGGCCCTAGGTTTGGACAGCTTTAGGGTATGACCTCGAGTAGTGGATTTAGAATTGAGGGTGAAAAAGTCAGAGAAATGTAGATCGAGACCATTATAGAAAAACTTATGGAGTAGGCACAAATTATTGAATTTGTGCCTAGTGGAGATGGGTTGAAATCCTAGGGTTTTCAACCTGGAAGGGGCAGGGTTTTTTTTTCCAAACAAGTGACTAACTTTGAAAATTTATTTTGAGCTTTCTGCAAAGAAGAGAGATCAGTAACTAGGTGTGGGGTCCAAATTGGGGAACAGTAATCGATAAGTGGTAGAGCCAGGGAGTTATATAATTGTTTAATAAGGGGTGGAGATCGAAAATTTAAGTTGCGGCGAATAAGACCAGCAATGGAGCATATGCGCTTAGTAATTTTGTGGGTATGAGTCGAAAAAGACTGGGATCCAATGTGATACCGAGGTCACGTTCAGAAAGAGTCGATGAAATAGCGGAGTCCATGATAGTGGAAACATAGTTTGGGTTTTTACGACCGAGATGTAGCACGGAACACTTCGCTGTGTTGAATGATAAGCCATGAGAGTTAGCCCAGACAACTACCGCGTCGAGGTCAGCCTGGAGTACCAAATTGTCGGAGTGTAGTTTAATTTTGTGAAACAGTGTTGGGTCATCAGCGAATAGTAAAACCAAGGCAACACACACAACAGCAGGCAGATAATTAATTAAATTGTTAAAGAGCAAGGGACCCAAGACCGACCTTTGAGGGACACCCTGGTTCACAGCACTCCAAGCTGAAGCCTAACCTTGCAGGACGACCCTTTACTTACGGTTCACGAGGTAATTCGTTAACCAACACAAAGTGGGCCCCTCAATACCAGCCACCTGAAGCGCCTCGAGTAGAATGTTGTGCGGAATCGAATCGAAGGCCTTGGAAAAATCTAGGAAAATTATGTCGACACCATAGCCCTCATCAAGCCAACGAGACCAGGTATTAGTGGCAAGTAGAAGGTTCGTCAGGCAAGACCGCTTGGAAAGAAAACCGTGCTGGGAGG
Organism: Leiobunum rupestre; assembly: GCF_980474605.1. Classification (NCBI taxonomy): domain Eukaryota; kingdom Metazoa; phylum Arthropoda; class Arachnida; order Opiliones; family Sclerosomatidae; genus Leiobunum; species Leiobunum rupestre. The sequence continues at coordinate 50,595,856 of NC_143394.1, forward strand.
GGGAGAAAAAATTGTATTGTGCAGAAAAGAAGTAATTTGGTCATGGACTAGGTGTTCAGAAAATCCACCGGGGGGGGGGGGGGGCGGTCGGGCCGTGACCACCCTGGACCGTATGGTTGTATGTACAATTTTTTTTTATTTGTTTCCATTGCGTGCCCACCCTGAAATCAAATCCTGGTTACGGTACTGGTTGCGCCAACGGCAGTTCGTCAAGTTGTTGTTCTAGCTCATTGCTCAAGAAAACTAAATAACTCTGGCCATTTAGATTTTGCGGTAAGAATACTGGACCAATTCTTCAAGAGCCCAAATTGAAATTGGTGACGGTGTTTATATCCCCAGTGTGGATTTGTGTCTTCCCAAACATGATTATTTTGGTGATTGTAAGGGCCATCTCTAGCAAACGAGGATTCATCCGAGAATAGCATGTTGCGGAGGAATTGTGGGTCGTCGTGCACGGAATTTAGCAGCCAGTTGCAAAAATACAGCCGTTGTTGAGCGTCTCCATCTCGTAAACCGTGGTGAAGCGTTGCTCTGTAAGGATGGTACTTATGCCTATGTAAATTTTCCCAAATGCGAGTTTTACTGCAAGCCAAATCCTTACTCGCCGTGGCACAACTACTACGTGGGCATGCGGCAAAATAGGCTAAAACGGTGTTTTCAAAGTCCAAATCCCGCTGACCAGGCCCACGAAATCGAGGTTGTACGTTACCATACTGGTGAAAGTCATTTACAGCTCGCCTTACAGTAGTTATGGATGGTCTTCAATCTGGATGTCGTTGCTCAAAGATGTCACTCACTAGTCGTAGATTTCTTCCACCTTCCACGTAGTTAATGGTCACTAGTTCCGTACGATCAGCTCTGGAATATTGAAGCATGATTGTTAAGATTGATTACGACAATAATGTTACACAGTTTGTATTACAGTTATTTAAATACTAAATAAATTTAAGGTTTTTACTGACCTTTAAACCTGTGGTCTATTTATCTTCTCGCCTATCAGGGTTAAAATAGGTTTCGAATACGACTATATGCAAACACAGGCCTATTAGATTAAAAAACTAATAGGAAAAGTCAATAGCTAAATGAGCCAGATTGTGGTTTCAAAAAGAGTGCCACGCCTCATGACCCCCGAAATGTGAAATACTGTATTTCAAAACGATGAATAGGATGAAACGGTTCGGCACATTGGCCAGCAAGGTCGCCAGATCTTACGTAATTTAAATCACCATTAATAATTTAATTAATTAATTTAATTTCTTCGCCATTGTCTGCTCGATTTTTCAGCGGTGTTTATTGCATTAAACACCAGATTAACAAATTTCTGACTTTCATAAAGTTACACTACTCTCCCAATGGAATTCAAAAAAAGTTATTTTAGCTTGCCCAACTTGTCACTTTTTCAAGTCGTATTTGTCAGTGAAAAAGACGTCAATTTTTTTTCGCGCCAACACTATTTGTACGTTTTCGGTGACGCTCTACAATTTTCTCCTTGACAATTTTCTTATAGCACCTAACGGTTAAAATTTAAATAAAAAAAAATTTCGATTCAGATGTAATTTTGGTAAAAAAGTGTCCCCCGGCACGTATAATGTACAGTACAAATTTCAACTTTCTAGAAAACCTTTTTTCGAGCAAAAAAACACCCTGTATAAAGATAAAGCGGAAAGATATTGAGTAGCACCTCCAGTGAAGTTCTTGAGGCAGTTCTCATAGCTCCTGTAATGCTGACACGGGCGAGCCTTTGCACAGTGCTTAATTTGGCCAGTACCGACTTAAGCACTGCATATGCCAGCATGGGCCTGATTATCATAGTATATAGGTCCAAATAACCAACATTGGGCTAAGACTTTTTCTCGATCGGCTGCAACTAGAGGTCGGCGGAACAAATAAATTAACCGCAAAAATTTCAATTAATCATTAAAATTAGTATTATTTGTTTAATACGAATAAATTATACGATTAAACAACGATTTAACATTCAAAATTTTTTTCGAATATTTCTGAATAATTCTCGGTTATGGATAAATATAAACAATCGTATAATTTCATATTCAAACGCCGACCTCTATAGTCAGTTGCAGGCTAAGAAAGACAAAATATATAGTACAGTCGGCGCAAGGATACCTCAGACCATTTCCGGCCAGTTGACCGCGCGTAATTTAAATTTGACCACTTTACGGTCAATTTCAAATTTCGTGAGTTTCATCGTTTTTTCGCGCCATCTAGGAACCAAAATTGGAATCTATTTTTTAATTTCATGTTGTCATGAGTTTAATTACTGAATGCAGCTAAAGAAGGTTCGATAATGGAAGCTCCAAATATTTTAAATAGCCCAAGAGGTTACTATAAAAAGCGTGATAAAGGTTTATTGTTAACAAGTAAAGAGAAAAATATAATTTTAAACGTCTATAGCTCATTAAGACAACGTTACCCCCAAGAAAGCGTGGTAACTATTTTAAAAGAAACTGCCGATTTAACTGGTAAGACGTAGAAATAAATTTACAAAAATAAATAATTATACATACTATTTTAAATTTAAGAATGATAGGAATGCCTTATCTTTTAAATTTGCTCGCCATAACAATTATGAAATTAAAAAATAAAGATTCCAATTTCGGTCTCTAGATGGCGCTAAAAGACGACAAAAAGAGCAAAATTCGAATTTGACCGTAAAATGGCCAAATTCAAATTTCGCGCGGTGGAATGACTGGAAACGATCTGAGGCATCCTTGCGCCGATTGTACTATATATTTTGTCTTTCTTAGCCTGCAACTCACTATAGCTGCAACGTGACTTTTTAACGAAGCTTATTTCTTGTTGCGCAGGTGTTTGCTAGCGAAAGGCTACATGCTCCTGGGGAAGTGGTTCACGGAGCCCAGGGAGAAGCTGGACCAACCAACACCAAGCGCCCAGTTGACCTTTTCGCTGAACTTCTTCATCCACGGCGAGAGCACCATCTGCGCCAGCGTCGACGTCCGCCACCATACCGCCGTCAACAAACTGTCCAGGCAATGCATTCTAGCGGCGCAACGGGTCAGCACCGGAATCAAAGGTGCCTGGTTTATTTCATTCAAAACTACTATTCACTTTGTTTCAATCAGTTTTTTTGGATTTAATAAAGCCAGGGTCACACTAGAGCTTAAAACCCAGTTTAGGTTAGTTTAAATGCCAGTTTTGAAATCGCTTTACCCCGGTTCACTTATAGCCAAGGTTTAACGTCATTGCAATTATGAATAGAATTTTGAAAATAATAAAATGTATCCCAAAACAATTAGTTAATCTTGTTTACTTTACATACAGTAATATTATTTGACATTATTTAGAATTTTATTCCCATTATTTTTGAAAATATGAGCAATTTTACTTCCCCGCCTGGTCATTTTGAAAGCGATTCTAAGCGAACAATGATTTTAATACAAAATGTTAATAATACTAATAATAATAGTTGTTAAATATCAAATAGATGTTAATAATATAAGTCTTCCTCATCGGCATCTTCGTTGACAATGGCATTTAATGTTGGGGGTCGTTTTAGCCCTTGCACAGCAGCTACATTTTTGTTTAAAATGTTGGGAAACGGGGATGCAACGGCTGTCGATGTGGAATTTACTGCATTAGCCGGAGCTGGGGTTGAAAGGGCTGCTGTCATAGTTGTTGCTGAATTCGATGCCTCATAGCTTTGCGTTGTTGCCAAACAGAGGGGAAGTTTTCCGTTTTGCAATCACTCATTAAGTTAGATCCAGGAGTTTGGTATGGAGATAGTATCTGATTATGGTATAATTTCTAATTGTTAAATGACAATACCACGGGAGATATTTTAGTGGAAGTGGCTGAAACTAAATATGAGAGTGTTATTAAAATTACTTTACTTTCGAGCAAAAAAAACACCCTGTAAAGAGGAGTTGCAATTATGAGTGCCTATCGGTTACTACATAATGGTTGGTGGAGGTCTGCTAATTGGGAATGTAGCCACACCAAATGGTTTCGACAGTACTCTTGTCAATTATCGATCTTATTGATGGGTTCTGACAACATTACTAGAAAGCTACACTTTGAAAAAGTTGTTTAGTGTTTACCATCCAAGTCATTTAGACTGGACTAGCAACACAATTTTTGGAACCTAAGGTGAAATTGTTTGTTTCATAGTGGCTCCAAGATACTCACTCAGAGGTGGGAGCAGTATCAGGTTGGTGACGGTCCTACTCTTAAGTCACTGCCAGCTAAATAGATCTTTCCAATATCTCGGCGAAGCAGATCTAGCAGATAATAATAATAATAACCTACTTAAACTTGAAGGAGCGAGGGCAAAAACCAGCTATACACCACACTAAACACTAAACACTACTGGCGGCAATCAGAGGCGGACGGTTATCTTTGGGGCCCTGGACTAACACTGTTTGGGAGCTACCCAACTTTGGGTTAGTTGTGGCGACTCATTCACCATTTTGTCAAAAAGGTCTTGGTTTTTACATTTTATTTTTTTGACCGCGAAGGGGGCTCTTTGATTGAGTCCATATAGACCAGGCCTAAATCCGCCCCTGGCGAAAATTAATTTTTAACGCAAAATAACTAACTACAAAAGATAATACGTGTAGAAAAATGTATTAATCGGGATGGAGGGATAAGTGTTCAAAATTAAGTTAAGAAATTAGATTTTATTATCTCGAAAAATCTATATATTATCAACGGTTATTTTTATTTTGGCCTAGCCTTTTCAAATGAGAGGAAACATCAATATATTTCAGAAATATAGTAACAAAAGGGGGATTATCGTCAATATCCGGGCTTGGACGTTTTTTGAACGAAAATTTCCAACTCGGTTAGGAACGGGCTATTCGGATATTTTGTCCGCGTTTCGCAAGACGCATTCTTGACCCGGGAAATGGTAGGGGGTCTCTGGATTTCTTTTGGAATCGGCTAGAACGGCCAAAAACCCAAGACGAAACGAGCTTTTTAAAAAACACATCTCAATTCAACTACGGAGCCTCGGAGGAGTCGGTCCTTCGGTTTTTTTTCGGGGTCAATTGTGACTGCGCAGTGTTTTAGTAAATTTTAGTTACGACAACATATAAAATTTGTTGAACTTTAGACGTGGTGTTTGAATTATTAAATCGGTTTAGAAGTTAAGTTGTTTCTTCAGAGAGATGGTTCGATCACTTAGCAATCCTGCTAATGAAAAAGTGGCAAATAGATGACGCGCCCGACACTGTTTAGCCCCAATACATCTAAGTACTGAGGTACAGCCTAATTTATAGGAAATAGCGGAAAATTGAAATTTTACTATCTAACTGCAATCGCTTTAATTTTGGTTTCGTTTTTACACGAATTTTAAAGAGGTGTTACTAGACTCTTATTTCCTGTTAATTATTTAATATGTTCTAAAGTTCACGTTTGCTACTATTTTTACCTCTCTGTCTGTCTGTGTGTCTGTCCTGCGAACGCGTTCGCATTTTCCGTGCTAAGGTTAATCATTGCGTACGCAGTTTCTTGAAATCTCTGCGTTCGCAGTTGCTAGGACTAATTTGCGGTTGGGTTGGGTTTGGCTTTTGCTTTTTCGTTAACCGTCGTGAAGGTTTTAACTCAGTTTGATTGGGTATTTAGTTATTGTAATGTTTATGCGTAGGTTGTGAATGTTGAGTTTGTGTTATGATGGTTGTGGATTTTGAGTTCGTGTTATGACGGTTGTGAGTGTTGAGTTTGTGGTGTTTGTGTTATGATGGTTGTGGATGTTGAGTCTGTTGTGTTTGTAGGGCCGTTTCCTCTCCTACTTCTTTTTAATTACTTTGGGACGGACCGAGTGCTGAGTGTTAAGCAACCTCTCAACGTCCAATGGCAGGGTTTCCACCAATTGTACACGGCCTTCGTCTTAGTGTCTATTAGCGATTTATGGGTGCCGGGCCGGGAATCGAACCCGGGTCTGCCTCGTGCAAGAGATTTACTCTAACCACTCAGCCACCAACGCTTGTTAAATTACGGTGTTTTTCTAAAAAACAGCTTTGGCGAATGTCCTTAACAAAGTTATAACGTTAGGTACTATAATTTATTCTACATCATTTTAAATATTTATAAATTATATTAATCTTATATTTAATGCAATATTTATAAATTATATTAATCTTATATTTAATGAAATATTTATAAATTATATTAATCTTATATTTAATGAAATATTTATAAATTATATTAATCTTATATTTAATGAAATATTTATAAATTATATTAATCTTATATTTAATGAAATATTTATAAATTATATTAATCTTATATTTAATGAAATATTTATAAATTATATTAATCTTATATTTAATTAAATATTTATAAATTATATTAATCTTATATTTCATTAAATATTTATAAATTATATTAATCTTATATTTAATTAAATATTTATAAATTATATTAATATTATATTTAATTAAATATTAATAAATTATATTAATCTTATATTTTATTAAATATTAATAAATTATATTAATCTTATATTTTATTAAATATTTATAAATTATATTAATCATATATTTAATTAAATATTTATAAATTATATTAATCATATATTTAATTAAATATTTATAAATTATATTAACCTTATATTTTATTAAATAATTAAGTATTTTAATGTAAAAGTTGATCGTGATCAAGAATTGAACTCGGGTCGCATTGTTACCACGCGGATAGTTCACCGCCGAGCCATTGACTTTCTTAAGAAAAATGTTAAAGTAAAGGAACCATTATGATAAGGCGGGATTGTTTACTAAACGGATGAATACAATATCTGTGGATATTTTTTATTGAACTTAATTTTTTTATTTGTGTGAACTTGTTTTTATTTCGTCGGGAATTGAACCGGGAGCGCGGTTTTAGAACTTTGATTCGTTGCCGCTGTGTTATTGTTTTCTTTTACGTTGTGTTATAAATCTGAAATATATTATTAATTGTCAGTAGGTTTATTTTTTCGGATACGCTTTTTTGTTGTGTTTTTTAACTGATCTAGATTACGTTCTTTTTTGTCTAATCTTTGGTATTGTTGGTTTTTTCTGTCTTATATTTGTATCTACTATTTTTTAAGTTTATTTGCTTTTCCCCGCAAAATCGTCCATTTAGAGGAAGCTTTAAGAGCGTAAGTCATGCCCAAAAGCTTATCCGGTTTCATTATAATAACGTGAAAAATCGTATTTGTGAATGGTAAGGTGTTGCGCTTCTTGATATTATATTTTCTATTGCTTGATTTCTAAGTATTTGAACTAATTTATTGCTTGACTGCGTTATAATATTTTTCTATGAATTATTTTGATTCTGAAGTCTGATTGCTTGACTGCGTTATAATATTTTTCTATGAATTATTTTGATTCTGAAGTCTGATTGCTTGACTGCGTTATAATATTTTTCTATGAGTTTTGTTTCCGAAGTCTGATTGATTGGGTTGTTATTGTGTATTTTTCTATTCGTTATTTTTAATTTTTGATACTCTAATATTTTAAACTGGATATAGTATAACGTTACTTCTGCGTATTTCGAATGTGCGTGACGTGGAGGGTATTTTCACGTTATATTAGGATCAGTTTTTTTAATTTTAAATATCTTTCGTTTTATTTGTATTTGTTCTCGCTTTTTCAGTCGTATATTTTTATCGAGTTGTATACATCGTGCGCTTACACTTATGTTGGTCTGGTTTTTAACTGGGTCGTCATTACTTCGTAATTTATTTTAAACGTTTTCTCGACTGATTAAGATGTTTAATTTGAAATAAAATGAGCAGTAAAGATGCGGCAAGTATTTCGTAAGCGAGAAAAATACAAATACCCTCTGTAGATATGTCTTTCATTAAAATTGGCTTCGTATTATATTTAACTGATAAACTTGTTCTGTAAATATAGTTAAATTCAATTGTACATTGTTTTAGTACGTCTAACTCGCTGTTGTAACTACTTAATTTATATTATTCTGAATAAATTAAACTCGGTTGTTTCGTCTCAATTATTTTAATTATAATTAAAATTTTATACCGGGTGGGATTGAACCTGGATTACGTTTTTAGTAAATAACTCTGAATTGCGGAGATCTATCTTTAAGTGTCATCTCGAGAAATTAATACCGCTAGGGACAATTCTTCCGAGACGAGGTATATTTTGGCTTGCCAACTTGTTGTTTTTGCTATACACGGTGGTTGTTGGTGAATAAGAATTAGGGCGTTGTAATGAATTTTTTCTTTCAATTTAATAGTCTGATTTGATACGATTTTTTTGCACAGGGTGAATGTTTTATATCGGGCTGTGATTATTTACTATGTTGTAAACTTTATGGAAATTCTGGTGCGAATTTTTATATAGGGTGAACGTTTTAAATCTGACTGTGATTATTTGCTTTGTTGGAGACTTTCTGCAGCTAATTTTGATATAGGTGAATTTTTTATATCGGACTTGATTATTTACTGTGTTGGGCATTTTCTGGTGCGAATTTTGATACAGGATGAATGTTTTATTCGGACTGTGATTATTTGCTTTGTTGGAGAATTTCTGGAGCTAATTTTGATATAGGTGAATTTTTTACATCGGGCTTGATTATTTACTGTGTTGGGCATTTTCTGGTGCGAATTTTGATACAGGATGAATGTTTTATTCGGACTGTGATTTTTGAAATCTAAGACAGGGGTGAATGTTTTATATCGGACTGTGGTTTTTGAAATCTGGGACAGGGGTAAATGTTTTATTCGGACTCTGATTTTTGAAATCTGGGACAGGGTGAATGTTTTATATCGGACTGTGATTATTTACTATGTTGTAAACTTTATGGAAATTCTGGTGCGAATTTTTATATAGGGTGAACGTTTTAAATCGGACTGTGATTATTTGCTTTGTTGGAGACTTTCTGCAGCTAATTTTGATATAGGTGAATTTTTTATATCGGACTTGATTATTTACTGTGTTGGGCATTTTCTGGTGCGAATTTTGATACAGGGTGAATGTTTTATTCGGACTGTGAGGATTAACACATCAGCGGGATTGTATACGGAAATGTCTTTGACATCTTGTTAACCTCTCTTCGGACAATAGCGAATTTTTCTCTACACCTGTAACGTACAAGGCAGTAAGGCTTGTACGCTACAGGTACAAAGAAACATGATACGTCAATCGATTGAAAATATCATGCCCTAGCCGGCATTGTGAACATTTGTGAGATCGGGGCCCCGGAAGTGGGGCATTTGCTCATAGTAGTGGTTTTCGGCGCTTTTCGAATTTAAATGTACATACTTTATTATATTAAGACCGACTTGGTTGAATTATTTGAATATTAAATTTTTAGTTAGTACTGTAATGCCAAATATTTAAGTTTTATATATTCGAAATGCCAAATATTTAAGTTTTATATATTCGAAATGCCAAATATTTAAGTTTTATATATTCACAATCAATGAGTTTAACTAAGTATATATTCCCCAGTTCTATTATTTCTAGCTTAAAAATGCAGTAGTTCTTCCCAAACATTTGTTTCCTATTTTCGTTTTTAGTTCCACATCGATATATACATATATATATATATATATATATATATCGAATTGGGACTATTGCTATGGATGGAATGTCGTTAAGTGTTGTAGTTTGTTTGTTTGGCGTGGAAAAGCGACGACACTGTAGATGGAGCTGCGAAAAAAAAATTTTATAAATTATATTATTGACGACCCCGGGATTTGAACCCAGATAGCTGCTGGCCGCGTAATCTCCAAAAACCAAGCGAGCCACGGCGTTCTCTTCAGTCTGTACTCGGAACTTCTAGTCGTTTTTAGCGACGCGGGGGGACTTGGCTAGTTAAGTTGTCGCAATTGCCGTTCTTTTTTCCGCGTTATTTTACGTATATTTACGGCGTTTAAGGTCAAGTGAACATCAAACTTCGCCTCTCTCCCTCCCTCCCAACCAAGTGGATTTTCACGAAGGGTGACACGGGCGTGGCGGGAAGTTTGAATTACAGTGTGGGGCTACACAACTTTTACCGATGGCCAGTTTCAGGTTGTTAATTCGTAACTGGCGATAACTGGGAGAGCTAAATTTAGGTAACTAGCCGACTGAAAAACCTATTACCTTTGCGACTTCAGATATTGTCGTGTGAATTTTGAAATAAAACTACTTGTTTGCGAACTTTATTTGATTTTATTTAATTTTACTATTTTTAATTTACGTTGCCCATTTGGTACTTACTAACAATTTTTCTCCATTTGGGAGTAACAATTTCCTGCCTCCTTCCGAGGTTTCTAAATTTCATCTGTCTTAATTGACAAAGATTTCCAACGGCTCCCTTCGAGAGAGGGGGAAGCGATGGAGATTTCTTGGAATTGTCACGAAGCTCCAACCTTGAAGGTCAGAGTTCGGCCTTGGTACGTTTGGGACAATATGTGCCCGGTACGATATCCGCCTCTCTCCAAGAAGACCGTTTTACAAAAGGATGGGAGGGAATTTCCCTCCCGCAACATTCTTTTAGCTCTATTTCTCAGAATGTGGCCTACTTTCAAATTTACCCTTAAAGGGAATAGAGCATGGTTACATTTTCTTTAAATGATTACAAGATTTTACAATACAATTTCATTTAATCAATTACAGTTATACAGTTAATTTAATTTCAAGAACGCAAAGTTTTAATTACATATAGGAAAGAATTAATAAACAACAACAAACAAATATACACTTATTTTCTATCTTTTTAACACTCCCCCCTAAATAACATGGAATTTACATGAAATGTTATTCACACAAGGGTAAATGTCGCCAACCTATTCCTTATCAAAAATTTCTAAGGAGTATAATAATGATAAAACGCGCTTAATAATATTGCCGTTTGGCATTCTAACCAAATACGATCTAAATGGACTATTTCTTCCCTTTGCCTGAGCTATCACCCCTATACGCCACATGTGCTTTGGTACCTTGTCATCATGCACCATGACCACTTCCCCTACTTCCATTGTTTTAATTAGTTTTTCCAATTTGACGTTATGCGCGGAGCGCAACTCCATCAGATATTCGTGCCGCCAGCGTCGCCACAATCGGTTCACTAAAATTTCCCGATGTCTCAATCTACGGGCCATTTCTCGCTGCGAATTTGGAATTTCGTTTATTATCGACTCTTGTATTGGAGGTAGGCAGACCGGTCATTTTGTCAAAAGTAAATGAGCGGGAGTGAGCGGTGAAGGTTCGTTAGGGTCATTAAAAACATATGTAAGTGGTCGTGAATTTATTATTGCTTCGGTTTCCAGTAGCACTGTTTCGAGCTCTTGATAATTTAATGACTAAAATCTTAATACTTTGCGTAGAACCGACTTGGTTGTTCGAACGAGGCGTTCCCAGAAACCTCCCCACCACGCTGCTCTCTCCGCGATAAATTTCCAGGTAACTCCTTTCTCCCCAAAATATTCTTGAATTTCTTTGCCACTGAGGCTTTCCCAAATTAATTTTAGATCAGCTGACGCTCGCTTAAAGGTTTTCGCGTTGTCGGTGAAGACCGTTTGGGGTAGTCCTCTCCGTGCCACAATCCGACGAAATGCCAAAAGAAATTCATAGCTTGATAAATTTGGAACCAGTTCTAGGTGTACCGCTCTGGTGATAGCGCAGGTACACAAACATATATATGATTTTTCCAATTCATTATTTACCTTTTATGTAAAGTGGTCCGGCGAAGTCTATTCCTACGACCTCAAATGCTTGAGTTTCCTGAAATCTCTCTTTGGGAAGAGGCGCCATCGGCGCTTCTCCTGGTTGCGCTCTCGCTCTTTTGCACATCACGCAACGCTTGACTATTTCTTTTGACAACTGCCTTCCCGCGATCACCCAGTACCTTTCTCGAGCCTGTGTTAGGGTACTTTGAATACCTAAATGCGAAATTTGTTCGTGGCAACGCATTATCAGAAGCTCAGATAAACGATCATTTTTAGGTAGGATGATAGGGTGCTTTTGTTCCTCGGTGAGATCTGATTCCTGAAGACGACCTCCTACGCGGAGAAGTCCGTCATTCAGAATCGGTTTTAGCTAGGCGATATTTGAACTCTTATTTACCGTTTGATTTTCTTTTATGGCAATTATTTCTTCGGAAAAATGTTCTTGTTGGGCGCTTTGAACCCACGCTATTTCGGCTTTTCTCATCTCCTCCGCGGTGATAGGTCCGCTCCCCGTTGGAACTCTTCTACGCGGTGATTCTGAATATTTTATTTATCGAATTGTGCCTCTTCAAATCTATGGTGTCGTATAAGGGAATTTCCCTTTTCTTACATTGGACGACCATTACAGTCTTTCGAAGTTCTTCATTTGATTGGATTTGTTCTTCCTTTGTAAGAACTACTGGCGTGGCAGGCCAGTTTGAATTTTCTGACTTTAACCATTTTGGTCCTTCCAACCAGAGACTATTCGTGACCAGATCATTTGCCTTGGCTCCGCGCGTTGGAACGGTGCCTCCGATATTATTAATAATAATATTGGAGGCACCGGTTGGAATGTCCGCCGGATTATCTGACCCGCTACAATGATTCCAGTCTTGAGGTCTCGTGAATTTTTTTATTTCAGTTACCCGGTTTTGAATGAACGGTAACAAGAATTTTGCTGACTTGACCCAGTCAAGCGCGATCCACGAGTCGGTCCAATAGTAGGTTTTAAGAACTTTAGAGTGGCACGTCTCCCTTACCTGATCTGTTAACCTGGCTAACAGCAGACATCCCATCAGCTCCAGGCGTGGAATCGTCAGTGGTTTGAGGGGAGCCACTCTCGCCTTTGAGGTAACGAATGACACTCCTACTGCGTTTGAAGCTGTAACGTAACGGATATAAATGACAGCAGCGTAAGCTTTAAAACTGCTGTCACAAAACCCGTGGAGCTCAATATTTACGATATTTTCTTTTGCTTTGAAGTAGCATCTACTGATCTTCACCTTTCTTATTTCGGGCATTTCTTGACACCATTGAAGGAACTTGGTTTTGATTTCTTCTGGTATTTCATCGTCCCATTTTAATTTTTTACTTTCGTCATCTTTTTTGTCTCCCCATAGAAGTTGAAACAACATTTTTGCTCGTATAATATACGGCGCTAAAAACCAACCAGATCATAAATTTGGGCAACTGCGCTTAAAACCTTCCTCTTGGTAGCTTGTACGGTTTGCAGTAAATTTTCTAATTTGGTAAGGTCGAACGAGAATTCATCGGAATTTGGATTCCATAGCAGTCCTAGTATTTTGTCCTTCTCGGGGTTTTCGTCTCCTGTCATTTTAACGTTTTCTTTCGCCGCAGCTGCTTTATTTCCCCATTTTTCGCGAAGATCTGTCGAATTGGTCTTCCATTTTTTTAAATTCATGTTTGCCGCACTCATTATGTTCGTAACGTTCTTGGACAGCACGTATGCCTTTTCAACCTCCTCCTCCCCACTCACGAAATCATCTACATAAAGATCTACATTTAATGATTTGTATTCTTTTGATTCGGGATCAACGTTTTCTTCTATATGGTGCTTTATCGTGGCGGCAAGGAGGTAGGGACTCGAGGTTACCCCAAATGGCACTTTAGTCATCCTCAGAATTTCAAATTTGTCGTCTCCCAGACGCCCATTCAATTCCTTTACCCCCAGGAATCTCACTGAATCCCTGTCTTCCTCGGCTAAGGACACTTGAAGAAACGCCTTTTCAATATCGGCTACTATCGCTATGCGGTGATTACGAAATCTTAAAACTAACTGAAGCAACCCAGGATTTAAATTTGGCCCACTTGCTAAACAATTATTGAGGGATCGTACCCCCTTTGCGTGCGCTGAACCGTCGAGCACGACACGTAGTTTTGTCGTAGAACTCGAATCTCGTCTTACTCCTTGGTGGGGGACGTAAAAAGTACCTACGGATTCCTGCTCTGGCGCTGGCTCGATAATAGAGACTTGGCACTCCGTAGCTTTGGCCATGGCCGCCATTGTGGTCATATTTTTCTCCCCACGATAAAAACTATTGAAAAAAAAAACTGTGACGTAGCACTGCTAAGTCCCTATTCCTAATTTCAGTTGCTCTTCAATTATTCGTTTATAGTCCTGATAGAATATTGGATCCTTGTTAAAGCGCTGGATTAGATTTTTCATTCTTTTACTTGCTACCGCGAAATTGTTAGGTAATTGTTCTTTTGGAACCCTCCAGGGAAAGCTAACGCAATATCTTCCCTTGACAAATTTTACAGTTTCCTGAAATTCCTCCACGACGTTGTCGTCAGAGGCATCCTTTTCTCCGCTTTCTCTTATTCCCAAAGCTTCAATTTCCCAAAATTATTTAATAATTTTCAAAATTTCAGCTTCCGCAGCTACACTGATTTTGACGGTTTGAACGCAAACTGCGCCAACCGCTACGTTTTCTTGCCCAGCCGGGCCCTGTATGGCCCACCCTAATTTTGTTCTTACCGCTACGAGGCCTTTGGTAATTCTTTCAAAACCTCCGTCCGCCACTTCAAAATAGCAATCCGCGCCGATAAGAATTCCAATGCTTGCCATGTTTGGCGTAGATTCGCTTGGCGCGTCGGCCAGGGGGAGCCCCTTTCTTTTCATTATTTTTTCTACTTCGCTAGATTTGACCAAGGTAAGCGCGTCGCAGAGGTATGGAACCTCTATAGCCTTTATTTGGATAATCTCCCCAATTCCGTTTACATTCTGGAGAGTCAATTTTACCGTTCTTCTTAAAGATTTTGCCGGATTTTCGTTTCTGAAATTTTGAATTTCCATCATTTCTTCGTCAATGACGGGTAGATTTATTGCGAGATATTTCTTCTCTTAAGGCGGGTTTATAAAGGAGCGAGAAAATCCAAAGAAGCTTGTGCATGAAGCCGAAAGCTGATCGACGCTATCGGAAAAAGCTTTCGGAATCTGCCTCTGCACCGTAAGCTACTGTTTACAAAAGCGCTTGTCGTGCTGAGCCCGTTGCTCAACTTGACGTGATCACGTGGTGTTTTTTTAGTATAAATGGCGGCTACAAAAAAGTCGAAAAATTGTGGTGCTGAATGCAGTTTTTTATTATTGCTTCAAAAACGAAAATTGTTAATTTTAAAAAAGATAAATAAATTAAATTAAAAAAAAACAATACATCCACGAAGGTCATAGAACGGGTTGCCTTATTATTGGTTAAATACGACCACGTGATTGCAAGCGAGAGCCGAGACCCTAGAAAAACACGCGAGAATATCAAACGGAGTTTGATGCCGCCAGCGTCGGAATTCGGCGTAAGCTGTCTGCTACAGCAAGTAGGAAATCGGCTCTCACTTCTTTGTAAACGCTTACGCGGGAGCCGACGCTGACGAAAAAGTTTCAGTTTCTACAAAAAGCTTCAGCTTTTCGCTTGCTTATAAACCCGCCTTTACGAAACATGCCTGACTTCCCGTGTCAAGCAAGCAGCGCACTATTTCGCTGTGGTTTGAGCCATTTGGGCTTCTTACTATCGCTTGCGCAGTTTGAAAGAGAACTGATCTTTGGCCTTCCGATACCGCCCTCACTACCTTGACAGCCGTCTCTTCAGCGTGTGGTGGTTTCGATTGCCCTTTCGAAGGGACTGCTCGTTTTTTAGCTTTCGCTCTTTTATTGGCTGAATTATGCTCGCATAACGCGACATTATGTTTCCCCCTAATTATTTTGCAATTTTTAAATTGAGAGATACATGATATAGATTCGTGGCCGTACCTTATACAATTAAAACACCTTCTCGTGTCTTTTAATATTTTGTCCTTTCCTTCGACGGGGTAATTTTCGCATTTTTAAGAAGAATGCTCGTGCAATTAGCAAAATATGCAAAATAAAATTCTAGGTTCTAGACCTCTATTTGCTACTTGGGTGGAAAGCGCGGCGGCGGTGCTGGTCCTAGGCAGATTATTTTTCATGTTTTCTTGTTTCTGAGATTTCCTTTCGGGCATCCCTTTATTGGATTTTTTGCCTCGCATCATGGCGCATGTTTCTCTACCTTCCACCTCTAATCTCAAAAAGGATACCAAAGCCTCTATGTCCCAATCAATATTTCTACCTCTAGCCATAGTATATTTAAGCCTAATATCCTGGGGTATACAGCTAATCAACACCGGACACAATGACACTGAAGTTGCTCTTATATCTACATCTAAAGCCTTTAATCCCCTTATATTAGATTCGCAGGTGTCATATAGTTTTCTTAAGGCACTAACATCATTTGAGTCTTCTACCTCTTCTAAAGCTCTAAGCTTGTTCATTAAATTTTCGACCACAAGGTCGGGTCTTTTATATCTATTTTCTAATAATTTTAGCACGACATCATAATTTTCCGCGGACACCTTTAAGCCCGCGATAGCTAATTTTGCTTCCGCACTCAATAAAGACAGTAAATAATAATATTGTTGTACCTTAGTTAGTCCTTCTCTTTCTACGATCGTAGATTGAAATTGACTCCACCAATCTGGCCACTCTTCATAGTCCCCGTAAAACGTTTGAAGCACTAGTGTTGGTAATTTCGCCACCTTTGTAGTCTGTATTGAACCGCTCACAGAATTGTTTCCGTTAGTTTCAAATTCTTTAATTTTTCTCTTGGCTCTAGTTTGGCAGAGAGTTATTTCCTCTTGAACGGCTTCCACTTCCTCCTGTTGAGCTTGAAGTAAGTCGAGCGTCAAGTCGTCTGGTAAATACTTCCACACCTTTTCGTCGATGTCCCGTAGAGCGGCCTCTTTTAACTCTAATACGGACAACAGGTCTCCAATTTCACAAACCGTTGATGCTGTTGTAGGTGCATTCGTAGGAACTGCTAGTTCATTTTGAATTTTCTTGGCGCTATTGCACACCACTTTTCTTTTGGAACTCAAAATGTCGTACTGAGATGTCATTTTTTCTTAATTTTGTACACAGCCTCCAATATCTAATGTCTCGAAGAAACCCTATTCCCGGGTTTCGGCACCAAACTGTTAATTCGTAACTGGCGATAACTGGGACTCTGGGAGAGCGAAATTTAGGTAACTAGCCGACTGAAAAACCTATTACCTTTGCGACTTCAGATATTGTCGTGTGAATTTTGAAATAAAACTACTTGTTTGCGAACTTTATTTGATTTTATTTAATTTTACTATTTTTAATTTACGTTGCCCATTTGGTACTTACTAACAATTTTTCTCCATTTGGGAGTAACAATTTCCTGCCTCCTTCCGAGGTTTCTAAATTTCATCTGTCTTAATTGACAAAGATTTCCAACGGTTCCCTTCGAGAGAGGGGGAAACGATGGAGATTTCTTGGAATTGTCACGAAGCTCCGACCTTGAAGGTCAGAGTTCGGCCTTGGTACGTTTGGGACAATATGTGCCCGGTACGATATCCGCTTCTCTCCAAGAAGACCGTTTTACAAAAGGATGGGAGGGTATTTCCCTCCCGCAACATTTCTGGCCAATTCGCGGGACCCCACACCCTGTGTACAGTCTGTTACCAAAGTCTTCGACAAAGGGAGTTTTTGCATTTACCTTAAATTTTCTTGAAACGTGTAAACGATTGAAAAATGAAACCGAAAGCAATTTTTAATACTTTTTTATTTCCTTTCACGCGGAGTTGTCGTATTTTGCAAAGCGATAATAGTTACGGCGGAAACGCCAGATGTCGTTTTTGACAACTTCCTAAATAATAACAGGGGCGTAGGAACCGGGAGGGGCAGGGGGGGGAATGCCCCTACCTAGAATTTGGCTGGGAGGACAACTAATGCTATTGCCCCCTCCAACCTTTGGTCAGTTGAAATCTTTAAAAGGCTCAATTTATCATTTTAAAAGCATATACAGTTTAAAGAACCTCAACTGTGTTTAAATTTCAGTCTTTTCACGCCAATTTACATAGTAGTAACAAGTACACATGCATTCGGAGAAGCTACACTCCATTAAAAATTAAAAACCATTCTCCAGACCCCTTTTCGTTTATCTTTGCCCCCTCCAACTTCTAGAACGTTCCTACGCCCCTGACCCCTGAAACCGGCATTTTCGGATTCAGGGTGGTCAATTCATATTTAAAAAGTGTCACTGTCATTTCTCTACCACTAACGGTTGAGGAGCTATAGCCGGTTGCAATTTTCGATTCCATTTGGGAAAACTAAAAGACGTCAAATATCACTTGTTGTATTCTCCCGATAATGCAGAGCTTTTCAACAAACAAACCTTATTTTCAAAACCAGGTAACTCGAGAAATTCGGTTTGTCTAAAAATTAATTTTAATTAACGTGATCGCGTTTCACTACCTTATTTACAAAACCAGGTAACTCAAAAAATAGTTTGGTCTAAAAATATATTTCAATTATTTAAAGTGTTCGCGTTTCGCTACTTTATTTCCAAAAACCAGGTAACTCGAAAAATGAAATTCCTCTTGGGTTTGTTATGTTAATGTAAAAGATGATTGGAAATTTATTCAAATTTATATTGAATGTTTAAAATATAGTTAATACATCGGGGGGATTGTGTGTACTCAAATGTCCGTGACAACTTGTTCTTGTCTCTATTGGTTATTATTCAGCCAATCCGATGATAGTAAAAAAATCTGGGTTGATGTTGATAAACTCCGCACAAAAGGTTTAAGATCTCAAATATGAAAATTAATATATCAGGTGAAGTTAGTGTTTTTACTAATAATAAACGAAATTGTTGTAAGCGCCAATATAATAACGAGTAGGTAGATGGCGATACCTTATCCATATACCTGATCACTGCCCTTTTCTTTATTATTTTTGCCCCCTCTTTACCCCACGGAAGGGGGAAGAGAGACCCGCTCGTCGAGAGGGACGGCCCGGGGGACAAGTCACGAGCATTGTGTTTTACGACTCCGACCGCTGAGTACGCGTAGAATAACCGCTAACAAATGTAACCTTAACTTTGATTAAACTTTATAATTTTAACTATCACCACGTATTATTATTCTACGACATGCTTGCACACTTTTATATCTTGTTCCGATATAATAATTCATCATTCACTTTGAACGCTTTTAAAATCTTAAATTGCGTATGAAGTGATGAACTGCCATACCAGAAATACATGAACCGAAATTATCAGCGAGCAAATTTTTCTCGGACGGCAATTTCTCCGCGCGACAGGGGAGGGTCGAATAGTGAGGCCTTGTTTATTTTCCGCCTCCCGCGACTACAGGGAAAATTTCGAATGCACCATGGGTAACTAGACCGCCATCTAGTGAGGCTAAGAGAAATTATTTCATCGAAGAATATCGTGCGAAACGTGGTCTGCAAACCTAGGCTTAGCTGTGTTTTGTTATTGATAGAGGTCAGTGGAAGGCGGTAGCTGCCGCAGCTGTCGAAAATGGAAAAAAGTAGATGAATTAAACACCTTTTTAACTCATCTTACTAGACCATATATGTATGAAAGAACAGAGAAATACAAGAGTTTTATTAGAATCAGAAAATATTCAGAATTATTTAATGGAGCTACTTAAGATATATGAAACCCAGATAAAAATATAACGGTATATTTTTATGAAGAAAAGATGTAGTAAAAAGATTAACTCAATTGCCATACTTATTACGCTACTTGTGTCAGTGCCTTAGAGGGGGGGGGCACAAGGGGCATTTGCCTCCCCAAAATGTATGGTCGTACGTACCAATCAATTTAGCATTAATTT
Source organism: Leiobunum rupestre (assembly GCF_980474605.1). Taxonomy (NCBI): domain Eukaryota; kingdom Metazoa; phylum Arthropoda; class Arachnida; order Opiliones; family Sclerosomatidae; genus Leiobunum; species Leiobunum rupestre. Next base: position 50,615,453 of record NC_143394.1, read on the forward strand.
CAGATTTACGTAGTATGAATTAGATTGCCTAAATGTTCAGGATGGCATGTAAATAATTCGTTGTATCGAGTTTATTTTTTTAATAAATTCGTTGTTGTTTTCAGATATTTGTTCCCGCTTTAATTCTTTTCATGATTTTTCTGGGAAATTTCTTGACAACTACAAGAGTCATTCATCAAAAAGTAAGGGAAAAATTGCAATTTAAAAATGTTATCAATCGCAAAAAGGGTTTTCAAGATTCCAATTTGTTGGCTTCTTTTTTTTCTTGTAAAAACATGTTTCCGCAAAATGATTTTATTTTTTTAGATTCCTTGACCACTAATTAACAATCAGAAAAAAAAATTAACAAAAAAACAAATTGGATTCGCCGTAAAAAAAAACATTTCACTTAGCACTTTTTTTAATTTAGTAGTATCTTGCCGTTAAATTTAATTCTTCATCGGTCCTACCTCACCCAATACGTACAAAAATGTCGAAATATTATGTATTTTCCGAGATAAATATTGGCGGTAAGTAACAATTTTATATTTTTCATATCTTTCTAAATAATAAATTGCGCTTAAAACTTTTGGCATTTCTGTAATCCTTGACAAATAATACACCTAAAACAATAAACAAAAACCAAAAGAAACAAAAGGTGCTATTCTTAAAAATTCCCAAATGTTGTTACTGTACCGAAAGCAATGTTAGAATTTAGTTCTTCCATGCAAAAATACGCGTTTTGCGGTTGTTTGATAACAGTGTCCTCAACATCGTTTAATAAATTAGAGAGATGCATGGAATCGGTTTTTTACCATATACCGTGGTTACCGCGGGAATGGACGGGAATGGATTTTCCCCCATTTTATATACATAATGTACTATTAAGGGATTGGCCCCCTTAAATAGAATTTAGTTCGAGTGAAACGGGCGAATCCAATGTAAATATTTCATTATTATGGGAGTGTCTCTTCTCACAAGCGCTTTGCGCCGTTAACTCCTACACCTACAGCTACAGCTACTCGTACTCGTATCGTATGCCAGGCCGTGACTGCACGGACTTCCAAGTTCCAATGAATCCCCTCCCTCCCCACGGTGACAAGAATGCATATATTTATATTCAGGGATAATTAGGCTTAAAATGTCAAAAAAAAATTTAGACAAGGGAGGGTTAAGACCTCCCATTTGGGCCTACCTTTGACTGTACAAAATTTCCACCCGCTTCTCGACCCCCCTTAACATTCACATATTTCGACCCCCTTGAGGAATTTCTGGCTACGCCACTGTGTCAAGTGTTATTACCATGATATTTATATTTCTTAACGAATAACGTTTACAGATTGGCTCCCCTAGTTATGGAAAGGTCAAAATCTCATTTAAATAAAATTAAAATTACAACCTTTTATAACTAAACCCCTTCTGATATTTGGTATCCCTAAAAATTGCCTTTAATCCAATTATAAAGTTACAGTAAAAGCTACGAGGTAGACCTGGAATTTAAATTAAATATCCAGCTAAGGCTTAGTTAAAGAGACCCTTCCAATTGTCTGTCCTTTCCACATCTCCCCCGAATCCCGCCAAACTGGCACCAGCGAAAGAAAGAGAAAAGTCGATTACAACACGGAAAACCATTCCAGAACGCCTAGAAACTAGAGAGCAGGGCCGGCGTTAGGGGGGTTAATCGGGGCAAAAGTACCCTGGACCCGGGCCTCCGAAAGCGGCCCGCCGACCCGGGTGCCTAACTAAAATTTTCTGACTATTTCCAAAATAAGATAAAAAAATTGGAGTAAAAAAAATTGAGGGGTTGGCCGGGGCTTGAGAACGCTTACCTGGGGCCCGAAATTCCTAGTGCCGGCCCTGCTAGGGAGCTGCATTAGAATAAAAAAAAATTGCCATTCCCATTGAAGGTTTTCTCCATAGATAAAATAACTTCGTATATAGATAGGAAACTTAATGTTGTAGAAGTGACGCCAGAATTTTGGCCGACATCTGGTGGCGGCACCCGAATAATATTATTTGGTGAAGTTCGCACTACTTGAAGTCCGTACTACTCTTAGCTCAGCGTAAGCCTTGGCTATAAACATTGCTTTAATGCTTCAGCTTGGATTAGTAATATAAACTTATATTTTTAATCCAAAATCCCGGGCTTCCATAAGTTATGACTTATACGAGCTTAGGATAAAAAAAGTATGATGAAATATAATTATTTAGCTTTTGTTATTAATCCAAGGTTAAGGTATCTTTAAAAAATTATTTGAATGATACTAAAATTGACTGAATGTATTCACCTCGAAGGCCTATCGGGCGAAGTATCGTGTATTTTCCTAAATAAAGCTTAGATTTTCCCACAGTATCTAAGTAGGTTCTATGGTCTTTATATAATATATTATCACGGTTTATAAATATCGAAATGTTTATAAACCGTGGTAGGGCCTGCCTCGTGATGAGCAAACTGCCCCTTTCATGACCAGATTGCAGATGTGCTAACAGTTCTACTACTAGCTCAACATTCAATTAAGGTATTATAAATAAGGTTTATTTCATGCATTAAAATTTATTTTCCTTATGCTCTCGCTAGTTTAGCACTGTCACTTCTTAATAAATAAATTATTGTTATATTTATGAAGCTAGTCAAGGATATCTTAACAACATTTCCCCTGGTACTGCATCATCAAATAAAATCACAAGTTTGACTAGAAATTAATGTAATAATATATTGACACTAAATGCTGAGACCTGTACCTGAAGCTGCTCTGTCAATACCAGTCTGCCGATATTGCTAATATTATTTGCTTGAAACATGCTGATTTTACTAAAGGAGTCATGTTTTCACGGTGCAATATTTTAAAGAATAGTGACTGATAAGGAAAATAGTGGATACATGAACATTTAGACAAGACTGGTTTTTGGAGGAAAATTAACATTATTTAAAATTGCCTAGAACTTGCAAAGTTACACGTTTCAGTTTTATGGCCTATATGAGTATTAATTATGATTATATATATTAAATACTTTTGGTTATACGTCTTCAGGGTCTTTTCTTCTCCTCTCCCTAAACTGTATTGCATAAACATTACTCCACAATATTTTTGTCTGAGTAAGTTGGTATATTTTTGGTGATGGCTTGGCTGACGGGGCAAGTAAATACTTAAAAAGCTCGTTTACTTTTGGAAACTAGTTTATAAATGGATACCCATCTGTTTGAATTGGAGTTTTCATTTTACATTGCGAAGCTGAAGCTGATTAATAAAAATGTTAAGTTTTGAGACAAAGTTTGGCGTTTGTTTTATGTCCATGATAAATATTTTTTGTAGAGATAAACTAAAAACCTGGTTTTATGAAAAATACACGGAAGCGTTTTAGAATTAAAAAGCTAAAAAATAACAAAAGTCTGGAAAATGAATTTACAATTACCCTGCATTGTAGTTTTTTTCAGAATTTTATTTATCTTTGCAAAATTAAGCAGTTTCTACTTCAATTTTCCTAAAAAATATTCATTAAACATTGCCAGAGATGGTGAGAAAACTTTGTGTTATGAGTTCTTGGCCACAATTTTCTTTTCCCATATTAGGCAATCTTCATTATTTTTTGTGTAAGATTAGTTATTACGAATTAAGAGACATGTTTTGAAAAAATTATGTTTTATTACAAACTATTTTTAATGGAAAAAGCCTACGCATCTAGCAGGATAGGTGTTGTATTTTTAGCATTTTTACCCCTCCGAGGGGACAAAGTCCCCTAGGAGGGGTTATACAACCAGCGTGTCTGTCTGTGGGTCTGTGGGTCTGTGGGTCTGTGGGTCTGTGGGTCTGTCAGGCCTGCGAACGCGTTCGCATTTTCGGTTCAAAGTGTAATCACTGCGTACGCAGTTTCTCGAAGGGTTGGCTAAACCACCGTGTGACGGTGAGCGTTAACGGATGCATTTGCGGTTTGGTTTGGATGGTGTTTTTTCGCTCACCGTCGTGACGGTTTGGTGTATTAAGTTTTTGTAATGTTTATGCGTAGGTTGTGAGTGTTGAATTTGTTGTGTTTGTGTTCTGATGGTTGTGCATGTTGAGTCTGTTGTGTTTATATGGGCGTTTTCTCTCCAACTTCTTCTTAATGACTTTGGGACGGACCGAGTGCTGAGTGTAATGCTACCTCTCAACGTCCAATGGCAGGGTTTCGTCTTAGTATCAATTTGCGATCGCATCGGGCGGGATTTGAACCCGAGACCTCCTGATTGACAGGCGGACGTTCTACCACAGAACCACCGACACTTGTTACGCCTTATTGAAATTTAGACCTTCAGCTTTATCGGAAGCGTATTTAATAGAGTACGAAATTTTGGTTTAATTGAAATAGAATTGAAATTGAAATTATTGCATCGAAGAAATTCTAATTTAGCGTTTCTCTATTGATTAAAAACAAATGCGCCACCCAGGTTTCGAACCCAGACCATTCGGCTTGGCAGTCGAGCGCTCTACCACAGAACCACCGATAGCTCCTTAGTTTCACTGAAATTAAGACAAGCATCGTAAGCATAATAGGTAATAAAGTCTTTTTATTAATAAATTTATGAAGGCCTAATCTGGTTTTTTTAAAGGTTAAATCTTGTTTTAGCGCAGTCAGCCGAGATAAGAGGGTTAAAGGGTAGACCCTGTGGGTGGTCCACTTTGTTAGTTTTTTTGTTATTTATTTACGGGTATTTTTACGACCTATATATAGTTGTGTTAATTCAAAGGATATAATTTAACGTTAATTGCTTTAAGAGCTGGCGGTTAGTCAAGTGGCTCTCTGTGCTTTGTTGATGGTAAGGTTTTTGCTTCTTGTAAATATATTTGGTGTGGATATTTGGATATCTACGATTTCTAACGCAGTCAATGATTTCCTGGGTGTGCGAGTCATTATATGATATTGGAAATTGGACGGCATTGGTCTTTTTCATGCGGTATGTGTCACAACGTCAAATGGAAGTCTACGAGCGTTGAAATAAAATGAGCGTTAAAGATGCGGCAAGTATTTCGTAAGCGAGAAAAATACAAATACCATCTGTAGATATTTCTTTCATTAAAATTTGCTTAGTATTATATTCAACTGATAAACATGTACTGTAAAAAGGGTTAAATTCAATTGTGCATTGTTTTAGTAAGTCTAACTCGCTGTTGTAACTACTTAATTTATAATATTCTGAATAAATTAAACTCGATTGTTTCGTCTCAATTATTTAAATTATACCGGGCAGGGTTTGAACCGAGAATACGTTTTTCGTAAATAACTCTGAATTGCGGAGATATCTTTGGGGGTCGTGTCGAGAAATTAATACCACTAGGGACCATTCTTCCTGTTGTATGGTTTAAAAAAGCATTACTCGTAGTATCAAAATAGTTAAAGATTTTATTTACATTTTAGTTATACATGAGGGAGATCGTCAGTCTGTGTCTTTCAAATATAAACAGGCCGTATTTATAGTAGAGTAAAGGCGTGAAAGTGTCACGTGCTATCGCAGTTATCACTGTTCATAGTTTAGCGCCATCTAGGCATATAATACAATACTACAACTTCCTTTTTTTTATATATTTAACTTCGCGGGTTTCTTGACTTCACGGCCTGAACGTGTTGTGCGGATCTGTTCAATCCCGATGATTCGGCGCTGATTGGTTTCGTGGAAAGGGGGGCCATATCGGCGGGAATGGTGAAACCGGAATATGTTCTGGAGCCAAAGGAGCAGCACTCCTTTTGAGTAGTCGAGACATCTGATCGGGTCGAGGACTCCCTTCTGAAGTATCCGGTCTGTTAGTTGAACACGGACGATCTTCCATCGTGCTAGGAGATGCATTCGTTGCAGCTGGTGGGAAACTTGGAGTTAATGACTTTCGCTGGTCTTCCTCTATCTGGTTGAGTTGGTCCGGCGTTGGCACTCGTGGTCGACAGGATGGTAATATAAAAGATGGGGCATGATTTTCTCCTCCTTGACCATATGAGGACGATTTTGGTTGCTGGTATGACACTCTCGAATATGTGGGTTGTGTGGTGCCGCAAGCTCCAGGTGCAAGATGTGGTAGTTTCAATGGCCCAGGTCTCAGGTGTATCCTCGTCCTTCGTAAGATTTTGCCTGATCCAGTCCTGATGACGTACGAGTGTGGCTCTTCCGCCTCCGCTATGATTTGTGCAGGCTCCCAAAGTTTGTGCGAAACTTGATAATATACATTGTCTCCTACTTTCAAGTGAAGCGGAACAGGGTGTCGTTGTTTTTCCCCGGCTTTGATCATGGAGTGGCGTCTGTGATCCAGTTGTTCCTTGATATGATCGATCGGAAATTGTGGTTGAAGCGTTGCGGTTGAGGTAGTGTTGTTCGTTCGTAGTTGGCGTACCATGAGCATCTGCGCTGGTGTGGGAAGTTTACCAACGGGAGTGGTCCTGTATTCTAAAAGGACGTATTGCAGGTCATGGCCTTCCCTTCGTGCTTTCGTCAGGAGATTCTTAATTGTCTGCACAGATCGCTCGGCCATGCCATTCGATCTGGGATAGTTAGGGCTACTGGTAATATGGTGTACGCCCCATTTTAATAAAAAATCTTTAAATTTGTATGACGAGAACGGAGGACCATTATCAGAAATTAGACGTTGAGGTGCACCATACCTTGCAAAGTGAGGCTTTAGGAAGTTTATTACCGAGTCAGCCGTAGTTGTTCGTAGCTCCTGTGCCTCTATGAACTTTGAGAAGTAGTCTACCAGAACTATCATTTTTGAATTGTCAAGCTGGAAGAGATCCGTCGCTACCGTTTCCCAGGGAAGAGCAGGAACTTGATGAGGATGTACCGGAATCTTGAAGTTTGCCGGATCGCGGGTACGGCAAATTTGACAGCCCTTGATAAACCTAGTAATGTCCTCTGTGATCTGCGGCCAGAAAACGTATAGTCTAGCCTTCGCAAGGCAGGCAGTTATACCTTGATGAACCGAGTGCAATTGCTTCATTACGTCCTGTCGCATAAGTGGAGGTATGACCAAGCGCGTACCCCGATAGATAATGCCATTTTGTTCATGGAGTTCTTTCTGGTATGGCCAATAAGGAGAAACGTCTTCTGGAACTCGTTTGTGCAGTGCTGGCCAGCCATCGTAAATATACGTCAAGATCGTCTGGTAAGTCGAGTCATCTCGTATGGCCTGCTGGATTATTTCTCTTCCGAGAGGGATGTCAGGGTATGTATCGTAACGTAGGGCCCCTCCATCTCCGTAGTATTGAGCGTCTTGTGTGCCAAAGGAGCACGGGAAAGAGCATCGGCTATCTTCAACTTAGATCCTGGGACATATGTCAAAGAAAAATTGTAAAGTGTAATAAGCGCATTACCATTCTTTGCAGGCGTGGCGAGAGTAAATGTAGTGGTTTATGTACTATTGCTGTCAGGGGCTAGTGGTCGGTTTCAATGTCCACATGTCGCCCCATAATATAATATTGGAATTTTTCGCATGCATAAACAAGTCCAAGGAGATCACGCTCAATTTGCGCATATCGGCGCTGGGTGTCAGTGAAAGTTGTGGACGCATACTCGACCGGTCTATCATCTTGTAGGAGAGCAGAACCAATACCTTCAGAACTGGCATCCACTGTGATCCCACAGCGTCTTGCAGGGTTGAAGGCTGCAAGGACAGGAGCAGAAGAGAGTAAATGTTTTAGAGTTTCATATGTTACTTGTAGATTGGCGGTCCATCGAAACTCCTTGTCCTTTTTCAGTAAGTCCCGTAGAGGAGTGGCTGTTTCTGAATATGATGGTAAAAATCGGGTTATGTAGTTAACCATACCCAGGAAGCGCTGAAGCGCACGTTTGTCTTGAGGGGGAGGGAGTTCAGTGATCGCCTTGATTCGGTCGGGATCAATCTCTATTTGCTCTGGGCTGATGATATGGCCCAAGTATTTAATTCTGGGAACTTCCAACTGAAGCTTCTTCTTACTGAACGTCAGACCGGACGCGCGTGCTCGTTCAAGAACAGCAGTAAGGAGTTGGACATGGTGTAGATCATCCTTCGCCTTCAGTAGAAAGTCATCAGTAGAGATGTATGTATCTGGAAACTCATGTCTAGGAAAGATGGTATACATTACTTCTTGAAAGACCTCAGACGCCGTACTGATGCCGTAGGGCATGCGAAGGTAGCGAAATGTTCCAAACGGAGTGGAAAAGGTGCATAAAAAGGACCTTTGCTCAGTTAGTTTCACCTGCCAAAAGGCACTCTTTGCGTCGAGGACGGTGAATAGTCGGCTGCCATGTAGCCCGGAAAAAATTTCTTGAGCCGTCGGCGCCGGAAAATGTTTTCGTTTTATAGCGGGGTTGAGCTTGCGTGGATCAAGGCAGATGCGTATTCCTCCGTTTGGCTTTCTCTCGACAACCATAGGATGGACCCAAGCAGTTGGCCCAGTAACTGGAGTAATTATACCATCTTTAAGCATTTGTTGTAGTTCATTGTAGACTGGTTGATAGAGAGCCTGTGGAATTTTATGAGATACAGAGACATGAGGCGTGGCATTGGGTTTAAGATCGATGTGATACTCAATGGGAAGACAACCGACACGGTCAAAGACATCATCATACTGTTGTATAATGTCGGTGGGCTGCTTGTGTGTCTGTAATTCAGATGTTACGAAGGGCCTTTGGATGGAATTCTTCCTCATACGCTGAACAAGGCCCAGCACCTCCGATGCATATGCACCCAAGATAGGGGTCACCCGTCCTTGGGTAACAAAAAACTCCAGAGAAATCGTAGCAGCAAAAGAGGTACATACCATGTCAATACTTCCCAAAATTGGTACTGTGTGGCCAGTATAGGCAATGATACGACGAGATGATGGCTTCAGTGGCGGCTTCTGTGGTATTGCATCATACATATATCCAGGTATTATATTCACTTGGGATCCAGTATCTAGTTTGAAGTTAATTGAGTAATTGTTAATAATGATCCGTTCATACCATTCATCGTCGATCGAAGACTTTGCACGTCCATTAGTGACACTGTATATAGTAGTAAGCATGTGTAATGAGAAATCATAGGATTCTGGGGCTGTGGAGGAAGGCAAGTCCAGAAAATATCCATCCCGAGGCCTGGTATTTGTCTGGTAGGCACCCTGAGGATCAGTCTCAACAGGCGTCGGCGAATATTCCAGGGAGTGTAAGTCTTGACAAGCAGGCGATACATAGTGATAATCATGTCGTTCGTCGTCAGTAGACAGTGGATGTGGCAAGAGCGGAGCGTCTAAAAGGTGAGTATTGTATGATCTGGTTCGACATAAGTTCGCCCAGTGACCTCGGCGAGAGCAGTTACGACACTGGGAGGCAGCTGCTGGGCATCGTGCTTGGTGAGAATGAAGGAGTCCACAGTTGGGACAAGTGTTCCGCGAGAAGCGAGAGAAAAATCTTCCAGAAGACCCTTGGTGGGCATTGCCATGTGGTTGGAAGAAACAGAAATCAGAAGACCGTACAGCCGGCCGATGACCGGAAGATGGACGATGAGACTGGAAACGGGACGACGGCGAGGAAGAATGCCTGGAGAGCGTGTGTATGTTGGCGGGTGGTCCATTAGGAGGTGGCACAGTATCAACCAATCCTGCGTGCGTTGCCGAGGTCTCCTCAGCTTGACATATGGCGATAGCCTGGGCTAGAGTAAGGTTCCGATGCGAAAACAAGGTTTTCCGAAGGACAGCGTTGTGTACTCCAGCAAGGATCTGATAGCGAAGCAAGGAATCACATCGGTTACCAAAGTCGCAGTTTGGGACCCGAGAACGGAGATCAGTCAAAAAGTCATCAAAAGGCTGGTGTTGTTTCTGTCAGGTGTTGAAAAATGCATGTCGATGCGGAGTCAGGATTGTTATACGGCTCATAGTGGAGATCAAAGGCAGCATAAATTTCGTCCAAAGTAGGTGTCACACGGCCGGCAGGAAGAGGTATAACGAGGGAGTCATAGACCCTCTGTCCAAGCGACCCAAGAGTGTATAAGAATATTGCAACTTGCGTTTCGGCCGTCTCATCACTGATCTTCGATGCCGCAGCGAACAACTTGAAATTATTTCGGTATGCCGTCCATGCAGCAGCCGGATTGGAAGTTCCAGGATCGAACTGGTCAGGTCCACGAAAGCGGGTAGCCATGGTGGTAGGGAGAGGACAGCAAAAGAGAACCGCCGACTAGGCAAAGTAGACGGGTAGTGGCAGCATGGGTGATACTTCTGACACCATGTTGTATGGTTTAAAAAGGCATTACTCGTAGTATCAAAATAGTTAAAGATTTTATTTACATTTTAGTTATACATGAGGGAGATCGTCAGTCTGTGTCTTTCAAATATAAACAGGCCGTATTTATAGTAGAGTAAAGGCGCGAAAGTGTCACGTGCTATCGCAGTTATCACTGTTCATAGTTTAGCGCCATCTAGGCATATAATACAATACTACACTTCCGAGGAGAGGTATATTTTGGCTTGCCAACTTGTTCTATTTTTGATTAGTTTCCCTTCGGTATTTTTAAGTATCCCTTCCTTCTCTTTCTTTTTTTGACTATTTATAAATTTTTCAAGTTGGACTTCATCTATCATAGCTCTATTCATATATGTCACTGCATAAAAAAGCCTAACACGAAAATAAGTTCTAGTGATTGAATTTAGAAAAGTTAAACAAATGTAATTAGAATCCGCAACTATCGGCAATAAGGTTTTCCAAAATATTATTTTCTGTCAGTTTTAAATTGAAAACTTTGAGAAAAGTCTTTTCAATTTGTAGCATCACTTTCACCACTTCATCAGATGGACAGATGAGGCCACCAAAATCACCCTTTTTATGCGAAAAAGCTTTTAAGTGGGTTAAAATCTGATTAGAGTTTTCCAAAATCATTGCCTCTCATAAAAATGTACAAATGTAATTATCACACTTGTGTTTATTTTTTAACTTTTTCATCACACTTCCAACTACATAAGTTAGTGTATTAATATCTTCTTCTGTTCCAAAGTTTTGACACAATTCGCTTATTTCTTCATCAGTTAAGGATAAACACTTTAATCCAGGATTCTTTTTTCGAGCATTTGTACTTTTTTTACTTTTAAATTGGAAATGTGGACTAAAAATGGAAGGACTTTTTGGAGTAGCTTTTGAAGTATTTGAACTATGAAATATTGACACATTTTTAACTGCAAAATTAAAGTTACTAGTACTGGCAATATCCAGTGGATCTTCTGGGTCATCCTTTTTGGCCAACAGTCTAAAGTTTTTCAAAGTTAATAATACCTGACCAAAATCAGCTTTACAGTTGTGAGCAGAGCTAGCAAACAGATATGTTTTCATGTATAACTGTTTAAAACATTGCTGAAATTGAGTTGGATTTAAATTTGAACGATTGCCACATCTTTGACGTATACTACCAAAGAAATTTTCAAGAGCATCCTGGTTAAATCTTCTCGCGAAGATAAATTTAGCTCCTTCCGCACGCAGGTCAACCCACAGCTGTTTAATTGCGGAAATAGTTAAAATCCATCCATCAACACAATAAACTTTAACATTGTCTGGAGTCAAGAATGTCAAGTTTTGCAAAATTTCTACCGATTCTGATAAAACTTCTAGATGTTTCGATTTAATAGTCAATGGTAATAGTAATTCTTTAGTAGACTTATATTCGTTGGAATTTACTGCATCAAATAATTGATCCATTTTATGGATAAATTCTGCTGTGTGTGTAGCATTTTCTGGTAGCTGCCCAAATGATATATACGTTGACATACCAACATATACTGAATGACTAAATATTTGAGCTGCATGGCTAACTTTCATTTTAGAAAATGATGTTGGATGAATATGCTGGGCTGTTAATTTTGGTGCCATGCGTACAGGGCGAGAGCTATCCTTTTTATAAAATTTTTCAACATAACTAAAATGTATTTGGTTTTCATTAAAAAGTATTAAATACTTCTTAAAATTGTTACGCAGGCTTTTTAGTAAATGAGGAGGATCAAAGGCGCAATAAATTTTGTCCTTATTCTGAGTGAAGTATGGATTTTCTTTACTAATGTTCAATTTATTGAAAAGGCCTAGATCGCAAATTATCATTCTCACTTTAAGACCTATATTTTGTAGTTTATTAACACACTCCAAAACCAATATTTTAAGATTTTCAGTGTTAACTGTCCCTCTAGTAAAGAAAAATCCTAGGGGTTGTTTCCAAGGAGTAAATAAGCCTTGAGCCATGAATACCAAAGCTTCATTAGCTATCATTTTTTCTCTTTTATGTCCTGAATCAACAAATCCTTCAATTTTATCTTGAGAAACGCTATAAGTTAGAGCACCCACCAGTGACATTTCATCTAACCGTAATGTGCAGTTTCTTTCATTTTGGACCATTGTATTTACTCTTAGACGCAAAGCTTCAAATAAGAAATCGCTGAGCCCAGGTTGAACTTCTATGCAGGAGAGCCATTTACGAAGAGTTCTAGTTAATTTGTAGGTAAACGAAATAATTTTCTTAAGAGTTTATAGGCACTTGGGCTTTGATAGAACAGACCAACATTGTCCACGGTTCTTCATATCAGCCATTTTCAACTGTGTCTTTAGAAGAATTAATTATTTCATTAATTTTTCCAGGTCTATTTTTGCATTTCTTTGACTTCATTGATGAAAGAGATTTCTTACATCGCCTAATAGTTTTAGCTTGAACTTGGATTTTCTTTTTCAGAGCAGCCCTTTCAGGAGTGTTATTCTTTTTACCTCTCCGAGGGGACAAAGTCCCCTAGGAGGGGTTATACAATCACCGTGTCTGTCTGTCTGTCTGTCCGTCTGTCCGTCTGTCCGTCTGTCTCTGTGTGTGTGTGTCTGCCCTGCGAACGCGTTCGCATTTTCCGTGCAAAGGTTAATCAATGTACGCAATGTCTCGAAATCTCTGCATTCGCAGTTTTTCGTAGTGTTGGCAAAACCACCGTGTGACGGCGAGCGTTAACGGATTGATTTGCGGATGGGTTTGGTTTGGATGGTGTTTTTTCGTTAACGCTCACCGTCGTGACGGTTTTAACTCAGTTTGATTGGGTATTTAGTTATTGTAATGTTTATGTGTGGATGTGAATGTTGTGTTTGTGTTATGATGGTTGTGGATGTTAAGTCTGTTGTGTTTGTACGGGCGTTTTCTCTCCAATGACTTCTTCTTCTTAATGACTTTGGGACGAACCGAGTGCTGAGTGTTATGCAACCTCTCAACGTCCAATAGCAGGGTTTCCACCAATTGTACACGGTATTCGTCTTAGTATCAATTTGCGATTTATTAGCGCCGGCCTTGTGCAAGAGATTTACTCTAACCACGGTGTTTTTCTAAAAAACAGCTTTGGCGAATGTCATTTACAAAGTTATAACGTTAGGTACTATAATTTATTCTACATCATTTTAAATATTTATAAATTATATTAATCTTATATTTAATGAAATATTTATAAATTATATTAATCTTATATTTAATGAAATATTTATAAATTATATTAATCTTATATTTAATGAAATATTTATAAATTATATTAATCTTATATTTAATTAAATATTTATAAATTATATTAATCTTATATTTAATTAAATATTAATAAATTATATTAATCTTATATTTAATTAAATATTTATCAATTATATTAATATTATATTTATAAATTATATTAATCTTATATTTAATGAAATATTTATCAATTATATTAATATTATATTTATAAATTATATTAATATTATATTTAATTAAATATCTGAGTATTTTACTTTATTTGATCGTGTTCAGGAATTGAACTCGGGTCGCATCGTTACAATGCAGATAGTTTACCGCCGAGCCATTGACTTCCTTTAGGAATATAAAAAGTAAAGACACCATTATGATGAGGCGGGTTTTTTACCTTTTAATAACGCTTAGAAAAAGGATAATTATTCAAAACTCCCGCGGAAACTATATAAAAGAAATAATATTGCGCCACCGTGTGGAGAACTATCAATCAAACCGGGTAAAAAATATAATCTCTTCAATTTTTCGAACTTTAGTCAAATCTTGACGGGACTAAAAAACATCAAATAAACGTATATAAAGCCGTTGCCGTCAATATGGAAGATTATAGTCTTTCTTAGTTCTTGGCGGTCAGACGAACTACTACAGGACGGGGTCCTGGTGTCGGTCAAAAGTTATGAGGTAACTTTGCGGTTTTAATTAGTATGTTCGGTCTTCGGTCAAGGAAAGAGTTAAATTGTGTTTCGCGTTTGGAACGTGAGCGAATGGACTTAAGTGTATGAACAGTGCGTGTTTAAGACTGAAAGTGTTAAAGTAATTGTGAACTAACTCAAGTCAGCTGTAAGATAAAATTGATTGTTTTTTTAATTGGAATAACCTAATTATACCCTTGAAATTATCAACTCAACCTGTGAGGCTAATTAAGTAGATTGGAAGATATTAGTAGCGAACAGCTCTCAGCTGTTAATTAAGACAAGAGTTTATAGTAAGGTAGTTTGAATTTAGTTAAAATTACTCAGTATAATTTATGATATTTACTTAAGTGTAAGTGTGTTTTGGTTTATTTTTCAATCACGATGAACTAAGACAAATCTAGTCTTGGACACTTGAGTACCAGTTCTGCACAATTATAGGGGCGTAGGAACCGGGAGGGGCAGGGGGGCAATGCCCCTACCTAGAATTTGGCTGGGAGGGGCAATTAATGCTATTGCCCCCTCCAACCTTTGGTCAGTTGAAATCTTTAAAAGGCTCAATTTATCATTTTAAAAGCATATACAGTTTAAAGAACCTCAACTGTGTTTAAATTTCAGTCTTTTCCCGCCAATTTACATAGTAATAACAAGTACACATGCATTCGGAGAACCTACACTCCATTAAAAATTAAAAACCATTCTCCACACCCCTTTTCGTTTATCTTTGCCCCTTCCAACTTCTAGAACGTTCCTACGCCCCTGCACAATTACGTAGGAGGGATATATATTATTGGGTTATTGATGAAAGTTAAATTTAGAACGTTACATAGACTGTTCTGAATAAAAATAAACATTTATAATTTTGCATAATTCTGGTTGCCATTTTATTTCTAATCACTCGCCCACAACATTACAGTTCTGGCAATCCCGAATCAACTAAATTTGCGATATAACGGCGACGGGAAATTATTCTCGTAAATTTATCGCGCGGCCTTAGGGAATATTCTTTTAACAAAATTTCGATAAACTATCGTTTAATTAAAATCGGCCCGATTCCGTTAAAATTATAAACCAAAAAGCGCACGGTCGTTATAATACCCTCTGTAGCTATTTCTTTCATTAAAATTTACTTTGTATTATATTCAACTGACAAACTTGTACTGTAAAAAGGGTGTAATTCAATTGTGCATTGTTATAGTACGTCTAACTCACTGTTGTAACTACTTAACTTATGATATTCTGAATAAATTAAAATTGGTCGTTTCGTCTCAATTATTCTAATTATAATTAAATTTTATACCGGGCGAGATAGAACTGGGATAACATTTTTAACAAATAACTCTAAATTGCGGAGATATATCTTTAAGGGTTATCTCGAGAAATTAATACCACTAGGGACAATTCTTCCGAGGAGAGGTATATTTTGGCTTGCCAACTTGTTCTCTTTAAGTTGGTTATTTTTCTGGTTACTTTCGCAATTTAACTCAAATATTCTGCCAGAAGTTAGAGTATTACATGTAACTGTTTCCTCCAGTTCAGACTTTCGATCAGAAGTAGGGATATAACGTTTTGAATATGTGGTCATATTAGAAGGCTTGTGAAAAGATGCACAATCTATAGGACCAAAAACGTTATTATAACTATTATTTAATTAGTTTAAAGGAAACATCAAAATTTAAAATAGTTTTTTGTATTTTTTCTATAAATTTTATAGGATATAGGATAATCAAATAATTTATCTGTCTAGCCTTGCACCATAAGTAACATAATAAAATATGACACTTCCTATTGATTAAATACTAATTTTTTAATGGCAATCTGTTTCGCCAATAACAACATAAATGATTATGTGATTAAGACCTAATAAGATTACACAAATTGCTCTTAGTCTTTGGAAACTACCAGGTAACGATACTCAGGAAATCCCCACATGATGCAGCCAAGGCCCATTGGGAATTGAAATACTTCCAAAAGTGTAAATATCGCTTACTATGAGAATTTAATGATGAACTATGGAATTGAAATATAAAAATAACTTATAATCGCTTATTATCAGTATGTAGTAGGGTTACTGTGGTTCGGTTAGATTCTTCATGGAACCAGAACCGAACTGAGAATTACGGTTCCTATGGTTCTAAACAGCAACACTAGTACGTAGTTATTTTCTAATTAGAAACATAATAGTATTTTTGCTCATATTGATAACCATCTGAAACTGGATGCTATTTAGTATTTTACCAACAGATATAGTAAGAAAGGGCGCGTTTCCAAAACCTCCAATTATGCAATCGCTCTACGATACTAAATATTCCCTAAAGGTTCAATATTTTAGCACTATTCTAAAATATCAGTTAATAATGAAAACTAACTTTTTAAATTCCTTTCAGATTATATTTTTTTAATATATAATAAATAACTGAGAATTAGTCAGATATGGGAAACATGTCGCCATCTATCAATTTTGCAAATGCAAATTCTAAATTATGTAGATGGGTCAGGAATAGGAAAGTGTTCTGTACAAACTTTCACTTCCTCAAGCATATTTCTTGCCACCCTGTGCCCATCCACTTGCCTTTCCCTTTAAGACATGAATGATGAGGTGCCCCAACAAAATAGGCGTAACATAAATAATTGTTATTTTAAAACTGTATAACCCATCTTATTTTGATGCTCTAAGCTTACCTAAAATCATATCATTTGATGTTTAGACGGGGAATAATATTCTAAATTTTCGGATGAAAATCTTTTATTTGGTTGTCTTGGCAAACTTCGTAATGGATCTGAAACAGTAACGAATTAAACTTTGTCTTAGCAATAATAATAACTAGGCTGGGAAATTGTACTTGTTATGCCAAGTTATGACATTAGTTATTTATATTTATAATAAATGTAGTAATAACAATATTAGTTTCTTTGCACAATTTTCTTAACATTATATTTATTTACCTTCTATTGATGCTTTAGAATTTTCCTGAAACTTGAAGCGCTTAGTAGAAGATTTCAAGGTCTTTTCAGTTAATGATGGAACAGCGTTCCAGATAAGTTTGTTTCTTTTGTCATTCATAAATTGACTTCTATCGAAGTGATCAGCGCATAAAACATTGCACTTATACAAGTGAGATGCAGTTTTGTTCAGAAGAGGAGCCTTGCAGCAGCGCTGAACCCATATTTTACACCTTTAAAAATAATTTTCTTTTAATAAAATATGTAAAGTTTTAACTTTGATTCTGTTAAATGTTAAGATGTCAAGATTTAGCAATGGCTTACCGTTCCTCATCCTTCGGAAAGCGAACAAAAGAAATTTCTTTTGGCTCTTTTCCTCTCGCGTTTTAACAATTTAAAGCGCTACAATATTTGAATACTCTCGAATCCAATTTGACATTATCACCTTATACTTGTGGTTAATTCTATAAAATAATAAGCAAGACACAAATTATAAAGATCTATCTTCACACACTGTAGTACCGTTCTATCAGTTACTGCCATTACATGTCATAATTATCACTTCACCCCATTCAAGTTTAGTAGTTATTTTAAACTAGGAAACCTGTAATAAAATAGAATTTATTTAACTGAAGTACATGAAAGCGCAAGTACTTATTGGGCCAGCATCGTTTACATATTGTAAGGGCATAAAAACAAAATAATAATAAAAAAATAACAAAGAAAATTTAGGAGTGGTTTAGTACCATCCATAGATAAAATAACTTCGTATACAAAGTTAAGTCTATATAAATTATAATACAAGGGGTCTAATGATTAGACCCCTAGTATTATAATTTATACAGATTTTAGTTATTGCCTTGATATTTGGCGAAAAGGACTTTTATTCACAATTTTCTGGGCCCAGGCTCTTAATTTTTCAAGTTATAATAAAACATATAACTTTCTATTACTCATACGCAAACCTTGGATTAAAAATTTCCTTCCAAAGCAACGCAATGCCAATTGCAAAGGCTTAAGTGAGCTAGGTGTATTAAAAGTACTTTTTTCATGTACTGAAAACAAATTTAACATAAGCGCAACGATATAGCATTTAGTAAGGATTTCTAGTTTGTTTTACACGCTATTTCTGGCATATTTGAAGGCATTTTCCTTTATAAATAAGTTTATTAGATAAAACGCCGACTTTAATTCCTACATACTTTCTACGCTCTTGAGATTGAGAACACAGCCAACTGGCGCAGTCACTAGATGTCAGGAGAATATGGTGCGAGTCAGTTTGCCCCATTGAAGTTTCCTATCTATATAAGAAGTTATTTTATCTATGGTTTTCACGTTCCCGATCCATTCCCGTAGTTTTCGTTGAGAGTTTTCCATTCGCATTCAAAATATCCCTCTTCCATCCGTTACCGTTCCGTAATTTCTCGCTACCGATCGTTTCCGTTTCCATTTAAAGGGTTCCTTCAGGCTCATAAGGGGATGGAAGAGGGGTGTAAAATGGAACTACGTTTTCACGACGATATGCGACAATATTTATGATTGAAAAAGGCCGTAAAACGGTTTTGGGCGATAGCGCCATCTATATGAAAACGTGTCATATATGGTAACTCGTATTGATGGAGCTATCGTGGGAAATGTTTGAAAAATTATATAACACGTGACGATTCATTCACGTGGTCATTCGGAAGCGCCGCGTACAAAGCCATCACTTAGTATTTTGGAAGCTTATATAAAACTACTAATTTACTAGATTTGAGGGAGCTGTTGGCTCGCGTGGCATGCAGGGCTTGCCACCACCCTCCTACGCATTGTAACCCGGCCACCTGAATTAAAGGCTTCAAAAGTCGCTTGATGACTTGGGCCTAAGGTGATTATTATTATTATTATTAGTATCATTCTTTGATTAAATTGCGAGGGCAGAAATTTTATCTTTCCTAATAAAACGTTTAAATTAACATATTAGTGTCATCATAAGTGGTATTACTCTAAGTACCCAAGACGCGCTGTTCTCTGGGACGTGTTCTCCCGCTTTTCGTGACGTCGGCACGTGAGGAGGTTCAGGGGGCCGTTGCAAGCGCGAAAAATCCTCGAGAAAATCGAAGAGAGAAAGATTTGAATTTTATTTCTGCTAGTGGCGCCCACTAGTGTGCCAAACGGGAATTAACGGGGCGCAGGGTTAGGCCCGAGGTTAGGCCGTTTCTCTTGTATAGGAGATTTTGGGGGAAAGAATATTCAAAACTATCCCCCTCTCCGCGAATCGAGCTGAGCCTCGGGAATCGAGAGGAAACTCGAGAGACGTTCGTTTTTTGTTTTCCCTTAGGTTTTCTATTAACCGAGCACTAAAGCGTAAGCCTACCGCGGCAATGGTTAGCATTCATTTTAGTAGCAGGTATAGATAGTACTATTTTAGAGAGAAAGAGTTTGGCACATGGACAGGCATGGCCCCCATAGAACCCGTTCGAAGTTGGGTACTTAGAGTAATACCACTTATGGTGTCATAATTTTAAAATTTTAACTATAGTCAAGAAAATTCTTTAAAATCGGACATTTCAAAATTAAAATATATACAGGTTGTCTCAATTTGCTCGATCAGGCCATTTTTCTCAAAATGTATTTATGCTAGGGTTCTGAAATTTTCAGGGTTTATTTTTTAGGTATGGAAGGCTTTGGTTACTAAATTTCAGAAAAATCGAACGATTTTGTGCCGTTTTGGAAAATTTATTTTTTCACCGGTAGGTGTCACGCCAAATGTTTCAATAGAAACGTTGTAGGGCATAGTCGAAAGTGTAAAAATAATTTTGATTCGGTTGAAAAAGACCTATTTTTCACTGAGTTTGGAGGTCGTGGGAAAACAAGTCGTACTAGCAGGCAATAGCCTTTAACGTAAACAATCGTACATACAACACACATGTACATTTATTTTAGGGAACTTATGCTTTCAGCTATGTAGTTAATAATCAGATCTGCAAAAAGTTATTGTTAAAGAAAATTATTACGTTCAACACCTAATTAGACAAAGTAGACAAAGACCGCGTCTTCCATTTCGACGTGGTTACGAGTAAGATCACCAAACAAAGATTTGTAGACCAAAAATTACGCTTATTTTTCTTTTGGTTTTTTTAACGTGAAATATCAATTGTCCGAGTAGTATTTAAAGCGTTTACATTTCAAAGTTAAAACATTATCTCAGCTTGGCCGATTGTTGTCCAGTATGCCTCTTTACACTCGAGATCAGCGCGCTCATATGCTAGAATTATTTTACGGAGAAGGTCGTCGTAATGCTACTCTAGTAAGTCAGTTATTTAGACGAAGATTTCCCAATTGCAGACCAAGTCATACGACGGTTCTTAGAGTGGTCCGCGACTTCGACAACTGGGGTAATATCAATCCGAGGTTTCGTGGTCGTGGTCTCCAGGACATCAACATGGAAAACACCATACTTGCCTACTTCGTCGCCTATCCTCGAGCGAGCGTCAGGACTGCCAGCTTTGACTTAGGGTTGGATCGAAACTACGTTTGGAGAACACTCAAAAGACACCATTTTCATCCTTATCGAGCGACACTTCACCAAGGACTGCATGACGGTGATAGACAGCGCCGACTCGACTTCTGCAATTGGTTTTGCCTTATGGCTGACGTACACCAGGATTTTCACGATCAACTACTGATGTCCGACGAATGTTCATTTGGAAGAGATGGGCCTTTCAACCGTCAAAACCAACACATGTGGGACTACGAGAATCCACACTAGGGTTTTCCTCACCGCCACCAAGTGCAGTTTCGCTTAAATGTGTGGGCTGGTCTTTAGGTGACAGAATTAGTGGCCCGTTCTTCCTGCCAAATCGTCTGAACGGTCAAAACTACTTGGAGTTCCTTCAAAATGAAATATCCAACGTGTTGGACGACATTCCTCTGGCCGAGTACAGACTCATCTGGTTCCAGCAAGATGGGGCGCCACCTCACCAATATCGTGACGTGGTTGCATATCTAAACGACGAGTTTCCTGGAAGATGGATCGGAAGAACTGGTCCTGTTCGTTGGCCTGCAAGATCCCCTGATCTAACACCATTCGACTTTTTTCTTTGGGGATTCGTAAAGGACTACGTATACCAAACACCTGTGACGAAGGTTGAAGATTTACGACAAAGAATCATCGAAGCATGTCGCCGGGTGACTCCAGAAATGGTTCGGGGAGCATTTCGCAATATGCAACATCGTGCATATTTGTGCATTGCATCAGAAGGTGGCATTTTTGAAAACATTTTGTAGAAGTCATTAAAAAACATTTGTCACTTGGGCTAATCATTATTTGTTTATTTTTCTAAATCTTATAACTGAAATGCATGTTACCTACAATTCGTTAAAGGCTATTGCCTGCTAGTACAACTTGCTTTTCCCCCGACCTCCAAACTCAGTGAAAAATAGGTCTTTTTCAACCGAACCAAAATTATTTTTACACTTCCGACTATGCCCTACAACTTTTCTATTGAAACATTTCGCGTGACACCTACCGGTGAAAAAATAAATTTTCCAAAACGGCACAAAATCGTTCGATTTTTCTGAAATTTAGTAACCAAAGCCTTCCATACCTAACAAATAAACCCTGAAAATTTCAGAACCCTAGCATAAATACATTTTGAGAAAAATGGCCTGATCGAGCAAATTGAGACACCCTGTAGATAGGGGGGGGTCTTTAAATCAGACCGGGCCTGTGTGTTAAAAATTCCTGGCGGGGGTACTGGCGTTGCTATAACCACGCGTATTTCTAATGTTGGAAGTTGAGGGGGGTACGTATACGCTGTCCAAAAAACCTTACTTAGAATTAAAATTAAGCAACGTAATTGCAATTCTAGGTTATATGGAAACCACAGCTATTCAAAAATATAACTTTCATGAAAATCGGACCGTTTTGTCGACTTTCAGGCGGAAATATAAAACCACGAAAATTGGGGTCCCTTAAATTACCCCGAAAACCATACTTAACATTAATATTTCCTGATATAACCGAAGGGATAGTTCCGCTGAATCCTAACCTCACCAATAATATTTTTTTAACGTTACCGGACTTAATTTTTAACAAAATATCTACCACACAAAGCCAAACTACCGAAAACGGTAAATTGGCAAATGCCCAACTTCTTGGGCTTCGATTTAAAAAAATTATGAAAGGCTATCAATGGCGAGATATGTAGACTCGAACGAGATATCATCATTGACTCTTCTAGCCCTAACCTAAGTGACATGCGCGACACGGCGGCATCGGCATCTGCATCGGCTACACGGTACGTGAAACTAATACACACAAATCCTTAGGATTGTGTGTAAAAAGCGTACAAGATTCGGAATCAAGGAATTTTAGAGTTGATTTTCGTTGATTCCAAAAATCATTTATTCCATTTGATTCCGCCTTGATTCCATGATTCCATTCTGATTCTTTCGTAATCCAAATTGATTTTTCTGATTTTACCTTGATTTGAAGATTCTGCTTAGATTCCAAATAATCACAATTTTACTTAAATTCTGTATTTCCTAATTGATCCCTCATACTCTTAGTTGATTCTGATATTCCTTATGGTATGATTTATACAGGGTGTTTCAAAAGGTTATGCAAAAAATTTAAGAAGTTGTAAGGGGCGAGTTGAGAAGTATGCTTGCTTTTTTCCCATTTTCCTACGATGAGTTAAAAGAGTGCCAAAGAGCTTCAAAGTGTGGCCTATTAGCCCCTGGAAGTAGGCTGCAACAAGCGCAAAACCAAGCAGCTGGCGAAAACGATTTCAAGGGTACGATGAATAACAAAAAACAAATGAGTATACTCATTTGTTTTTTGTTATTTATCTCAATTCCCACGCATTCGCAAATTCATAAATAAGAAATGTGCAATGAGTTTAATTAAACACGGAAGAATAAAGTAGGAAAATGTGTATTTTGTACAAGTTACAATAAATGATCGAAGTTTCTTCCTTCAACTCTTACACTAAGACGACAACATCGAAGGAGGGAATCGCGTACATGTTTAAATACTCCCGGTGTGTTCCGAATCTGTTCGGTAGCGGCTTGGATCCTTGCCACCAAATCAAGTTCAGAATCTACTGGTGTGGCGTATACCAGATCCTACATCCATCCCCACAAGAAAAAGTCAAGCGGTGTTAGGTCGGGTGATCTTGAAGGCCATAAGACTGGACCTCCTCTCCCTATCCATCTTCGTGGAAATCGCTGGTTCAATTCTTCCCAGACCGCAGAGTCGCTAGTTGTACGTCGTCCAGAAGATAAGGCAAACATCGTGTAGGAAAACCAGGTACGACGCCCCAGTGAGTCGTTGCGGCAACATGTAAGGGCCAACCAAGACGTCTCCAACTATTCCAGCCCACATGTTAACCGAGATTCACTCCTGAAAACCAAGTGTAATCGTGGCCTGCGGGTTTTCGAGCGCCCACGAGCGTGCTGGTTGTGGGTGTTGAATGGGCTTTCCCTTCCAAAAGTAGCTTCGTCAGTGAAAAGGAAGCTTTTAGGCAACAAGACATCTTGAAGAACCACCGTGCGAAGTCCACTCGCAATGGCCAATCCCCCGGATTTAACGCTTCTACTTCGTCTGTAAAAAGGGTACTGAAAGTTCTCGTGCGTGACCCGCCAATCGAACAAATGACTGGCTATCATTTCGTGTCCTACAGCATGTGTTTTGGTTGACGGGTTGTCGTTGAAAGCCTCTAGCACATCTTCTTCGAACTGAACATTGCGGGCAACCCATGGTCGACCTACTTCATTCCTGTTCTGTAAAACGAGCAATACGTTTTTAACGAACCAGTCGAGTAAAAAATTAAGTAACGTACCCAGAATGTGCCTGTTTCACGTAATCGACTTATGAACCCGAGACGAGCTCTCTTGTTTTTTGGGAAATTATTGTGAGACCGAGACGAGACTTAGGCCAAACCAAACGTTTGGTGAGACTGAGCCCGAGACTGAAGTAGGGCTGTGCGAATAGTGTTTTTTTTTTTAAGGTATTTGGCTAATTCCAAATACGTCGGTTTTTGGGAACCATCTATCGGATCGAATTTCGAAAATCAGGGCCGCCTTATCCATAAGGCAGACTAGGCAAAGTGTCTAGGGCCTACCATAGGGCCTACGTTTCCATATAATAGGGCCTACGAAGGAAGGTCCGAAAAGTCGGTAAATGAGAGATTTTTGCCTAAGGCCCACGGAAAGGTTAAAACGGCCTTGTCGAAAATGACCAAATAGCGCGACGTTTAAATGTTTGGAACAAATTCATTTTTATCAAATAGGTGTTTTTACAAAAGATCGGTGGTCACGTGTTTTCAGTAAGTTGGCGTCACTACGATCAAAATGAAATCTCGAAGTTGGCCGATAATTTAGTGTCGTCCGCTATTTAAGACCAGGCTTACCTGTCGTTTAGTTTAACAGTAAAGTGAAAGTTCTAACTGCTATAGAAGATTATTTATTTTTGCTGAGTATTTTATATCTTTCAAGGTTAGTAAATAAAAAATAACTAAAACCAGACTACCTTATAATATACATAACAAATAAAAAGATATTTTTAATACAACCCTAGCCTTTATTTATCTATTTGTAACGCTGTTAATATTTAAAACTAAAATTGTCTTTACGCGGGCCTTAGTATCAGCAGCCGGATCTTAGCAGACGATGCCTTGCTCAAACATACTGAATTCCCATGAGCCTCTATAGCGAAAATCTTTTGTAGAACAGTTTGAAGAAAGTTTTTTGTGTATTAAAGGATTTAAAATTTATTATTATTAATTTATTAGTTATATATTGGAGTAATCTGCAACAAAAAAAACTAATAAAAATAAATTTTAAAATCTTAACGTTAAATGAGTAGTGAAGAAAATAAATATAAATATGGATACCTTTGTGGGCAAAATTTGACCAAAGATTTTGTGTTAAAAATTGGAGGAGTAGTGGACTGTGATTTGAAAGCAGAGTGACGTCATTCTGTTGTTCACAAGAGTATTTTTTAATACTATTTCAATTAATTTGACAAATTAATCAACAATAAAAAATAATATATGTCACTTTAAGGCCGCACCTCTAACGAGCTCTAAACTGTTTTTTTTTTCAGTTCGAAGAACTGTTTTTGTTATAATATATGCACATTTATGAGAAGTGGTGGTTTAGAAAATTTGGTTGAGTCACTCTTGTAATTTTTTCAAAAATATTATAAATGAAATGTTTGTATCAATAAAAGTTTGTCGATAATTGAGCCAGTTTTTCAAAAAACAAGGAAACAAAATTAAATTTTTGTAATATGAATCGTGTACCCGTGTGTAGGCGCTGGTTTGCTCAGATTTAAAGAGTGCAATTTAATATTTTTAACAATATTTTTGGAAATATTACTGAAATTAAATACTATTATTAATAATTATAATATAGCAATTACAAAATTCTTAGTTAATTTTTTGTTACTAGATGGCGGTATAAAAATT
Organism: Leiobunum rupestre; assembly: GCF_980474605.1. Lineage (NCBI taxonomy): Eukaryota > Metazoa > Arthropoda > Arachnida > Opiliones > Sclerosomatidae > Leiobunum > Leiobunum rupestre. Next base: position 50,640,992 of record NC_143394.1, read on the forward strand.
GGATTAAATGTTCAAACTAAAATTTTAAATACTAATAAATTTAAACACCATTATGAATAATCAATTTATATTAAGTGAAAAATACAGCAATTCCGAAATTCTTAGTTATATTAAGTGAAAAATTATAAAATACAACAATTCCAAAATTCTAAGTGATTTTTTTATACGAGATGGCGATGGGAGCCTAAAATGAATGAAAATGACAAGAGAATGAATTCTAGGAATATAAGTAATATTATTCGAGGAATTTAAGTAATATAATTTATTTGATATAAAAAGAAGAGGAAATGTTCAAACTGAAAGTAAAATTAAAATGAAAAGAATATTAACGGAAGCAGGATCCGATCATTCACCCGTTTGCTCCTAAGTGCGCGTCCTTAAGGGGAAGCATTGTGAAAGTTTAAAAAACGTGACGTGTTTGCGCTTGTTAATCTAGAGTTCTATAGCTCGGATTACTAAGAACTCTTCGGTTTTGTAATCACGAGGTCTGGTTCTAAATAACCTTCGAACCGAATTTAGATATCGCTAATGGTTATTTAAATAATTGTACTTAAATTTGGATGAAATGCGCTTACAAGCTCTCACAAAACACCGTTTATCTCGTAAATGGCTAAATATAACTTCACGTGATCTTTTGTATCGTGATCAGCACAGTTCAAACTATAAATTGTTCGAAGGCAATTGGATTCCATCGTTTAGTTAATTATTAATTTAACTTGAAAAAGTACCTAAAATTAAATATATTTGGCTGAATTGTTTAAATACTTTGAAAGTCGATATTACTCTCAAATTTATAGTACATTTTACGAAACATGTATTCTTTCATGTGTAAAAGTAATTATTCAATTATCTTAAATAGATATTTAAATAATGAGCATTAAACTTGAACAATAATACTGATACATATCAACTTCGCGCCTGGTATTCTAGAAAACCGTTCACACTAGAGCTTTGGGAAATGTTTTAAGTTCATCTGGAAATTTCGATTTTAAATTTGTTCGAGGCGAATTTTAATCGAAGACTTGGTAAATTTTTTATATGATGACAAAATTAAGCAATATTTAACATATTTCGTCATCATTTTTAATATACTTCAGTACTACGAAAATCTTTTAGTTTCATACACTTCGTAAATTTAACCTTACTTTATTGAATAGAAAAAAAAATCAAAAAAAACTATTATATTTTGGTAACTAAACACATTATCTAAAAATATTAGAATTTGATAAGTTTTCCTATACTCGGATCTGCACGCGGGGGCTACCTAGAGGTTGTTTTCCAAACTAACGAGAAATAGAGAAAAAAAAATGTGTAGATGGCAGCTTGAAGGTTTTCGAAGAGGGATTTTTTTTTAAATATAGAATGGTACTACTATAGAAGCCTCACGGAGGTTTTTGGTAGTAAAGGCAGTAGAGTAGAAAAACGGACACACTTCTTTCCTCCCCCTGAAAACTATGACCCCTTCTTTGGCGGACCGCGATTAGCTACGCTTGTCCATCAAATCTACTCTCCCCTCCGCTTAGCCTTTCTTCATTTGCGTTATTTCATATTGGGCTCTCTAGCAGAGCTCTAAAGCGTTCGCGCTACTCTCTCAAAACGTCCTTATTTCACCCAGTTTCCCATTTTTGAAAGTATTAGAGTATACGCTACTTTCATAAACTAATCTGATAACTATTAAAGTTGTTGTCAGATCGTTTTGATAATTATACTGTAGCCGCGTTCACACTAGAGTCTTTGGAAAAGTTTTGGAAAGGTTTCAAAAGCTAAATTTTTAAAAAATTTATGTCAAGAGAATTTATCGTTTGCTTGTTAATCCAGCTGATACCAAAATTTTACAATTTGACTTTTTGAAACCGTTTCAAAGCGTTACCAAAGTCTCTAGTGTGAACGCAGCCTAAGACTCTTTAACTTTTAATCGAATATTTCGATAGTTTAACCCTATAAAAGTTGAATAAATTGTTTAATTCGACGTATAATTTGGAATGTTAATTCTAGTATTAATAAATATTTCTGAGAAGTTCACAGGCTCCCAGACAATAGTTCTTAGTGAGCATTTTGTTACGTTTGGAATTTTTTAGGTACTTAATATTTAAAATTGTAACATCTTGTGGTCCCTGTCGTAAAAAGTAAGAGAGGTTAAAAGTAACGTAAGAGATACTTTCAAATGTTTCAATTAAGAAGGCCCTCGAGAAGACCACGGTATTTTATAGAAAGGTTGATAGCCAGCCCCATAAGAAAAAAGGGGCCGTGGAGTAGCGGATGACGCTTTGCTCAGGGTCGTAGCCAGCAAAAATTGCACCCGGGGGTTAAAATTTGGCGCCCCCTAAAAAAAGCAAAAAATGTTTGAAACCGATATTTTGGTGCTCCTAATGGTTACTCAGGCCAGTGACGCCCGGAGCGGATACCCCACTCGTACCTGTCTAGATACGGCCATGCTTGTGACGTCTTACCCACCAATATGGCGGCCATGGCAAAGCTACGGAGTGCTAGCTCCCTATATATGCAAGTAAAACGCGTTACGACCTTAAATTCTAAAATAACCACCTATGCTAAAACCTATAGATAAAAAATTTCCACCCAACATGGCGAGCGCGGGGCCAAATCGGTACCAAATTTCGGAAAGGGCATTTATTTACGATACCTAAAATGATTTATTTCTTCAAAAAATATAAGAGCACAATGTCATTCTAGAGTGACCAAAACGTCCCTTGGACTTTCAGCGGGAGGGTAACAGAGAAGGAACGGCGGCCTCATGTTAAAAAACCTGTCGCAAAAAGCTTTAGAAATTCCCCTTTTTGTTCATTCCCCCCATACTTTTACCTGGCATCGAGTTTCGTTTGCGCAACCCTCACGCGCATCCTACCTTATGTTATTGGTCTGAATGTCCGTATTCAATGCTCTTTAGTAAGTTACAACTTATTTGTTTGGTCATCTACTCATTCTACTGCGTACTGTTTTTAAAATTTTAACAGGATATTTTTCATGTGTAAAGCTCAGGTAGCTTAGGGCAAATTAAATTGCTGATTTAACTTTTAATTATAATGGTTATTATATATATTCATAGTTTGCATTTATCATATTTCATTTTAGGTTTAGGGAATGTTAAAAAGGAAACGTTTTTCATATAAGGTTCTTTTTAAAACCTACTGATATTTTTAAAACCCGTGTAACAACATTTTGTGTAGTTTACCATTGTAGATAATTATTCATAAGCTAAACTTAAAACTATTTAAAAAATGTAAATAAATTACGCCTCTGCGCCTTGTGAAGCTCAACCGAGGGGTCCGACACTCTATCAAATTTCGTACACGCCAGTGATTTGAAAATTTCCAAATTTCAAATTTCTGATTAAATTTTAGAAAATCTTTTCAAATTTCTCAAATTTCTCAAATGTTTTGGCAAATTTTCAAATTTTTATCGATTCCGACAAATTTCTCAAATTTAATAAATCTTATGAAATTTGATGGTTTTCCGCAAATTTTTATGAAATCTTGCAAAAATTTGTAAATTTGAATTGAAATTTTAGCAAATCTTGAGAAAATTCATAAATTTCTATGGGAAATTTAACAAATTTTCAAAAATCGCAGCGAAATTCTCTTCGCCCTCGCTAAGATATCCGAGGCAATATACGAGCTCGGCTTTATAGGGTGGGTCCGAGGGTGGGTCAATGGGGTCGGCCTTCGGATCTACCATAGGGTTTGCCTAGTGTTCGTTCACATACTACATATTTGTAAAACAAATGGGATTTCTACCATCAACTTCGAGCGCTCAACTTTTAGTCTAGCATTGTTTTTGTATAAATCGTAGTTCTACTTCACATCGACCTTGAATTTTGGCCCTTTTGGTTTTTGTCTCAGTTGTTCGCTCGTTTTTACACACAATCCTAAGGATTTGTGTGTATTACCCTCACGTACAGTGTAGCCGATATATTAACAGTCACCAAAAATTCGGGACCAAATAATTTAATATAGCGGTGACAATTTAATTCATATCCAAATTTTGAAGTTATTTGTCGCTTATACCGGTCCCAAAATAGAGAAAAATATAATTGAACCAAAAACGCCATATACCTGTATAAAACCTCTTACTACCCACAAAATGTAAAGAAAGCGGTGCCAACCCTTTTTCGAAGAATTACTCGTCTATTGACGGTGAAAATTGACCGGAGTGGAGATCTCCCATGGAGCCAATACTCCCCCCCCCCCCTACCACGCTATCCTCCGCCACGGGCCAAACAATAAAGTTCGTCCGATTCAGTCTGGCAACGGGTCACCTTGAAGCGATATTCTAGGTAACGTTCGATACGTCGTACAATCTTCTTCCTTACACCTTTTCACGCCTTACCAGGTGAGCAGCAACAAGACCTCACCCCATAGAATTTTTTTTAGGGGGAAAACGGTTCCCACAACCATTCTATTTCGTTATATAAAATGCTACTAAACGTTTAAAAATATTGCAATAATAAAACGAAATAATTATTTTATTATTAAGTTAATATACTTTATAAATACGAATCTCACGAAGAATTCATGAATTCTGTGATTTTTTTCTACATTTTGCTAGCTTCAATATAATTATTTTGTAGATGGCGCTGTAAGATTGGAAGTACCTGCGAAAAGTGCAACGGTCAGCGCCATCTGCTGATTTATTTTGCTACTAATAGTTCAAAATGCCATTACACCGGCCTCTCTGATGGATAGTTAGTTTAAAAAGTAAAATACGGAAAACGCGGCTCCCGTTTTCTTCGTAATTTTCTATGTTTTAAATACTTCATTTTTTGACGGTGTTAACTAATTAAATAGTAAAATGTGGATATCGAATCTAGAGCTCCGAAATGCAAGGAATCCACATCTGGTCTCAGAATTAAAATCGGGCGAGTGGTTGATTTTATAATCACCAGCAAAAAATAACGGGCGACTTTAAATTTTTAACAGTGTTTCGATGTTTTAAATTGTTTGACGGTGTTAACTATTTAAATAGGAAAATGTGCATATCGTGGGCAGTGCTACGAAATCCAAGGAATCCAAATCTGGTCTCCAAATTAAAATCGGGCGAGTGGTTGATTTTATAATCATGCGCAAAAAATAATGGGTTACTTTAAAGTTTCGATTCGCGGATCCGTCGCGATCGTGTACACGTTAAGTTGACGTGACGCGGATTCCCCCGTTTTGGGCGGCCTTAAAAAGCATAATATACAATTCAGCGGGTTTTTAAGGCGGAGGGAAAAGTGAGCTCTAAATATACTACGCTGCCGCGGAGTATAATAAACTAGCCGAGAAGCCCGCCTTACAGGTGGGCCCTCAGCTAGTTGTGTGTTTCGAGGCACTTCACCCCAGTACGCCCCCCAACCCCTTTTTCCCATGCAAGAATTTCCGTGGCACCCTTTTCCCCAAAGTAGAACCACCCCAGTAAGGCCCTACCTCCCCTTTTTCCCATGTGATAATTACCGGGCTACCCACAGTAAGGGCCTTCCTACCCCTTTTCCCCATGTGATGATTACCGGGGTACCCACCTCCCCCTTTTCTCCTTGTGATAATTACCGTGGTACCCTTTCCCCCATAGTAGAACCACCCCAGTAAGGCCCTTCCTCCCCCTTTTGCACATGTGATAATTACCGTGGTACCCAATCTCCGCTTTTCCCATGTGATAATTACCGTGGTACCCCTCTCCGCTTTTCCTATGTGATAATTACCGTGGTACCCCTCTCCGCTTTTCCCATGTAATAATTACCGTGGTACCCCTCTCCGCTTTTCCCATGTAATAATTACCGTGGTACCCACCTCCCCCTTTCCAATGCGAGAATTACCGTGGTACTCTTTTCCCCGCAAAAATAACTCAAACTCGCAGTCGTACCAAACCCCCCTGTGCCCCTTTAAACCCCTGTATCCAATGGCTGATGCATAAAGGCCACGGAATACACCTTTTTGTTTTTATTTCGCGCATGCGCTTACGGTCCAATGTTTCTTAGAAGCAGACGACGCCATATCTCTCCGTATGTTAACTATGGATAACGAATGTTTAGTGAAACTTATAATTAAACGTTGAAAGTATTATACACAAGTTTAGGAATTAAATTTAAATGAAAAAAAAAAGTGATTATATTACTGAATTAAAGAAAAAAGAGCGAAAACGAGACAATATTACATGTAAGTGGTAACAGGTACGGTTTGCCAGACTTAGATCATGATGAAAATCTAGGCCTTACGAAATCGTGGATGTTGTTCGGCTTTCTATTTCTACAGAAGTTGGAAAGCACATTTAACTATTTTGTTAAAATTTGAGGAAGCTCTACAATTTTTTTAAGAATTTGATATGTGCAATGGTTATTGGAGGAATGCTCTAGTAAAAGAAAAGCTCCAACTACAATATCTAAGGAATCCAAAAAGAACAAGCCTGAAATTTTGCTACCCTTCCTTCAACTCTACTACAAATTACATCTGTTGAAATTTACAATTATATGAAAAATCGATCATTGACAACAACAGCAATAAACATTTCAAAGGGTTTGAAAAAGCAGTGGCCCATCTTGAAGCGAACGATATTATCGGTGGGTTAGAATCGAGTGTGGTGAGTTGATAGTGATATCGATTAATTTATTCCTGCTTTAATTCGGGACTAATTTTTCATTCTAAATAAATAAATTTATGGGCAGTTTCTTTACATCAAATCAAGATGTTACCCATCTAGGAGATCCGTCAGTTACCTTGTGGTTATGGTACTTGACCTAGAGGCGTACTGTGGGTAAATGGTACCCGGTTCTAGACAAAACAAATTATAAATAGCTTTGATATTTTAAAGGTAGGAGTGTTTTTGGCGCACGGTTCAAAATGTACCCCTGAACCCGGGCTGGTACGCCTCGGACTTGACAATTTTTATAGAACTATTTGTGGTGGGGCTTGCGATTTGGTTATTGGGTATAATTGTGTTCTTATATTTTCTGTAACTTATTAGCAAGTTCTAAAATTTTTCTAATGTTTTATATATTTTTTGTATATTATAACATCAGAGTCATGCAGGTGCGCTACTCTTTTACATGGAAAGCAGGCTCCCCGCCAGCAATAGGCACAAGTAGGCACGTGCCTACGTTGAAAAAGTGTAGGGCTAATTTGGGGGCCTCTAAATTTTTGAAACGGTGCCTATTATAACCCTCAATATTTTTAGTTACTAGTTTGTAAAATAAGATTTGATATTTCCATTTTTAGCCTACTGAGAGTAATATAACAGATTGGAAACGAAGAAAATCGAAAGTTAATTTTATCGAAATGTACTATAATTAGAGTACGGTTGGCAACGCTGTCCGTGATTATAGATTTTCCCCTTGAAAAAACTTTTTCTTTTGAATTGACTGATAAGAGATGGTGACGCCGGGAGGGGGAAATACGTCATGCTAGGCCGCAAAGTGCAGGGACACCTGTCTTTTTGCCTCGGTGTCAGTGAGAAGCTACAATACACACAACAAAGACATTTAGTTTCTTGGAATTTGACGACGTCAGTGAAGAGGACCGGAGGGGGGATTGCCAAAACTGGATTTCTCTCTTTCTCGTCCCAGCAGAGGTAAAGCCCAAGCCTATTGCTTTGATAGGAAGGGGTTATTCTTTCAAATATTGAGGAATTTGGGTTTCCCCTTTTTCCCTCTTTTGCGAAGTCACGTGATTTCAGTGACCATCGAACGGGGTCCGTCAGTGATTAGGGCCTCGCGTTTCGTCAATCGTCATTTCGTTTTTGTTTCCTGAGCAAGATAGTTCTCAATTTCGAGTCTCTTTTGGCCAGAATTTAACTAGATTTAATAGTTGATTTTCCAACAGCCTTTTTCAAGGCTAATAAGCTATTGTAGCTTAATTTTCCAAACAGCCTTTTTCAAGGCTAATAAGCTATTTGTAGCTTAATTTTCCAAACAGCCTTTTTCAAGGGTAATAACCTATTGTAGCTTAATTTTCCAAACAGCCTTTTTCAAGGCTAATTTGCTATTTATAGCTGATTTTCCCACTGCCTTTTTGAAACCAAATTAGCTATTATATTTACATATACTATAGCTCTGCTTTATCCAAACAGTCTTTTCGAGACTACTAAGCTATTACAAGCTTCGTTTAGAATAGGTTTTAAATTAAGTTTTAAAATATGAGCACCCGAATGTTTTTATCTGGGGCCCAAAAACGCCAGAAGCGCAAGAGAGATGCAGGGGTGTTGTTAGTAGTCAGAAAGGCGCAATGGAACGTTTTTTGAAATCGTCAGGCAAGAGTCATAATGAATTAATGATATTCCCGGGGAAAGCTTGGGAAATAAAGAGGGTTTAGAATTCGAAGGTGGTAATATTTCTGAGGTTCTTCCAAACGTCAGTTCTGCTTTAGACATTGCACTAAGTAATGAAGCCGAAATTATTAGAAACCCTACTATATCTGCCGATGTGCAAGATTTAACTAATTTAACAGAAGTGCGCTTACACGAATTGGATATTAGTTTAGATAAAGATTGCCTTCCAGTTCAGCCTAAACTCAATTCTTTTGCTAAAACTTGAATGGGTGGTAAAAATCGTGGTTTCATTTCTTCTTGGTACGACAAATATCGAATGCTTGAGTATTCAGTTGCAAAAAATGCAGTTTACTGCTTTTGTTGCCGTCATTTTCTAGGCAGTCGAAATACTGGATTTGTGAACGGATTTTCGGATTGGAAAAATATGGCGAAAAAATTCGAAGAACATTTCACTTCGAATAAATCTTCCCACCAACTAGCCTATAGAATGTATTTAGACTACACTGAATTAAAATCTCGTGGATCAATAGCGTGTCAGGTTAATGGCCACCATAGACTTGACGTAATTAGAAATAGAGAGGTATTATCTGCACACGTGGAAGTCATAATTTTATGTTCTCAACAAGATTTAGCACTTCAGGGGAATACATCTGCCGATAAAATTGGAAACAGAGGAAATTTTATTGAAATTTTAGAACTTCTGAAAAGAAAATGTCCTGATTTGAAAGCCAAATGCGAAATTATGCCCAATAATGCAAAATATATTCACAGCACTGTACAAAATGAAATAATTGACATTTGTGCAAATTTAGTAAGGAAAATGATTGTCGAAGAGGTCATCGAATTCGGTGGGTTTTACTCTGTAATTGCCGATGAAACCCGAGACAATGCAGCGGTGGAGCAGCTAAGCATTTGTATTCGATATACTAGAATAGAAATAGGTGTCGTAGAAAGATTTCTAGGCTTCACTGATTTAAATAAGTTCGATTCTGAGAATATCAGCTTGGCAATTATAAATCTTTTGACAGAGGGTGGTTTAAAACTGGAGAATTGCGTTGGACGGGGCAAGTGTAATGAGCGGACACGTAAAAGGAGTGAGGGTGAAAGTAGAAGAGGCAGTAGGCGAACATTGTCCGTACGTGCATTGCTACGCGCACCGCTTAAATTAAGTTTTAGTTGACTGTTGCTCCAAAATATTGGCAGTTAGAGAACTACTTGGTTTGGTTCAGGCCATATACAATTTTCAAAGCAATTCGGTTATTAGAATCGAATATTTTGAAAACTCCCAAAAAGATCTGGGCTATGAGATACTTAAAATGCCACAAAGCTGCGACACTCGGTGGTGGAGTAAAAAAAAATGTGTTAGTTATTTTAGAAATAGACTCGATTCCGTAGTTTTAACGTTAGATAATCTAATTGAAAACGGAAAACCAGAGGAAGCTGCTGAGTGTCGTGGGTATATATCCCAATTACATAACTTTAACAACTTAATATTAATTGTCGCACTAGACGAAGTATTAGGCGTAACGAATTCCCTGTCGGAATACTTGCAAAGTTCGAAAGTTATTTTAACGGAAGCCGTTGCCATTTGCCAAGCTACCGTTAAGACCATAGAAGAATGTAGGAACTCGGAACATTTTTATTTAATTTGGGTAGAAGCTACTAAAATCGCAGAATCTGCTTCTATTGCAATACCTGATCGTAACAGCGAACCGATAGCTTAACGGAAACGTAAAATAATCCCTAACAAGAGATTAAAACATAGTGTGGTAACGAGTACAACGGCTAGCAGGGAAACGGAAGCAAAAACCCTGATTGACCAGTTGAGGTCCACCTATTTCGAATTAGTTGATAAATTTATTTCAGAAATGAAAATTCGACTATTGGAAAACTCTGGCTTATTCAAAGGTATAATGGCGTCTGACCCTAACTCGGAAAACTTTCTTAACGAAAACGATATCGTAACCCATTGTAACACTTATAATCGGTTTCAATTCGACCTGAATTCGTTAAAAAGCCAAATTAAAATAGCCAGAAATTTAATTATCCCCAAGAAATTTACCAGCGTAATCGACTGCTTCCTCTATTTAATTAAAATGGCAGATGGGTTTACCGACCTAGTGAAATACTACAAAATTGTTTCTTGCATTCCTGTGGCAAATACAATCTCAGAAAGAAGTTTCAGTTCACTCAAAAGAATTGAAACACGTCTACGGACAACTATGGGAGAATTTAGGCTTTCAAATCTGGCTACACTGTCGATAAAAGAAAACCCAAAGTCGACGAATTTGGAAAAAAAACTAATCGAAGAGTGTCATTCCTTGATTAAAATGCCTTTAAAAAATTCAATGGGAAAATAGAAATCATGTCAAAATTTAAAACATTTAAATAAAAAAATCCTTGAAACTCGGGAATTTTTTAAATAAACATTATAGATGGGGCCTCTAATTCAGGCTGGGCCTACGTGCATAAAATCCCTGGCGGGGCTACTGTTAATTGGCGGTAAAGAGTCGACGTTTTGTAGTCGGCCGACCATTTTACCCCTACGACATTTCGACCCTCTAATTTGCTACAGGGGAAGTAACTTCTTATGCAAATTAATTTCAAAAAATTAATTAATCATAATTATTAAAAATTAACTTCAAGTATAATTATACAATAAAATACAATTATTTTAAAAATATGAAAAACATACATGAGTGGTCCTTATCAAGTCGGCATATCGACTGTACATTAAAGTCGACTTTTACCGACTTTATAAAGTCTCAAAATGGAAATTTGTAATTTTTGGGGTTTGAAAAAATTGAACAATTTGAGTCGGCATACGGTCGTCGACCTGAAAACGACTTTTAGACCCATACCCGACTCTTGACCGACACCCTAATGCTACAGGGGAAGGTATTAGACACAAACTATCCAGTGTTGGCGGCGTTGTTCGATAAACATTTTAACTCTAAGCCTTCGCATATTCTGGATCGTTTAAAATTCAACAGACGATATCGACAGAATGGCGAAACCATCGCAGAATATGTTGCAGAGCTCAAGCGTTTATCGGTCCATTGCGGATTTGGCAAACATCTCGACGAAATGATCATGCTTCAACTCGTCTGCGGCATCAATAATGAAGAGATGCAACAGCGACTAACAGAGGAAGATGATAACAAACAACTCCAAGTAGCTATTGATCTTGCTCAGAAGATCGAAACAGCCAAGCACAATACTCAACAAATGAGAACGTACACACAACGGGATACAGCATCGAAAGTTAATGCGGTGCAGTCTTTTAATAAAACATCGATGAAACAAGCAGGTACGTACGCAAGACTCAAAATCGCAACAAAGCCAGAAGGGTCAGTCACTGGAATGTACGAGATGCAAGCGGAAGGACCATTTAAATTCGAAATGTCCCTTCATTGATGCTATGCCATTCTTGCGGGAAAAAAAAGTTATTTAGCCGAACCTCTCTTTAGGTTCCATTATCCGCCCTTATAGTTGGTTCGATACCGAACCTTTCTAAGTTTAATTATCAACTCTTCGTGAGCTCAATGCTGAACCTCTTTCGATGGAATTACCCACCTTCAGCAATACCGAACCTCTTTAGGATCCATTATCCGCCCTGAGTAGGTTATATTTTGCAGCTCTCTTAGTCCGTTTGCCGCAAAAACGGTATTTTCCCCCCCGCAATGTATAAACAATAGGCCTACAGATGGGCGTAAAATCGCTTACGCATGCGCAAATAGCAGAGCACACAAAGATCACGGCCAATTTTGATCAAACGCTAATGGCGCGTGATCAAAGTTGGACGTAATTTAGGTGTGTCCCGTTATTCAAGCATGCGCAGATAGTTTTGAATGTACTTGACAATAGAGCGCCAGAAGCACACATTCACATTTTAGCTGAACCAGAATATCCCTGTACATACGTTAACTAATCAATGGTAAAAGTAATTGGCTTCCCCTCTTAATAGCTAAATTACTGTTATAACGAGTTTCCACAAAGTTCAATTAAACTTTAGCACTTAATGAAAATATGATAACATTAGTGTATCTATGTTTTATTACCAAAAAATTACATTTCAATAAAATAATCTTCCTCTCCTAAATTTGCTTTTCAAAGCCAGAATCCAACTAGTCTGAAAATAAACAATAATTGAACGGCAGTATAAATCGTCCGCTTCAACACAATGGGTAGCTAAATAAGTATATAAGAATGAATTATTCGTTGGATAATAGACATTCCTAGCTAAACCGGCCAAACCTTTTCACAAGGACAACATAGCACTACTTCAGTAGGACTTGCAAACTTTTTTTTATTTTTAAAAATTCTGTTTATGTTCAGTCCTTTTGGTTGGTATTTTCTAAACAACCACTCATAAAGTCGATTTTTATTATCAAGGACAGTAGATACAGGGACGAGAAAGCAGGGGGAAAAATTCGATTTTAAACGTCTTCATATTCACGGGGAGTTAGATGTAAACAAACCGCGGCCATTGATAAGACGTAGTTCACCATGGACAGTATTATTGAAGTTAGTTTTTACCATTTTGATGTTAAATTAAAAATAAAACTACGAGCGTAAATAAAAAATGCCCATTTGTTTTGAACACTTAAGCCTCGTCAAGAACCGCTAAAATTAGGTGACCACCTTTTTTTTGTTTACAACTAACTCTCCTTGCGTTTAGGTCGTTTTAGGTGATATATTCTAACAGAGGCCGCCAATACACTTTATCGTCCCTGTATCTACTGTCCTTGTTATTATATAGCTAAGGAAAAGAGTAATTTCAAAATATAGCAAGTCCATAACTTGTGTTTATCTAGTGATCAGGTCTACTTTGTGAATAACGTAGGCACTGATGCAAATAACCAGTTTCAGGTGTTATTGATTCATTAGTGTTCTTTTCCACTTTATTTAACGGTTTTAGCTCTAAGTACAAAGCGAGAGAAGGCTGCAACTATCGATAATGTGGTTTTAGGATTCATATTTTTCGAAAGGTAAATACAGCATTTCTTTATTTTACGAGATGATAGATTATCTTTTGAATAATTGTTGTAACTTACCTTTATTATTAAAAAAAGTTTACTGTATTTATAGGGCTAGTTATGAAGGCTTAGGCTTAGCCTTTGCTATCTGATTCTGTCACTCTTGTAAGCTAATGTTATGCAATTATATGTTACCTAGCTAGCTCATATCAAAAAGTTAAATTTTTCTTCACTGTTTGTTTGGGAATTTACCATTGGTCGCATAGGCCTAACTATTTATAATACTTAGTTTATAGTAGGTTTTCAGTTTGCTTCTGTTAAAATTAGATGTACTTTTGTTTAGAGAAACTGTCTTTGCTAAAGGATTATATAAGGTATTAACCAAGTATATTCTTGCTGGCTCTGAGGTCTACATTTAGCGTTATAGAGTAATTTAAATTATTAAATATAATTTATTATACGTACGTTTGATTCGCTCGCGTTCTACATGTCGAGCAGTCTCATCGGTGTCGTGTTTTCTTCTCAAAGCATTGATACTGGTCTCATTGGCGTCACCAGATATTCCAAACTGGTGGCGCTTAAGCCCTAAGTACTGTTTAGCCCTGAACAGTACCTAAGGCTAAAGCGCCATTGAGTGATATAGGGAGGGGGCTCTCCCAAAAAGGTTTGTAAAGTTAAAACATTGAGGCCGGCTAGGAAAAATGAAACGCCGCCGAAAACACCCTAGCGACACCACTGACTGGTCTTGTGGATTTAATCCTTACGGCAGTCAATATGAACTTAAATTGATGTGACCCATTATTCCGACCTTCACAATAGCTTAATTTTCAAGCGATTTATTGCAGAAACAACAACAGTTAGCTGGGTGGTAAATTTAAAAGCGGTTACATGAAGAGCGGCGGACGCGTTTTAAGGCAACGAAGGCGCAAAATTGCAAGACGCGTTTCGGGTAAAACGTTAAAACCGCGAATTCGACACAACGATTGCTCGTGTGTAAAATGTTTACAGAACATTTTTTTGTAGGAAGTAGCCCTAATGTCCGTAATTGGGTTTATAGCCGTACATACAATACTAACGTAGCTATTCACGATAAACCATTACTGTGCACCGGTTTCCCCCATATCCATTGCGCGTAAAACAACTATTTCTAACCGTAACCTGTGAAAAGATATGTTTTTGTTTGTGTATTTACTCCTAAAATATTTAATTACGCAATTTTTAACCATTCTTCATTTTTTATTTAAAAAAAACTAGCTTTCTATGATTTGAAAGAAACGCGTTTTCTAGTGCGTTCTTAGCGATTGGAAATTATGGTAAAAAGAAAACGATTTCTAACACTAACCTGTGAAAAGATATGTTTTCTTTTTGTATTTACTCTTACACCATTTAATTACCCAAAGATGTCAAAAAAAACCGCTTTAGCGTCGAGCCAATGTCGGTCATTTAATAGAGTGTTAGTTCACCAGTGCGGCGTAAAATGGCGTAACTTTCGTTGCCAGCCAAACGAAAAGCATGGGCCAAAGGCAGGGTTCTTTAAAAGTTCTAATCGGACCACGCGACAAAATTTAAAAAATCGTTCTAGTCTGTTATCTGATTTCTATGGTACTACTAGGCTTGGACATGAGGATTTTTTTAAGTAGTCAGCCTGACGCTCCGACTAGTGAGCTTCTGTCTTAATTTATTTTAGTAGTCACTGACTAAGGTTAGGGGGGGTTAAAATGGGGGTATAAAAACAACAAGGACAGCCAACATTTTGCTTTACCCGTCAGAATTCAAATATGAATGTATTACCACATGAGTTATCTGACTTTGGCCGATCACATTTTTTTTAAAAAGTAAAACGGGATTGATGAATTTATGATACGCCATATTCGCCATTATTTATCAATATTTTGGTACATTTTTCACTATTTCAATTGACTAGTGAGCCCCCAGATTTCGATTAATTTTAGTAGACAGAGCACGGACTATATAATCCGTGGACAGAGCATTTATTTTAGTAGTCAAATACTGTGACTAGTGCCTTTTGTCCAGCCCTGTTGTGTACTACTGTTACTTTGGAAAAATCATAAAATGAACGAGAAAAACCATAGAGATAGAAAAGAAATAGATACACTATTTTATCTGGCGAATGTGACCGCGAGTGCCGACCCCCTTTTCGCCAATGAAGGAAGCCATGAGATGGGCAGATTACGTGGCGCCATCGACGCGCGGTAAAATGAAATACATTATGGGGGGGGGGGGGGGTCAGAATAATGTAGAAGGGAAATTGGTGTATACAGCTAAAAGCCTTCACACCATGCGCGTCAATTTTACGTTCCGAAATATACATGTGACTTCCTCCTTCCCTCTACTCTAGCGGAGTTAAAGAGTGCGTGTGGACGGACTATTACCTCGGCATGGACACGGCACTGGCTCTCTCTCGCGGATCCCTGGCCTCTTCGCGATGCGAAGCTCAATCCTGACTCTCGTGCTATTACGCGCGTTAATCTTACGCGACGGGGTGACACCCTGCTAGCTAGGAGCAACAAACACAAGGAGAACGCAGCTAGCCTTTAAACACGCTAACGAAGGGTTGTGTACGAATTTCATTGGACGAGCGTCACGAACCTTTACGCTGAACGTTTTACGGGCGGGGGGGGGGGGGAAGACATTTTCCGAATTTTTCCTTTCCGATGGCAGCAGGCGCTAAAGCGTCTAGCCAATGAAAAACCATAGAAATCTTATAACATAGAATGATTCTGTATAAATACAAAATGGGCCAATTACATTTTCGGAGGTTTCGTCATTATCAGCCAATCACGATTCAAAGAGTGACTACGGCAACTACTCGTTGCCATCTAGTTTGAGTTACTGAAAATAATAATTTAATTTTATATTACGTCACCTTAAGAACCCGCATTTGATTGGCCCACGTCAATCGAGTCACGTGCGCGTGCAGGGGGCCATGATCGAGTTTAATGTAGTTTTTAAACATGGTAGACTATTTCTTTACTCGTAAAGATTTTTCTCTTATATGCAAACGTTTTGGATAACTATTGCGTTGTTTGTTGTTATGGCTCCTCGATGTTTCATTTCCACATGCATAAAACGATTTGCGGTGGACAGTAATGTGTCGTTGTACAGGTATAAGTTTTTGCTTCCTTAAGCCTCGGGGCAATTTGAAATGTTAACAAACGGCAGGCTTTCAAATTTATGATTTGGTAAAAATTACTTCAGGATGTTCAGTGAGCCTAGTGGAACAACAACTCAGGACTATAATTACTGCAATATCTGTTTTTTTTAAAACACTTTAACATTGTCAATATCGGTTTAACAGTGGAATGTTGAATTTAAGAAGAGTGCGAGACATTTATCTGGGCTGCGTTCAGAAACGCTCACCGGTGAGTCACCGGTGACACCGGTGTTTTACTGAACGGCATTTTAATTTCGGGTATAGAGTGCTTTCGTCTGATACCATTTTGAAAACTTGTAACGTCACAGCTATAGTGTTAATAGTGGCCGCCATGACAGTTACCGTTTTTTATCAATAGGCGAATTACATTGGTGACGTCGCGAGTTTCGAATTGAAAGCACTCTATTGACGTCACGATAGTCATCGGTGAGACACCGAAGTCACCGAAAGAGATAGTCGGTTTTTCCGATGACTGACGTCATTACTGACGTAAAACTACTATTAACGCTAGGCTATTTTAAAAAACACTGATGACTGAATAAAAGCGTTCAGCAACTTACGACGCAATTATGACGAAAAAGCTCATCGGTGGAAAATATAAATCCATCGGTTTTTTTTCCGTTGACTGTTTCTGAACGTACCCCTTGGCTAAGCTTCTAAGACAAAAAGCATATTATTAAATAGAAGGTAAAGTTTTGAAAAATAAGACAATTATCAGTATGATTGTTGCTGTTTAATTCAATGACTGTCGTCAATTCGTCATAAGTGTCATTCGTTAGTGTAATGTATTTTTCTGGGATATAATTACTCTTTCATAACATAATAATAAATATAATATTACTTACTTTAAATGTGAAATAACCTTTAAATACAAAGGTTAATACTAAGAACCTTCAGTCACTGCTTCTCCCAAAACTGCCATTGACATTGCCTGCTATTTTAAAAGTTAGGCCTATATCAGGCCTAGGCTTAAATATTTTCAAAGCGAACCTAAACGAAATCTTATTTATCTTCCTCACAATAGCATTTAAATATTCCTTATAATAAGTAAATATGAAAACAAAACTAAAAGTCCAAAAAATCTTAACACTTTTATTAAATAAAAATCCAAAAACGTTGAAGTGGTTCATGTGAAAAACTCCAGCAAAAACCTATGGGAATTCTGCGAGCTTGGATCGGATGGATCCTGTAAAAATCGTCTGAGCTTCTACTATTTTTACCGCCATGTTATGGCGGTAGCGACTTGCCGTAGTCAATGAATGGCCGCTGATTGGCTGAAGCTTAAGCAAAGACTATATAATCATTAGTCGTTGCTACAAATGACTTGGCGTCAGGTTCTCCCGTAGACGGGAGCATTCTAGGTAGGAATATAAGATTTCTATGTGAAAAACGTACACAAGAAAATCCACGACTTTTGACGGGTTGCGTTCTCCTTGTGTGGGGTGTTGTGTTTGTTGCTCCTAGCTGCTAGCGAGGCTAGGTTGCGGCAGACTTCCTACCAAGGCCTTGTTATATCGTTTTCGGCTGAGCCCCACCGCCTCCTGAAATACATTATGCCTTTTTGAAAAACAACTGTCATTTGATGTAAAAATGGAAGGATAGATGACGTTGCAAATTCTGCCATCTTCGCTTTCATACGTGCGCTGGGTGGGGGTTGAATTTTCCCGGTCAAAAACAGGGGTGCCTTAACGCGGTAATCTTTTTTTTCCATCTCTAAGAGAAAAACCTTTAAACCTCAGCAGACGACCTAATCATGGTACTTGATTTGATTTAATTTAAGGTTTTTATTTGGTACAATTTAAATAGTTTTTTGTAGCATTAGTTTATGTAAAGATAGTTTTAGGACGATAGATAATCTATTTAAAAAAGCTGAATTAGAATGAAGAGGAAACTTGCTTGCAAATCCAAAAGCCTTCTCGATTCATCTGATGTAAGACTAAGGCTTAAAATTTAAAATAGGCAAGCACGTGTTTCTTGCCTTTTGCTTAAGTTGTTTTCATTGCGTATATTTCAGAATTCAGAGTCAGAGATCTTTTCTAATGATTGCGTTGATAATGATAATAAAGCCAAGATGAAGAAAAAAAAAAACCAAATCAATGATAGAAAACTTTATAAACCACCTACAGCTAGCGAGTTGAATAATTTAAATGAAGCTAACTCGTTGTTTCATTCAAGCTTATTTCGGCTTCAGACCATTGAGCTGCTTAAAGAAATTAAGCTGAAATCAAAATGGAGAATTCATTTTGACAAATGGTTGAACATTTTAAGTACCACATTGTTTAATATTCCTGAATCAGAAAAATTTGACGTGAGCTCCAACTTAAAAAATTCACTATATGATAACCAGATTAAAGCTAAATATTTTACAGATAAATGATAATAGTTTCTTAACTGACTGTAATATTGTTTTGCCATTTTCAAATGAGAATCGTTCATCAACTGGGATATTCAAATTTGTTGCACCAGCTACTGTAGAACCTGATGTTGCCTATAAACTAGGAATATGTGTTGGACCAATTGCCACTGTTGATGTTATGGTTGAGATTCCAAATGTAATATTAAATCGAGGTTTTTTTTATTATTGCTTTCTGTACTTAAAGGTTGTTTGTTTTTTAGTCATTTTGGCAGCGTAACGACTTTCTAAACCATCGATATTTCTTGAAAAGAGCCCAATATTTATCATACCTTGCTTCTAATTTACGTGGTCAAAATTTATTTGAAGATATGTCGTATCAATATTTGAATAGTGATAAATTGCGACCTATTTTATTGTTGAAGCCCCACGGAAAAGTTGGAAAACATTTTATAGTGAGACTTATTCCAGTACCGGAACAAAATTCCTTCAAGCTTAATAGGTTCATACCACAAAGGAATAACATTAGACCATCTTGGTATTTTGGAGAGAGTAATCTTTCTGGTAAATATTAATTAAGTAACCTTATGAGAAAACAAGTGTCTAATTCCTAAATATATTTCCAGATGATACTCCTACACCTCGGTATAATCTCAGCATTTTAAATGATCTTACCTTAACTGCGTATGACTTAAAACTGATGGAGGATTTCAAAGATTCAGAAGGAATGACAGACGCAATATTGATGTTGAAAGTGTGGCTCCATCAGAGAAATCTTGATTTGGTTAGAATTTATTTGATTTTGAAGCTTTTATTTTCGGTTGATTTACTTAAATCTCTATACTTTCAGAGCTTTCATCATTATATCGTAATGTTACTCATATTATATCTCTTGAAGAGTCATAAAATATTCAAACTAATGAGTAGTTACCAAATTTTAAGGAGTGTATTCATTGCTTTATGTAAGCTACCTTGTTTTAAAATGCAATTTGTTTGTGTACAATATTTTTTTTAATATAAATTAGCCCAATCATCTTGGGATACCAATGGGCTAGTATTCTCGGAGGAAATTTCTGAACCAAGTTTACCGGCTTTAGTTGATTTTCATAATGCATATGAAGTAGTTTTTCTTGATTTTACCGGTTACTTTAATGCATGTGGTCATTTGAGCCTTGGAACCTATCAAAGTGTGGGTACATTTTTTTATGATAAATTTTTCTCTGTACTTAACAAACTTTTTTACCATTTTTGTTTTTAGGTTAAACATGAGGCCACATTGGCTATAGACTTACTGAATTCAAGTTCCATCAGTAGTTTTGATTCTTTATTTATTACGCCTTTGCCATTCCACATGAAATTTGATCATATTATTCAGTAAGGTAATATATATATATATATATTAACACATAAAACAGATATTTTTTCATTAGCTTGACTAAGCAAAGCGAATGGAAGAAAGCTTTAAAGACATTAAATCTTAATAAGGAGCTTTTGGATAACTCCGGCAATGTTGCCTCTACCATATCTCAAAATATTTGTAGAACATTACGCGAAGGACTTGGCCTAAGAGCTCTTATAGTCACAAATAAAGAATCTATTCCGATTTTGGTATGTTAATAACTAGTTCTTGCTTTAGTTTCTTTGTTATTGTATGATAATTATCTTTATCTAGTGGGGAGTTTCAGAAAAGCCTCCAGCTTCAGAATCTGTGATTTCAATTGGTATTTTATTGAATCAGGAATTTTGCAATAACGTATTAGAAAAAGGCCCGATTGCCAATACTTTAGAGGTTGTAGCTCTTGAAATTTGTATAGTATCTTGTTGTTATACATGATAAATTTATTTTAGGGGGAAAAATTTCAATCATTTTGGGGGGAAAAGGCAAACTTGAGGAGGTTTCAAGATGGTACAATATGCGAGGCTGTTTTATGGGAGGCTGACAGCCTTGCTGCTCAAAGAAGGATTCCAGAGAAAATTGTGAAATATTTGCTTCAACGGTATCAAAGATTATATATATGTATATTCATTTAATTTAGTTAAACCATAAATTTTTTCACAATTAGATTCTTTAACATCACAACACTGAAATATAGCAACTCTCAGCTGGATTCTGTTTTGTCAGTCCCAAATATTAGAATGCCTAAGGAATTTCAAGCATATGGAACTGGCGAAGAAGCATCATTGGCCATTATCAGAAGTTACGATTCTCTGGCTAGGCAACTCAGAAAACTTCAACAACTTCCGTTAACCATAAGTTCCATACAGGGAATCTCCCCAGTTTTTAGATACACTGAGGTAAAATTCTAAGGAATTATGATCAATTGTGTAAGTCTCTCACAGATAAATTTTTTTTAGGTCTATCCACCATTACCCAATAATTTTAAATCTAAATTGACTAAGAACTACTGCGCTTTAGTTAATATTTCTAGTCCAAAATGTCCTCCATTCACTCCAGTCATTGAAGGTAAACATTGATGCTTAAGATTGCGGAAAACCAAATACAAGAGTTTCTTTTACAGTTATGCTCCAGTTGGAAAACAGTGGAAAGTGGCCTGAAGATTTAAATGCTTTGCAAAGAGTAAAGACAGCTTTTTACTTGAAAATTAGCGATTTATTGTCGAAACATTATTATCTAACTACAAATCCATCAACTACTCACATTGATGTTGTTAAAGTAAGATAATTTGAAACAGCTTGATTATTTTCTACATCACATTCTCATGACATAATTTTTGCTTAAAAGGATGGATTTGTGTTTCGCCTCATCATTGCTTGTAGGAAGGAAATTAATCTGTTGAACCAGTTTAAAACACCTGAAGGGATGGTTAAAAGCAGAGTAACTGAAGAATCACTGGAGTTAGAATGTAGAACCGAGTCCTTAACACAATTAACCAGTGCCTTACACGGGCTTCAACAACAACACATACTTTTTAGTTCCATTTGTCGTTTGGCAAAACGTTGGATAGCTGCCCAATTGATGAGTGATCACATTCCAGAAGTAGTTACAGAACTTTTGGTTGCCCATCAGCTCCTTCAACCTTATCCTTACATTCAATCTAGTTCCTTGATAACTGGATTCCTGCGATTTTTAAGTTTATTAGCGACGTTTGACTGGAAAACCAATGTTTTGATTCTCAATATTAATGACAAATTTAATAGTATGCACCCCTGTATGCTTTTATAGCTTTTGTATTGACCTAACTTCGTTATTTTTGACCAGAGGATGAACAGGCTGATATTCAATCGTGGTTTACCACAAATCGAACAACTTTACCACCAATGTGCATCGTCACGCCTTATGAAAAACACAGATCTATTTGGAGTTGGAAAAATCCTTCTGGAATAATTTTGCATAGGTTAACTCTGTTATCCAAAGCGTCATTGGATCAATTAAGTTCTCAGATTGATAATACTGAACATAGTGATTACAAGGTAAGAGTTATTATTAGGATCAAGCGTACTGTAATTAAATTTTGTTATATTTCCAATAGAAAATTTTTCGACCTCCTTTGGATGTGTACGATGTTGTTATCCATTTACGAAATGAACAAAATCCAAAGTTTTGTTTCTCTGTTGATGTTCTGAGCAGTACAAAACCACCTGACTGTGAAAATTATTTAAGAACAGCCGATGAAATTATGCCTGTTGTTAATTATGATCCAGTTTCGTTATACATCAATGATTTAAAGGTATATTTTGGAATTTCAATTCAATTTCAATTTATTGAGTAGTAGTTGAACCTTTTCTATTTTTTATGTACATTGTGTAATTTCAGGCTGCTTACGACCATTTTTGTCTTTTCTTCCACGATTCCTATGGTGGAAATTACATTGGGGTCATTTGGAAACCTAAAGCATTTGAAACTAGACCTTTTAAGGTATCATTTTTGGTTTCATTATGAAGTGAAAATTAAAAGTCATGAGAATAGCTTTCTGATCCCATTTATCTTTTATTAAATAGGTGGCCAGCGTAAATGGTCGTAAACCGACAGAATCTACCATTGAATGTCTAGCTGCTATGGTTCCAGATGTAGAAAGTATTTTAGAAGATTTTGTGTTATTAGGTTCTGGACTTGTTAAAAGCATGAAGACGAAGTCTGAAAAATGGGGACTGTAAATTAAAAAAATATTCCTGTACAAGCATTTGTACTACTTTTTCACCTACCCACACACTACTTTGAAATTACTTCAAATTTCGCGCCTAATCAGGAAGAATGACTAAAAGATACGACATCTAAAATGGTGTGAAGGCGAATAAATGCTTATATTATGAAAAAAAAGTCTTTTGATGTATCAGGCGTAGAAGTGTTGCCAGATAGCCAAAATCAAATTATAGGCCCAAGGACTAAAAATAATAGATTTCCAGTTCAAATTATAGGAGTCTAAGGGTACGTTCAGCAGCGGTCATCGGACTCACCGATTATTAATCGGACTCACCGATTATTAATCGGTGACATCGGTTTCCTACTACGCTTTTTCGCGTTTCCGGTTTTGACGTCACGATGCTCATCGGTTACTCACCGAAGTCATCGGCTGGAAGAGACGGTTTTTCCAATGACTGACGTCATTACTGACGTAAAACTACTATAAATGCTACGCCATTTTAAAAAACACCGATGACTGAATAAAAGCGTTCAGCAACTTATGACGTCATTATGACGAAAAAGCTCATCGGTTGAAAATATCAAACTCCATCGGTTTTTTTTCCGTTGACTGCTGAACGTAGCCTAGGGCTGCGTTCAGAAACGCTCACCGGTGAGTCCGCTGAGTCACCGCTGACGCCGGTGTTTTACTGAACGGCATTTTAATTTCGGGTATTGACGTCATGATAGTCATCGGTGAGACACCGAAGTCACCGAAAGAGATAGTTGGTTTTTCCGATGACTGACGTCATTACTGACGTAAAACTATTATTAATGCTACGCTATTTTAAAAAACACCGATCACTGAATAAAAGCGTTCAGCAACTTACAACGTAATTATGACGAAAAAGCTCATCGGTGGAAAATATAAATCCATCGAGTTTTTTTCCGTTGACTGTTTCTGGCGGTAATTTCAATTTTGCATCTGATGTTTGATAAAATTTCACTTTCAAATAAACCCATTGACGTATAGTAAAATAAAACCTTTTAAATAAAAACATAAAATAATAAAAACACATTTATTCATCGCATTTGTCGGCTGCGATCCGAGAATTTCTTCGACGGTTAACGCTTACAGTAAGAGATTTTCAGATTATAGGATTTATAGGTCATCAATATAGTACCAAGAATGTATTTATTTATACTCAGGGCACGGCCAACTTCGATCGCGTATACCACGCTTTAGCGGCCCCGCCAATCACCTGAATTTACCGTGTATATATTTTCCCGCCAGGGCTCCGCTACGACCAAAATTTAACGTTAGTCGGATGTTAAAAATTAACTAAAAACAACTTTTTTTAAATTAATTTAAAAAACATTTAATTGAACCGAAAGTAGGTTAATATTTAAAAAATATTATAATATTTTTTAAAATAATAGTATAATATTTTTTTTAAATAATAGTATAATATTTTTTTTAAATAATAGATAATAAAAGATTATAATTTTTTAATGGTGTTTATAAATTATAAAAGAGTTAAACAGAAACCAAGAACTGCCTCTAGATGCTGCCAGCTAGGAGCAACAAACACAACACCCCACACAAGGAGAACGCAAAGTCGTGCATATTCTTGTGTACATTTTTCATTGGCTAGACGCTTTAGCACCTGCTGCCGTCGGAAGGGGAAAATTCGGAAATTGTCTCCCCCCCCCCCCCGGAAAACGTTCAGCGTAAAGGCTCGTGACGCTCGTCCAATGAAATTCGCACACAACCCTTCGTTAGCGTGTTTAAAGGCTAGCTGCGTTCTCCTTGTGTTTGTTGCTCCTAGCTGCCAGCAACATAGTATTATTGCGTAATACCATATGTAACATAATTACTCATAAGTATGCCACTAGCTCTATTTCTTCACTAACGGTTTGTTTCACAGATATTGCGTCATCCGTACCCTACGTAATATTTGACGTCACATTTGATGTCATATTTGACGTCATCGAATCTCAAATGCGGATAATGCCGTCGTATAATTAGCTTTACGTCTGATAAACCACGGCCAACTTAGATCCACTGCTACTCGCACTAGAAGGCCCCCCAGCTTTATTTTCCTCCCATGTTAACGACCGTATGAGGAAAAGCCGATTTACGCGGGAAAATTCCGCTTGGCACGCTAGGAACCGGGACAACCCTTCTAATGTTATCCTACGGGGAAAAGTTTTCGAAACAGTCCCACTTTTAGGAACCTTTTCCCTTATCTTTGCAATATTGTTCAACGCTGAGATTTTAATATGATTTGAAGTAAGGTTTTAGCCTTATTTTAAAACTATGTTTGTAATTTTCCGATCTTTGGTTCGCGTACAAACTTCTTTTAAAATCGACCAAAATTTTAAGGCGAGGAATTGACTCCGTATCGAAAATAAGCCTCGGCATCATCTTGCGCGGCGCGAGATTAAAAAATGTAAAGCTAAGAACACAAAATAAAATATCTCAGATTATCTGAAATACAACTTGGGTTCTATTTTTTACTTTAGTTAATATTTTATTACTTAAATTTTTACGTTTTATTATTATTAAACTGTTCAAAACATTATTTCAAATGGTTAAAGTTTGCTGTCTCTGATACAACCTAAGCTAATACAGTGTTTTGTATTAATTTGTGATTGTAACAATCAACAACACACTGAGAAATTGGATAAAACCATTATGAATCGCTTAGTTCCTCCTCTTCTGGACCATTTGATACACAATATTTCTCAAAAATTTTAAAAAGTTAAACACCTACAATACAAACCAGTTAGTCGAAAAGTCTTGAAACTTTAAATTTTATCTAAAACACTTTTATATTTCACGTGAAATTTGTTACAAGAATTTAAATTCAATTTGTAAAACTATGAAATTTAATATAAGACAAGTTTTTAAAATTTAATACAGAGTTTGAAATACTTACTAGTGGAATTTATGTTTAGTTTTCAATCAGGCGCGCAAGATGACGCCGAGGCTTATTTTCGATACGGAGTCAATTCCTCGCCTTAAAATTTTGGTCGATTTTAAAAGAAGATTGTACGCGAACCAAAGATCGGAAAATTACAAACATAGTCTTAAAATAAAGCTAAAACCTTACTTCAAATCATATTAAAATCTCAGCGTTGAACAATATTGCAAAGATAATCGAAAAGGTTCCTAAAAGTGGGACTGTTTCGAAAAATTTTCCCCGTAGGATAACATTAGAAGGGTTGTCCCGGTTCCTAGCGTGCCAAGCGGAATTTTCCCGCGTAAATCGGCTTTTCTTCATACCAGAGAGTGTAAAGTCGCTTCGCTACAGAGAGGCGCCTCTTTCTATCCCCGTAATGTTAAAATTTCGTGGTACGTTTTTTCCCCATGAGAGCGTTGAAGAAGCAGACGACGGTGTTTGCAGTTCCCGGACACACGATGGCACTGTAAAATTGCTTATCAAAGAAAAATAAATTTTGCTCTCAGTAGGTTAAAGTTGAATTCAGCTCAGTCAGCTGTGATGTTGAATTATTTTAACTATTTAAGTAAAACAGTTGATTTCGTAAGAAATATTACAGTAAGTTTATTATCAACTGTAATTTTTTAATATATCAAAAGAAATTCGTGGAATCTAAAGTGGAATATTTTATGGGCTGGCCAAGTCTTAATTAAATATACCAAAACCATGGTAGAACATTGGTGTTTTGAATAGCAGCGGTGAATTAAATATTCTGAAATATAATTAAGAACATTTTCTTTTAGAAGGTTCGGACTTTCAATGGCTCTGCAAATTTCTAAATCTTCGTCAGTGAATTGTCCTTTACCTTGCAAAACCCAATGGTTATCATATTTGGACAATTCATCATGGTCCAGGAGCTGGTACTTTAAACGAGTCTGTTTAAAATAAAGTAATCCAAATTGTCAATTCAATATGAATCTGATGGTTTTAAGAGGCTATTGACTGATGCAGCTCTGTGCGTGGCCTGGTATTGTTGAGGATTTGGATGATCTCAATTGTCTCCTTATTGGCGAAAGGAACCTAAGTAGTTTTCTAAAAATCTTGACTAATTCTTGCAGTTACTAAGAACTTAAAACCAAAATTATCCTTTATATCATTCCATAGGAGTAGCAAAGACTGAATTGATAGTTTCCACCCTTCAATACAAGGTATGGTTTTATACCTACAGTTCTGAAGCTACCATATATTAAACCTTTCCAATTTTTCTTTCAGCATTGGTATGTGGATGGATTGATCAGTCATGGCTCTCTTACAGTGTGTTTCATTGTTTAATGTCCTGCTATTGCAGCAATCAAAAAGGCCGTACATGTGTAAGAGGAACTCGGCTGTGTATGTGCTTTCAATTGTTAACTCCTAATCCCAGTGAACAGGCCATTTGAATTAGAAACACTTTGACTGCAAATTTGGGCAGCTAAACTGACTTT
The DNA here is from genome assembly GCF_980474605.1 of Leiobunum rupestre. NCBI lineage: Eukaryota > Metazoa > Arthropoda > Arachnida > Opiliones > Sclerosomatidae > Leiobunum > Leiobunum rupestre. The sequence continues at coordinate 50,668,259 of NC_143394.1, forward strand.
CATGTTAGAAAATGCTGGTAACTTGATATGTTTACGTTTCAGCTTATGTGTGCTTTGAAACTTACCAATTTCTTGGTCTATTTTGATAAATGTAGGACTGCCCAAGAAACTAGATTGCCTTCCACTATTATGGGATACCGTTTGAAATTGTTCCTCACACTTTTCAAGAGATGTGGAGGATCAATTTCAATGAATGGCTTTTCCACTGATATCCCCATACTTTTGAACAAATTTTGATTGCCTGTTCCTTGGTCACAGACTACAGCTTTGACAATAAGGCCAATACGTTTCAGGTGAGTTACACAATCATGAAGCAATATCTTTAAAGTCTGTTCGTGACAAGCATCTTTTGTGAGGAAGTAACCAATTGGTGGTTTGAATTTCAGTTTTATGTCATTCACCATGAATACTAGGGCCTGATTTGCGTACTATTTCGACCTTCCATATGGACCGAAGTCTACGAAACCTTCAATGTTATGGTTTTCATTATTGTCAAAATGTTTAGTTGAATGGCTATAATTATGTTCAGTACAAATATATTTAAATGGAATAGAATTCAATAGATAGTTCTGGGTTTAAATTCATAGGAATTGACTTTATCCACTGTAAAAAAAATTTCATTTAAAGCTAGTGTTCATCATAGTGAATATTTTATATAAATTATCATTTTCTTCGTTGAATTGATTTTGGAGGGCATAATTTGGCATTTGTAGTGCTGCGTTTACCTTACACCAGATTGTAGTTGTAACATGATCTTCAGGTGCATTTTCATTTGCTACTATTTGAATTAATTATAAATGAACATAAGGTAGTAAGAGACCATGGCGGGATATGTTGTTGCCTTTAGTTTACCTAGGGAAAACCGTGGTTTCATTGCCATTTTCCAAAAAAATAGTAAGTGTAGTTAATGGTGTAAGCCTGTTTTTGGTTTTGATATTCATAAAACAATCGTCGGTGAAATGAACACCGCAAAATACGAGGTTAAAGTGTAAGTAATCTGTAATTTTATTTTGGAGCTGTTCACTGTTTACATTTTGCAGCCACTGCAGAACTATTAAGTTTTAACTTTTTTAAGAAATGTTAATGTATTAGAATAGGCATATTAAATTAAAACGCGTATTCACCGGTCTTTATCCCTTGGAAAAAAAGACAGACGCGTGGTTACCTTTTTATTCGATTTACAATTTTAAGCCGAACAAGACATTTCAAAATAAATTAAACTCGCAAAAATACCTAAAACACTTCCTTTTTTGCGTCTTCTCAAACTCTAATCTAGCGCGCGCCGGAGATACTACTAGCGCCATCAAACGCCCGGGAATTGTGGACATTCTCGGCGAATAAAATCGTACCACGGATTTTTTAAAGAGAGGCGCCTCTCTGTAGCGAAGCGACTTTACACTCTCTGTTCATACGGTCGTTAACATGGGAAGAAAATAAAGCTGGGGGGCCTTCTAGTGCGAGTAGCAGTGGATCTAAGTTGGCCGTGGATAAACCGACGGCCATTATTTTAGTAAAAAACCGGTTTGAACAACCAAGGCTTAGGAGCTAAAATGAACTACAATATAGTGTCAAGTTCTGTTAATGTAAATAATTTGCAAATTAATGAAATTCTCGGAGACTCACCCAAGTTTATTGGAAAAAATAGTTGAATTTCAGGTTGAGCTTTTCTGGCGCATCTACAAGGTTGGAGTCTTTGCGGATTCTTTTGAGCCTAGGCCTAACTCTTCTAGGCTTGATATGGGTTTTATCATAAGTTAATGATCATCGTTAACTTATGGTTTTATAAACGCTGTGGAATGTCCCACTTCGACGAATTGTTCCATTTTCGGAAAGCGATCACTTATTGGTCATTTTCCCCAACTTTTTATTTTTCTACATATGGTAATACTTTAAACACATGTAAATAAATGAATAAAACAAAAATTGAAAAGAAGATTCAATGTAACTTCAGGGTAAATATATTATTTTAACATTTTTAATTAAATAATAATAAGTTAAAATATATTATAAGCGCAATAAATTATAATTTTAGGTTTCAACAAACTTTAAGCTTTCGTCTTTTTAAACCTAAAATAATATTATACATTAATTTTATCTGACTGAAAATGTTTTCCATAAAAAAGGTACAAACCTGAACAGAAATCATACTCATTGAAATGCAGGCTGCAGACCATCTGTGTATCTTTTGGTACAAAATCATCCCGACTAATGTTTTTTAACCATAAACTTCTAAGACTTTCTTCGCTAGTAAACTCGTGAAAAGGTAGGTCTTTTCTATTTACATGGTTTGATATGGTACGCAACACGAAGGCATTGTGATGAATATTTCTATCTTTTACCTATTTAGTATCTTTTAGTTTTAAGATTCTTACTCTTAAAACTAATTAGACTTACAGAAAATACAACCTAAGAACGGTTATAAACTCGTGAATTTGTTATATATATATATACTATTAATAAAGATTTGTTATTATTAAAGATTTATAAAGTTTAAGAGAGACATTATTTATGAATCAAATTGCTCTAGACACCTCTACAACCTTCAAAACTATGTAAATGGCGCCTTCGCGTAAAAAACGCGACTCTTTTTCTTCATTTAACATTTTATAAGGTAATATTTTTTTAAACTATGAATTATACATAAATATTTTACGAAAAGATAGTTTAACTTACTATATCTTGTTTTTTCTTAAAAGGAAAGTGGAAAACTGAAGAAAAAACATTTTTCCGCGATTTCACTTGTATTCCCCGCCTTTGGCGATAGTAGGTTTTTGGTCTTATGTAGCGCGCCTATCGGGATTATTCATACACGCAAATTAACATTAGATGCGAGGCGATTGACGGGGCCGCTAAAGCGTGGTACGCGTGATCGAAGTTGGCCCCCCCAGTATGCTCCTCCGCTTTAATAAAATCAAATAATACTGCAATCTCATTGGTTCTTAAAAATTACGTTTTTCGACGCAATTAACGCTGCTGCGAGGACGCAAAAAATAAGACCGCCTCCTTTTTTCCTCCCCCCCCTTAGCATGCCGGAGTTAGGGCCTCAACGTGTACGTCGATAGTCTCGACATATTAATTCTCCCTGAGTAAATAAATAAATAAATAAATACATTCTTGATAGTACACTGTTAAAATTATAATAGTCGGGCACCAACGTAAATTCCTATTAAAAAAAAAAAAAGCCCCGCCTACAATTCGAATCTTTTTTTTGTAAGGAAAGCTCGGAAAAGTTGTAAACAAGTGACGTCAGACGGTCAGAGTATAAAAAATTATTCGCCGTAGTCTGGTATTTCGCTTTGATCTTACGAGGTGAAGTTGAGCTTGCGTTAACCTATTCAACTTCTCTCGGTGTTTTATAAATAATCTTTTAATGTAGTGTGGTTTTTCCAGTTAGGATTCGGTACTATTAAGATTAATAACGTGATTAGTGCAGTTTTGGTTAGGTTTTTCATGAATCATGATTCAAACTGGTAAACAACTTTGTTTTGAGTGAGAGAAAACAACCCCCCCTTCCTTTTTCCTTTTCAATGGAATCGTCGTCCAATGAAACGGCGTTCATCGTTGGATTGATTTATTAGTTGTTGGATTTGTAAAGCTTATGTGCTACGCGAGTAAAATAATGGACATAACCATAGTTCATTACAGCTAATAGTCTTCAACAGTGCAGTGCATTTTAGGGATTTATCAATTATTATTCCGTGTGTGTGGCCACATTGATACATACCATTCGTGATGCAACATCATATGAATCCTTAAGCCTAAGCTTTCGCACGTTTACGATGAAAAGCGCAGAAACCGTGGTTTATTTGTTAAAAAAATAAGTGCTTTGTTTTGTGCCACCATGGTGCCACGTACAGGATTGCGGAAAGCTGTTTTTTGCTTTTGATTAACAACAGTAATGTGGAAGTAACATGACAGTACATTGCATTGTGTTCTTTTTATCTTGATCTATGGGAAAAAATGCAAATGAGAAAATGTGGCTATGTGCACTAATAGGCCAGGATGAAGAACAAAGTTAAACTTTATACAAATGGTGTCCTCTCATTTTACATGGGATTTCAACCATCCTTTTCAGCATCGAAATAGGTATTATTCAAAGGTTTTTGTTGTTGTTGTTGTTGCAATTTTTATAAATTTTTGATTATGATATAACACCAAACCAATTTATTGACTCCCAAACTTTTGACAAGTGATTGGTAAAGGTCGATGAAATGGGATTAAATTTATATGGTAACAATATTTAAAAGATACATTGAAACATGTATAAATTTCATTAAATTGATTTGATGAGATTCATTTAAGTATTAATGTTAAAGAGGAAAGTATCAAGCCATTGCCGATTTGTTTATTTTAATTGATTGCATGGGATTAAAAAGAAGTCCTTGAATTTTTTTTATAATCAAAAATTTTTAGATAAGATGTTTTCATTTTGTTGGTTCCTAGTATTTAATAATATGGCGGACAATTGAAATTCTTCTTTTCACATGCTAAACTGATAAATAGTAAGTTATGTACTTTTCTGTTATTATTTTAAGTTTCCGTGTGGCTTCTAACTTAGGAAAAAATATTTTATTGTTGAATCAAACTGTTGGCTCAACGTGATAACCATAGATAAGGACTTGATACTTTCTCCATTAGATATGCTACAATATCTTAACTACATTCTTTTGAAATAAGCTTATATTTTTCCGTACTTTTTCTCTACTTGTCATCAGAATGACATTCCATTGACAATTAACTTCTTTTAGTGTACCTTATTCCCATAAATTAATTTATTTCTAGTGTTTTTGTATTTGAACTTTTGAAACGTGGGCTGTTTCTGGATAAATGTCTATTGATTATAAAAAATTGAAAAAAAAGTTCTGAACATTCTCAAAAAGATGGCCTCATCGGGTCATATGTGGATAGGTAGAAGGTTTTTTATTGCTACGCTTCTTTCTGCAATTTTATCCGCCCAATCTGTTCAAGCTAGTGATGATGGTCAGGAAAAAGGTGATAATTTTGAGACAGTAATGTAATTCAGTCTCTAATGTACTTTTTTACAGCGTGTAGTAATATTGATATACGAAACTCTGTCAAAAACTTCAAAAGGTTAAACAATTGCACAGTTGTGGAAGGCTTTCTCAGAATCCTACTCATTGAAAAAGCCCAACCACAGGATTATTACAACTTATCCTTTCCGAAACTGACTGAAATAACTGGTTATCTGCTTCTGTACAGAGCCTCGGGCTTAGTTTCATTGGCAGATATGTTTCCTAACCTAGCTGTCATCAGAGGGAATTATCTCTTTCATAATTTTGCACTTGTCATCTTTGAAATGTCTCACTTGCAAGAAATAGGACTGCAAAGTTTGACTGCCATTCTTCGCGGCTCTTTATTCATATTAAAAAACCCAAACCTGTGCTACTTGCAAACTGTCGATTGGTCCTTAATTTTAAGGGCGAAGAAAGAGCACAGTACAATTCGCCAGAACAAAGATCCTGAACAATGTCCTGACACGTGTCCCAGTCACTGCCCTAAGAATCCTCATTGCCAGCATAGTAGCAGCAGTGCCAGAACGGATATGAGCTGTATTTTGTGTTGGAACAGTCAGAGTTGTCAAAAAGGTTCTATATTCTTCATTTCAATTTAATTCTTGTTTGTAATTTTTTCTTTTATTTTTTTATAGTCTGTAGTGAAGCTTGTAGTCATCAAAATTTTACATGTAATAACAATAATCCCTCTGATTGTTGTCATCGAGAATGCGTTGGTGGATGTACTGGTAGAACTGCCTACGATTGCAAAGCCTGTCATCATGTTTTTTTTAATAACATGTGCATGGAAAAATGTCCGACTGGGACTTTTGAGGTGAATTTGAAATTATTTAATTATCCTTAGTGTTAAAACTAATTTAAGGACTTTTTAAATTTCTATTCTAGTATATGAAACGTCGGTGTTTGATAGAGCAGCATTGCATCGCTGTCAACACAAATGAGCCAGCCAAAGAAAGAAAAATTGCTTGGAAACCTATTGAAGGTCAATGCGTTCCTGATTGTCCCCCTGGTTACACTGCATCCGAAAATGAACCGCACAAATGTGTGAAATGTAGAAATAAATGTCCGAAGGTCTGTGTAGGGGAGTTGATTGATAACGTTGCTACTGCGCAAAGATTCAAGGGGTGTACTATAATACTTGGTTCTCTTGTTATACAAGTTAATGGAGTTGGTATGTTTTGTTTTGGTCACAAATGATAATTGAAATTTAGCAACTGTTTTTGTCTAGCTAATATCATTAAGGAATTGGAGGACAATTTGCAGTCTATTACGGAAATTAGAGGTTCATTAAAGGTTTCTCGGTCATTTCCACTAGTTTCTTTAAATTTTCTAAAGAATTTGGAAATAATTAAAGGAGATAAATTGGAGCGTGATGCGTAAGATTTAAGCTTTCTTATTATATTTGGAACATTGTAGAATAAATATGAAATGTTTGTTACTTAAATGTTCAAGGTACGCTTTGGTTGTAATGGAGAACCAAAACCTTCAAGAACTGTGGGATTGGAAAAGTCGAAGCAAAAACTTAACTATTGAAAGGGGGAAAATATTTTTTCATTTCAATGCCAAGTTATGCTATGACAAGATAATTGATTTCTATAAAAGAGTTTATGGAAGATATAAAGAATTGCCCGATGCTAATGATGTTTCAAATTCGACAAATGGAGATAGAGTTGCATGTAAGCTGATTTTAAAGTAAAATATTGAGAAACATCTAAAATACCATCCTTTTTCCAGGTGATGTTGCAAATTTAAATTTGTCCATAAAAGTTGAGTCCAAAATGGCAATAGTGAGCTGGGCTAGTTTTTCGGGGAAAGTAGAGGATAGAAGGTCTTTGTTGGGATACTTGGTGTATGTTAAAGAGGCGTAAGTATTCTTTCCAGTTCTTGAGTATTTCAATTTTATTAATTTTAAAAACTGTTTAGGCCATATAGAAACGTATCAATTTTCGATGGGAGAGATGCCTGTGGGACAGATGTGTAAGCATCACTGTTTTAGTTTTAAATCCAAGCCAGGACTTATTTAAGTTACTGACAATCTAAGTCTATCTGCTATGATAAATAACATAATCACTCATAAATATAATATGAAGGCATAAATTGTGTTACCTGTAGTGCATAATACACAAGTAATTTTTGTTTAAAATGGAAATCGGAAGCTAGGGAAGTGCCACATCATAACCTGGTCTGAAGCATGCAAAATTTATCGTACTGTTTTGACAATAAAAATTTGCCTAACTATTCGGAGACTGTGAACTTAAACCTATTTTGATGGCTTTTGGATTTGGTCAAGACTACAGATGTTTCCACAATTAAGCTTATTAACCTTTTCAGTCCGATTGAATTTTTGTAAATATTATTCATATTATACTAATGAGTGATTATGTTACATATGCCTAATACCTAATTGCGAAATTGTAATTAGTAGGATTGTGTGGACAATGTTTTTTGGTACCGGTTTGGATATCGAATAACAGTTAAATTTAATATTATAGTTCGGTTATCAATTAAAGGAAACTTTGAAAACACTAAACGGTTATCAGTTTCAATTTTGAGAAATTATGGTTTCTTAATTGATTAATCGTTTTTTAATATTAGAATACTAAACGATTATCTGTTAACCTAAAAAAGAAAATTGGTTATTGATAAAGTCTTCGTCATTTTCTAGTATTTGGCAATTTGCTTATTTTTGAAAAAAAAAAAAATTATTTTAACTTTTAAAATTTGGCAAATAAATATTTCTAACTTACCTGCCCACTATCTTTATTCAAACAAACAAAACCAAAGTGGCTATAAATATAGGACTTTTTTTTATGTTAAAATAACTCGCATGCTCAATATTTTTTGGTTTTCTTATATTTAGTAGAAAATTCGAATAATTGGTAAGAAAACCTTTGAAATCGATTAACTGAATAAGTAAATAAATAATAATTTTCAAGTAATAAATTGATTACTAAAATTATCAAATACTACATAAGCCCCCAAAATAAATTTCTAACTGAATTTTTTTTTCTTTCCGAAAATTTGTGTTTGATTTTATTCTTAATTTAATGGGTGGGACTTTTAATAAAGCTTAATGTATCCAAATGGTTTGTAGAGTATTTGTCAAGAAAAATTTAAAAAAAATCTTCAACTGATATTACTTTTTTAATTTGAATTGCGATTTTCAGTCTGGCCTAAGTAACACTTGTGAAAATAAGTCCACTAATCTTCTCAGTAACCTAAGTAAGATTTTGATTAAACTTATAATTAAACACTTTGGTTTCTTTGTTAGTTGGAAAATTATAGACGTTGATGCAGCGGATAACAACGAAGAAACAAAAGCCGTTAGAGTTGATAAAGAAAATAAAAAAATGGAAAAACCTGATAATGCTAGCGCAGGTCCAGTATATGGCTTAATACCTAATCTGAAACCCTTCACTCAGTATGCTGTATTTGTTCGAACTTACACAACTGCATCCGAAAGAAAGGGCGCTAGAAGCGATATTCATTATTTTAAAACATTAACCTTTAGTAAGTATCAGGTCGCTAAGATTTTGAAAAATACTCCCTTGTATTTTCTATTTCAGCTCCATCACAACCAACCAATGTCGAAGCCAAATCCCTGCATTGGAGCAACATTACCATAAATTGGGCACCTCCTAAAGAGCCCAGGGGAATAATAACTCATTTCTCCGTAACTGTAACTGAACAAAAGGATTCCCAAGATTATATGAATCAGCGTGACTTTTGCCTTGATTGTAATTAGTAAACATTTACGTTACAATGGCCTTTGAGACATATATTTATTGTTACAAAATCTTTTTTTAGCTCGACAACACTCTGCTTTAAAAAAAATTACACCTATTGACCGTCCAATTGTAATTACAAATTCCAATGAAACATTAGACAGTGACTGCTGTCCTTGCCCAAAAAAGAACCCAAAATTTGAGAAAGAAGAAGAAATAGCCAATATAATAAATAATTTTGAAGATTTCTTACATAATAATGTTTACATAAAAAAGTAAGGTTTTTCACTATAAATTGAAAAAAAAATGAAGACAATTGACTTAAGAATTCATCTGAATTTAGTCCAGACAGCATTGTAAGGTCCATAATCAATAAGACCAAAACTACACGATCCATTTCGGAGAAAAGAAATGCCCAAACAAGTCCCATAACTACTCCCTCAACACTTGCCACAGCAGAATTTACGCATTCAACAACTCAAAATTTTTCCAGTTCTGCGAACATAACCTCGACCGAATCTCCAGTTAATCCACAGGACAATTTTACTTATCAAGTCTGGGCTTTCAATATAACACTTTCTACTAAAGAGAGAGACAGTAACGAACAATTTGCTAAAGTAGTTACAGGGTTGAAGCACTTTACAGAGTACTCCATCGAGGTTAGACATAGTACAACTTTTTGTTGTAAAATTCTATTAAATAATTATAATCCCTTTTAAGATTCGAGCGTGTCAAGATACCATTGTGTCAAACGCCTCTAAAATAAACCCTCCATGCTCAACTCAAGCTATAGTTAATGTGCGAACTCTAAGACTTGGTAATTTTTTACTCTTTTTAACGGGTTTTTTAGTCAGTTTTCTTAAAACGATTATTTAACGTGTAGGCGGTGCTGATGATATTTTAAATAGCTCTGTGGTGCTCAAAAAAGATAATTGTTCAGATGGTAGTGTGTTTGTGAAATGGGATGAACCAGTATCTCCAAACAGTTTAATAGTGTCCTACCATTTGGAATACAGATCAGTTGATAAAGTAAGATTAGTTGTTTAATAATTTTTTATAGGTTTTTATAATCTCTTACTTTTCAGACTAATATCAAAGTATATCCCGATTGTGTTACGCAATCTCAGTATGCCGAGTCGCATGGATATTTGTTAAAAAATATTGTGCCGGGTAAATATTTTCTTCGAATAAGAGCAACGTCCATAGCTGGTGAGGGCAATTGGACAACTCCAATAGAATTTGAAATTGAGAAATCTCCTCGTAAGCTGTACTATATTAAGACAAAGCCTGTAATTGATTCTGTTAACTAAGTAACTAATATTACAGAGGACAAAGCTGGCTACATTTTTGTAAGTATTCTAGGAGTTATACTGGCTATCGGATGTGTCGTTATGGTTATTGGAGTGTATGTTTACAAAAAAAGGTAATTACGCACACTCCTCAAACTTTTAAATAGTTTCTATGTATTTATACTTATTGTTTTACCCTAAGGTTGCCTAATATACCTCCTGGCATTCTGTATGCTTCTGTAAACCCTGAGTATATGAGTGCTGGCTTGGGTATGTAACTGGATACTTACATTTCTGAATGTCTCTCTTTAAAGCAAGTTATAAATTATATACCCAGTTTATGAAGCTGACGAATGGGAAGTGCCTCGAGAGAAGATAACCCTGATTCGTGAGTTAGGACAAGGCTCTTTTGGAATGGTGTACGAAGGCAAAGCAATTGATATGTTTCCTGGACAACCAGTTTTAAGATGCGCTGTTAAAGTAAGAAATAGTTTTCTTTGAAAATTGTTCATGAATAAGTAAAAAATTGGGATTTATTTTAGACTGTCAATGAATCTGCTTCTCTCAGGGAACAAATAGAGTTTTTACAAGAAGCGTCTATTATGAAGTAAATATATTGGCTCAAATTTGCTTGCTTTCAATTGCAGCATTTTCAATTAACACTTTTTTTTTTACTTTAGAGCGTTCAAATGCCATCATGTTGTGAAATTGCTTGGAGTAGTGTCAAAAGGCAATCCAACTCTAGTTATTATGGAATTGATGGCCAAAGGGGATCTGAAAAGTTATTTGCGATCACTCCGTCCTGAGGATGTGGTAAGACGTAGATTTTTCTTTACAGTAATTAATGCTAATAGTTGGAGGAATTTTAAACAGGGACCCATAGTTTACCCAACTCTAACTCTGACAGAGATTTACAAAATGGCGCTTCAAATTGCTGATGGAATGGCATATTTGGGTAACAAAAAATATGTCCATCGAGACTTAGCAGCGAGAAACTGCATGGTAGATGATAATATTACTGTGAAAATTGGTGACTTTGGGATGACAAGAGATATCTACGAAACTGACTATTATCGTAAAGGTGGAAGAGGCCTTTTACCAGTCAGATGGATGGCTCCTGAATCTTTAAAAGACGGCGTGTTCACTTTTCAGTCGGACGTTTGGTTTGTTTTTAATGGGTTGCTAAACAATATATCGCTTAAATAATTCTATTATCGATTGTAGGTCTTACGGTGTTGTGATTTGGGAAATGGTAACCTTAGCTTCTCAGCCATATCAAGGTTTATCCAATGAGCAAGTGCTAAAGTACGTTATACTTGGCAAACAAATGGAAGAACCAGAAAACTGCCCTCCATTACTGTGAGTTCTTATTTTTATATATTATGGTTTACGTAGGGTAAAATTCTACCATTTCAATTTGATATTTCAGTTTCGAATTGATGCAAAAGTGCTGGGTTAAAGTGCCAGAAGGGCGTCCATCATTTGCGAGGATAATTGAAAAATTACTTCCCGAAGTTTCAGACATTACAGAATTTAAAGAAAAATCATTTTTCTTTAACCACGATAGTACGGATAATGATAATGGAGAATCAGCAACTCCCGCAACCCCTCTTAAGTCTAGTTATGATGCGAATCACAGTAATGTTTTGACGCGACAAAATATGGGAGGTAGAGACGCTGTTGATCATGGTAATGTTCAATACAACAATTTTCCCAGTGGTGCATCGGAGCACAGAAACCATTCTACAAATGCGCAAGGTGAAAGACTTTCAATGGCTGCCTTGAACGACTTTTGTACTGTATGCGGGAGGACTTGTAATGGTAGCTGTCTAACCTCAAATGACGATAATGCCTCTCTCGTTGAAGAAGGCCAAAGCGCTAAAGTTGTGAACTTAAATAATGGAAGTAAAGGCAGCAAAGTGAGCAGTGTTTCTAATGGCAGCCTGGCAAATGGACACTTGCATATGCCTTCAGGAAGAACAACAACATGCTGACATTGACATGGCACTTTTCTTCCCATTCCTTATCCACTGTTCACCACATTTTCCAAGAAAATCCTACAATGAAGGCCATATTCTGCCAACTGTTTAAAATAAGTTTCGCGGTCTCATCTCTTAACTTCCATTTTTTTTTCATACCCTCGCCCTGTACAAAGAACTTTTATAAAAGTACTACATTTCTCTGATGAACTATAGAGCTATAAATGTGTCTTGAATCGGAATCTATAGCTTTTTTGAAAATAACGGGTAGCATGCTCACAAATTTATGAAGCACTTAAATACTTGTCATTGCCCTTTTGTGACATTTTTATACAGTACAAGTTTATTACGTCAACAAAAAGAACCCGTTAATGGATTTACGTTAACAGTAATACCATGAGGGAGAGTAGAGAGTTAGTTTGTTCCTTGAACTTTTTGAAAAACCCATGCTTTTACACACTCTTGGTTAGCATTCGTACTTGATCCTGACATATCGTTTAATATTGTAAAAATTTAATACAGAATTGTGTGTGTATAGGACATTCCCCAACTGTATGTAAGCAAGTACATAAAAGCACAGTGAAGTCAATTTCATGTTTGTTTAAAAATTTATTTAAATTGAAGAATTGTAGATATCTTTAAATACTGAGCTAACTAATATTTTACCCAACAATTTCTGTATCATTTTATTTAATATTTGTGTTCATCTCATTTAGGATATGCGTGTGAAGGTATTTTTCTAGAAATCTGTAGAACACCATAATTTGAAGAACACATTTTTTTAATTGAATGAATCTATATTATATGATAAATTAATGTCCCACTGCGCTCTCACCGAGATTAATTTTTAAATTAAAACGAAAAGCTTTTATATACAAGTTCTTTTCTCACAAAATGTTCTCTGAGCAAAATATTTGTCAGCTATTAACACTATTGTATGTGGACTATAGAAAGTTACAAAATAATATGAATTACGCTACTATATTAATCTGAAATTATTTTACTTAAAAGAAATTGTTTTTGTTAATAGTTTTTTAATCACATTGATGGAAATTTAGGTTTTGCAAAATACATAAATCAATTATCAGTTCGTAGAAGTAGTCCATGAAAATTATATTGTGATGCGAATATAGTTCACAAAATAACCCAAAAGGAAGGCTCTTGATTGAGGCTGCGAAATAAAAGTTTCACAAATGAGCCAACCTACATGCGCAGCTTATCGCACGAAACTCAAAAATAATAACATATAATTACTAACTGGTAGTGCATAATGGCAAGTGTTATTGAAAATAACCTGCATAATTTTTAAATGAAACATTTTTTACTGCTGGTACTTAAAACGTTAAAAATGGGATGCAAAAAAGATACATCCATAAAAATTAAGATGCAATGGATTATTGAAAACTAGTTTTCCAAATAGTTTTTGATGTGTAGCAGAGATTGTTTTATTTGTGGTTTTATAAGGCGTTTTATGCATTGATAACTATATTTCGGGTGGAACGCAGTGAAACCCCTTCATTTTGTGCTATTGAAAGTTATATTGCCTAGAAGGATTATGAAAACTAATTTTTTTTAAGTGGAAAAGATGGGAGGCTCCCATGCATTGCCAAGACTAGTCATTTTTATATATAATTATGCTGAAATATATAAGTAATCATGTGTTTGACACAATTCATTTATTGGTTTTTTTTTGTTTGTTTTTGGCTAGTCTTTGAAAGGAAAAGTTTTGAAATTTGTAACTTTTATAGTTCTAGTGGGGGTTTTACTGATGTTGTGTTCCATGTTAAAAAAATACCAAAGTCCCAAAAATTGCATCCCATTGAATTATATTTCTAATTTATTCCTAGGTGCTGAAAATGGCTTAAAATTATGGAGTCACATAAAAATTAACTGGACATTAAGGTTTCCTTCCCTCATTATATACATCTTGAATATGGGAATTTACTTAATTTAGCTCGGAATACTTGTATAGTTGTGAAATGATATTACTAGAATAGCTCCCATTAGGCACCAATTTCTGTTCATCCCTTTTGTATGTTAATTGTGAGTTGTCTGTTGTGTTTTTTTTAAATGTATATAAATTATACAAAAAGGGTGTAAGCCCTGTACATGATACAAGTGCCAAGATTGACAGTAAAATTTATTTAACTCGTATAAATTTTTTTAATTAAAAGTCTAAGTTCTGCTTTTTTAACTTTTCATTAATGTTGTTGAAATACTTAATTTTAGCAAGGATTTGTTTCATTTTTTCAAAATCTTTGTTTTCGAAGGCAGCTGAAACTTCTTGAAACAAGTCATTTAATTTATTAACATTATTTTTGTATATTTCTCTTAATTCCTCTTCAGATGCTTCACTTAATGATTCGTTAACTTCCATAATTTCCATTAAAAATTCTGGGCTCATTTCTGTTGAGTGCTCTTCCAATGGCTTTTCCATTAATTCAAGTATATAAAGACCCCTTAGCAAAGGGCTGGATAACATTTCATAGGCTTTATTCACTAAAGATGAAAGTTCTAAAGAATATTGTTTCTCGACCTAAACAAATAAAAATTCATTTTGATTTTTGATATCTGGCAAAATTTAGACAATGGATCTCACATCTGATTTTTGGGCTGTTTTATCAGGATGCATTTTAATCTGCAGGTTTTTCATTTTTCTTGTTAAGGCGCTTTTGTCAAAGTTGTAAGTAAATGGTTCATCAAGTACTATGAAGTAATTCTTATGGGAAATTAACTCAGGATTTATAATGCTACCACAATTAGGGCAACTAAGCTCCAATTTTGTAAAATTGAAATTACATTTCCAACACTGTATACTGTTAGTAGCTTTGGTAAAGCATCTTAAATAACTATCAAATGAAAAGCATCCCAGTGCTTTAACAATTGGTTTAAGTAGCAATACTGATTTAGCTGGCTGAATGATAGCCAGTTTAGTATAATTATAGGTAATAACAAGTATGTTTAACCTTCTTACGCTTTTAAGTAAATGGGCATAGTAATAGAACATGATAAATTTGGGAAAACCGGTGCCTGGGAAAATAAAATTTGTTTTAATCAATCACCTGCAATCTTTTTGCTCAGCTCAGCTGTTGAGCTTGAACCATTGATTTGGGAATATAGAAACTTTTAAGTATTAAACAGGACATCTACTTATTTAACAGAATTTTGTCCAGCAGAACTGTGTTAGTTACTTACAAGACTGCTCGAGCCGGGTACGGAGTCTAAAACCATTGAGTTGGGAATAAATAGAGGTACAACTAAATCTGGCTGGCGCGGGACCAATTTCGTTCAATATGGAGACTTTTTCAATTATATCGTTCAACCGTGGCGGCATCTGTCTCTAGTGGTGGCAACTATATTGCAATTGAATTTTTGCGCGAATCATATAACTTTACAAAATATAGCAGCCGCTACCGCCAAATTATAAAGATGAATTTCGTACAGTTTTCTCAGAACAGGTCCCGCGTAACCATGGCAACCGAAATCGTAATTGTAATTCTAGCAGCATTATTCCCAATTCAATGTCTAGAACTCTAGAACTGATTATCTTTGGCTCGAGCGACACTTTTTTTTTGAGAGTCACACGGTATGGTGTTCGCTAGAGCCTTAGACACCAACACAACAAAGAGACGACACAGACAATTATAGCGGCACCAACGTTAGAAGCGCTGAAGGGATCCCTCGAGGGAGGGATCGCAAGAATCCTAACAGCAGGTGGAAGTATCCCGGGTGGGAGCTACCTTCCGGAAGAGCGGAGAACGATAGGAGAGAGGTCAGGGTGTTTCCAAAGGAAGGGGGTAAGCCAACCCCCCGGAGAAGGCAAAGTGGGCCAGATCACCCTTTTCCCGGCCCAGCGGACAAAAAGAAGAGGGACGCAATCCGAACCGATGCAACACCGCTGGAACTGGAAAGCGATAAACCCGAGCCAGAGAAAGGAGGCTTTCCTGGAACCGAGACAAGTGACAATCCCAAACCTGGGGGTGGGCCGGAAAACCCTGCACGGAAAAGAGAAACCGGCCTGTTTGTGCGTCTGCCCAATCACGCTGCCACAAACGGAGCAACGCCGAGAAGCAACGGTGACGGATGGTCAAAGTGTCTGGGGGCGGAATATACAGAGAAGCTGCTGTGTCAGTAGAAGCAGCCCGAGCATGGGCATCCACCTGCTCATTATGGGTTACATCAACATGGGAAGGCGTCCACAATAAATGAAAACGGGCATTGGGAAAATGCAATAGCTTCCCCAACATATTCTGGACCAAGGGATCCACAGAAGAGCCGTCCGCAAAGATAGATAAAGCTGAGAGAGAGTCCGAGCATATAATCGCAGTGTAGATTTCATGAGGCCAGGAGGAGCATAAAGACTGCGGGACAACGCTGTGGAACAGGTCCTCCAGGTCCCACCTTTGCGCCAGGAGTGTGACAGTACCCCGAATATGCAGGTACGGCCAGGCCTGTTCACGAAACCAACTCTGAGTCAAATGGGAAGGTGGGGCACGAAGACAATACAAGGCGTATTGCAAACCCTGCGAATCTCGCCGAAGAGAAAGCGGAGGGATGTGCGATTCCACTTCCAAAGCCGACACTGCCGTCGACCGCGGGACACCTAAAATCAGGCGTAGCGCCGCATTTTACAGAACGTCCAGACACTGGAGAACAGAAGGCGCTGCAGTACGATAGACTACCGCAGCATAATCAAGGGCGCTGCGAATCAGCGCGGAATAAAGTAACCGCATGGTGAGCTGATCAGGTCCCCAATGAACCCCGACAATGGTGCAAAGAAGAGACAGACGTCGAAGACAACGAGCCCCCAAGTCATCAATATAGGGACGCCAAGTGAGATGACTGTCGGAAATGACACCCAAGTAGCGGCACTGAGGTCGAAATGGGAGAGCAACACCGAAAATACGCAAGGGACCAGCTTCCGAGATATCGCGCTTCTTCGAGAAACACATACATACACATTTATCAGGTGACAGGACAAAGCCTAGGGCATGTAAATACGAAACCGCACAATTCAGAGCTTCCTGCATGTGTTGACGCCACAGAGACAGAGAGAAGCCAGTCAGGAACCGGGCAATACCATCAGCATATATTGCAATCAGAGTACCATCAGGGAGGGCCTCAGGAAGGTCATCGAGGAGCAGGCTGAAGAGAAGAGAAGAGGGCTAAGAACCGCCCCCTGCGGAACACCCAAGGTGACGGCAAAATCAGGAGACATAGTACTGGCCACCCGGACCCGAGACGACCGATCGGTCAGGTAGGATACGAAAAAGCGAAGATAGTGATCGGAAAGTCCTAACATCGTAAGCTTGAGGAGAAGATGAGAATGGCAGACACTACCAAACGCGTCCTTGATGTCCAGGAAGACTGCCAAGCAAGCTCCCTTGAGAGAGACCGAGTGTCGAGCGGTGTGGAAGTTATACATTAGATTGTCAGCTCCCCGACGGCCGCGATGGAAGCCTGACTGGGACGGCGTACGCTTATCAGTAGCTTCCAACCACCAGTCCAGGTGAGCTTTAAGCAAATGTTCGAATAGTTTACCAAGAACAGAGAGCAAAGTTATCGGGCGATATGATGACGCCATTCCAGGATCCTTTCCGGGTTTGAGGAACGGCAACACCACTCCGGACTTCCAGCGGGAAGGCATATAGGCTGAACGCCAGCACAAATTATACAGAGATAACAAGGCATCTTGAGATTACGTAATAGTAGCGCCATAACCATGTCCTCCCCCGGAGCAGTGTTCTTCAGCCGTTTGAGGGAAACTGAGAACTTCGACGGGGTAAACGGACGTTCCGGGCTGCCGTCCGACAAAACCACAGGAGGAGGGCGGGGATCATCTGCTGAAGCTGTCTGCGCATAATGACCAGCCAGAGTCGAGGCGGCAGCCGCCGCAGAAACGACCCGAACGCCATCATGCACAAGCGGCGGGATGGGAGACTGAGAAACGGAGGCACCCTTAAACCGACGAACACGACGCCAAAGGACTGGAAGGGGAGAAGTACTAGACATGGTGGAACAGAACGTGCGCCAGGAACGAGTACGAGCGTCTCGGACGAGACATTTAGCTCGGGCTGTCAAACGGCGAGCAAGAAGGAGAGCCACATCGCTAAGAGAACGGGAAGCGCGACGACGAGCAGCTGCGGCCATACGAAGAGCACGCTTACATGCCACCGACCACCAGGGAGGTGGGTGAGGACGGCCAGACGGAGAAGCACCCCCGCAACGGGGGACAGCTTGCTCAGCCACCCCAATGAGTGTACAGGTAAATCAATTCACCACCTGATCGGGCTCCAGATTCAATATTGGAGACCAGTCCACTGCGTGAAGGAGAGACCGATACTGAACCCAATCGGCCCAGAGAAGTCCCAGCGCAGTGGCGTGGATAACGCAGGAGAAGATATCTCACCCAAAGTAACAGAGATCGGGAAATGATCACTGCCAGAGGCCGGCAAGAGCTTCCAAGAAGCGCGAGGGGCGAGATCGCTACTGACGAACGTTAGATCAATGGCATAATCTCTCTAACCAGCCGCTTATTTCGCTGACTCTCCGTTTGCAAACGTGACGTCAATCCCGGAAGTGAAAAAAGTCGTACAGTAGCGAACATTGAGTTGGGAATATTAATCTAGAGGTCCAATCAAAACGGCGGATTTCAGTATTTCGCCTAGGAGGATTCAAGCTAACCTGGGGTACGTTCAGTAGCACTCAACGGAAAAAAACCCTTTGGATTTGATATTTTCCTCCGATGAGCTTTTTCGTCATAATGACGTCGTAAGTTGCTGAACGCTTTTATTCAGTCTTCGGTGTTTTTTAAAATGCCATGGATTTTATAATAGTTTTACGTCAGTAATGACGTCAGTCATCGGAAAAACCGACTCTTCCAGCCGATGACTTCGGTGAGTAACCGATGACTATCGTGACGTCAAAACCGGAGACGCGACAAAGCGTACAGTAGGAAACCGATGAGCTCTGCTGAACGTACCCCTTGATTGGTCGTCTCCCGTTTTAGGCTGGGCAGTAAAAAATTTTCGTTTGGCTGGCAACGAAAGTTACGCCATCGGTTCCAAACTGGTAAACTAACACTCTATTTCGCCTAAAATTAAATGGCCGACTTTAGCTCGACGCTAACGCGGTTTTTTTAAATCTTTAAAGTAACTTCTGTTTAATTAAAGTTGAAGAATGGCTCAAAACTGCGTAATCAAATCGTGTAAGAGTACATACTCAAAAGAAAACATATCTTTTCACAGGTTAGTGTTAGAAATAGTTTTCTTTTTACCATAATTTCCA
Source organism: Leiobunum rupestre (assembly GCF_980474605.1). Taxonomy (NCBI): domain Eukaryota; kingdom Metazoa; phylum Arthropoda; class Arachnida; order Opiliones; family Sclerosomatidae; genus Leiobunum; species Leiobunum rupestre. The sequence continues at coordinate 50,687,572 of NC_143394.1, forward strand.
ATCGCTAAGAACGCACTAGAAAACGCATTTCTTTCAAATCATAGAAAGCTAGTTTAAAAAAAAATGAAGAATGGTTCAAAATTCCGTAATTAAATATTTTAGGAGTAATTACTCAAACAAAAACATATCTTTTCACAGGTTACTGTTAGAAATAGTTGTTTTACGCGCAATGGATATGGGGGAAACCGGTGCACAGTAATGGTTTATCGCGAATATCTACGTTAGTATTGTATGTACGGCTATAAAACCAATTACGGACATTAGGGCTACTTCCCACAAAAAATGTTCTGTAAACATTTTACATACGAGCAATCGTTGTGTCGAATTCGAGGTTTTAACGTTGTACCCGAAACGCGTCTTACAATTTTGCGCCTTCGTTGACTTAAAACTTAAAATAATTAAATGTAATTAAAATGATTAAATGTAATTAAAATGATTAAATGTAATTAAAATGATTAAATGTTATTAAAATGATTAAATGTTATTAAAATGATTAAATGTAATTAAAATGATTAAATGTAATGAAAATGATTAAATGTAATTAAAATGATTAAATGTAATTAAAATGATTCAATGTAATTAAAATTATTAAATGTAATTAAAGTGATTAAATGTAATTAAAATTATTAAATGTAATTAAAATTATTAAAAGTAATTAAAATTATTAAATGTAATTAAAAAGATTAGATCATGATTAGAATGATTAAATCTCGTTTAAATCGTGATTAGATTTTTTAATCTTGATTACCCTGATTTAATCACGATTACCCTGATTTAATCACGATTACCCTGATTTAATCACGATTACCCTGATTTAATCATTTTACTATGATTAAGACGCATCCAAAATGGAAGTGACCTGCCCCTCGCATTGCATGGTTCGTTAAGAATTATTCTTTAAAGTAGACCAAAGATAATATAACTACGTACCCTGGATTCGAAATCACGGCGTTTCTAGATAGCGCGTTTTCTCGTGAGGCTTTTACTGAGTTCGCGCCGGAAGTCGGAAAAATCGGGCTCCATAGCAGGGTGGGAAATAAGGAATTTCAATAGAAATAAAATTAGATAGCAATTCTATATGCGTTGTTAAAATTTGTTGTGAATAAAAAACTTCGTTAAATTTGCATATATGAGATTTTTAATTAAAAAGGCACTAAGCCTTGTCTTACTTAGCAGATCATCTTCAAAGACAATGAAACTCCAAATTATGTCAATGTACATCAAACAAGTCGGCCCAGGCCATAATATTAGTTCCACATCAGTGTATTCGAGTGGGCACACCCATACACCCTTAGTAGACACAGGTAGGCAAACTAATACAAAAGCTGTTGAGGCCATGTGATTTCCTATCGTTAGGTGAAATAGGTAAGCAAAACACGACAAACATAATTCTTTTAAATTATTGAAATTAGTGGAAATATGATTTAAAGAAATGCTTAAACTGGGATTCAAATGTGTTTATTTTTGGAAATTTATATCAAACATTTGTGTATGGTTCAAGCACCAAAATTCTGATAATTTTACAAATTCATAAACAGATACCCGTGAATGTAATTAAGTTTAAGTCCGACTGCTTTGGATTTTTCGGTCTCCCATATTCTTAGTACACAAATACATTCTTGATTAAAGCATATTGGTTTTAACTTAACTTGCAAGGTAATCTGTCAAAAAGTTATATTTTGAATTTCGATCTATTTGTGGTAGAGCTATAAACGGGTAGTCTTTACGTGAACTTGTAAACTAATATACCAAAGTTTTGCGAATGATATACGTCAAAAATAATCGTAATAAAAATTTCTCTTCACAGATATAAAATTACATATGCTCGAATGCTCGTTTTTGGATGAGTATGGAAGTCCAGTAATTAATAATGGCGGTACGTAAGTGTGAAGGGAAATAGAGTCTTCAATGCTTTAACTTTTTAAGCGTACGCGTGTTCTTAATAATCTAATATCTTCTCCCGATGCTGACTTCAATTTATTATTGTTTCTTTATGGTTCCATTATTGCTTTTATTTCCCAAAAGGAAGTTCGTCAGATGAATGGATTAAACTCTTAACCTTTTTGTGTGGTGTAACGGGTGATGAAGTTTTGTAATGTCTCTTGTTGATTTATTTTAATATTAAACTCCCTTGTTATAGTCGGTCTTTTAACCTCTCGTTGATTGAGTTTATCACTGAAGTTTTAGACTAGTTTGTCTTTCAACTTTGTGAAATGATTTCCAAGATTTAATAACAATAGTTTTCTCCAGAAAGGAAGCTATTATTTCCTTATGATCAGAAGAACAATAGTCATGGCAAGACTGAAGATAAATGATGCCATCTTGAAAGGAGGAATTTTAAATATAGCTTAATTAACGTCTCTTATAAAAAATATCATCCAGTGCAATCTTGTGTGATATACCGAAAACATTTTCTTCCTTTTATGAAACTTGATGGAGGCAAATGGTCATATTGGGAGCCCGCGTGGGATCGCGGCACAAGTATTTACACTGAAAGACTCCAAATGGATTATGGGAAATGCACCACCATTTTCAATTTTTGGGCTCCAATAATTCAACAAAAAATGGGGCAAGTTAAAATCATATAATATCGGCTTTACTTATATGAGTAAATTTTCAAGAACAAATCGATGAATCGAAAATTGCAATTAAAGGTTACTTAAACAAAAATATAACTACATTTTTTCCATAGCATACATAATTATCAAAATATGATCCTAATCAACTAATGTTGATGTTAATCAACAAACAAACAATAAAAAAACAAGTAATAACAAATTGAATAATAAACTTATTTCAATGCAACGCGACGAAAAAGTAAATTAATATAAATAACGTGTAAATCGCGTAGCTCAAACGTGCAATGATAAAGAAGATAGAGCGTATGGTATTTCCTATTTTATATATCTACTAGCCGAAGGCCCGCATTACTGGCGGGCTTCAATTAGTTGCTTCGATCATCCTGAAATTCAATACATGATGTTTTAAAGCGAATGCTCTATGTATCAAATGAAATGATAGGTTACAAAATTTATTGAAATTTTAAAAGTAAACATGAGTTTGGGTTAAAAAAATGTATATTATTTATCGAAATTTTAAAAGTAAACATGAGTTTGGGTAAAAAAAATGTATATTATTTATCGAAATTTTAAAAGTATACATGAATTTGGGTTAAAAAAGATATATAAGGGTAAAGGTTGGGTAAATTGAAGAGGAAAGCTGTAAAAATTGAAATATTTTTAAAGGGCTCATTTTCAAAGCGGACTGACTCTCCAGGTAGTCCAGGTTTGCCAAAGTCAAACGCCACTGAAAGTGGGCTGACTCTCCAGGCTTGCCAAAGTCAAACGCCACTGAAAGTGGGCTGACTCACCAGGCTTGCCAAAGTCAAACGCCACTGAAAGTGGGCTGACTCTCCAGGCTTGCCAAAGTCAAACGCCACTGAAAGTGGGCTGACTCTTCAGACTTGCCCAGGCCCGGACTGCGTATCAAAAGGCGCACCGGGCGGGTAAGGAAAGGGCTCCAATATCTTTGATCACAACTCTATTATACCCCAACCCGGCCCAGGGTCGCCCCTAAAGCTGTTTACTATTAAATTATTATAGACTTTTGCTGATACAGTTATAAATGATTTTCAGTCTATTTTTTTTATTCTGTTTAAACTAATTTTAAATACAGGGTGTTTTGAAATGCTCTGACTGGTCATTTTTTTCAGAAACTGCAAGTGAGTTGCGAAATTTTGAGGGTTTTATTTCTAGTGTGGGATCGCTTTAATTTCGGGTTTTTGTAAAAAAATATTTTTCACAGGTAGGTGCTAGAAAAAACGATTCCATGAGAAAGTTGTAGAGTGCGGTAGAAAATGTTCAAAGAAATTGGTTTCATTGGAAAATAACACTTTTTCACGAAGATTTAAGCTGATCAAAAAAACAAGCTGTCCATTGGGGCCAATAGTCTTGGCATTTTTGTACGTAAATGAAAGATTTAATTGAACATTTTCTTTGATACCTCCATTTGCCGCGATACATGTTTGGACACGATGGTGGGTCATTCCATGTGTAATCGACCAGTGATGCCACCATGGGTCAACCGATTTTGACGAAACTTACTACACCTTTTGAGGGGTCCAAAATAATAACCTTTGGAAAATATGAGTGAGTTTTATTTATTTATACTTTGAAAAAAAGCCTGAATTTTGAATTTCGAAAAAGTGTTTTTTGATAGCTTTAGAATTACTTTTTTATGTTAACTATGCTTAGAGCTACAATCGTGAAATTTTACAGTGGCGTACAGAAATGTCAGCCGAACATGCTGGCGTTGAGATAAAAAGGCTACAATAAGTAGTACTGCCACACTTAACTGCAAAACGCAAAATTTATTTTTTGGGGGGGTTCCTTCGATCGCCCATACATAAAAAGGTGGAACCTAAATATTTCTAATTAAGACATTTTAAGATAGCTTTTGCCTAGGGCTTTCGAAAAATATACAGTATTTGTGGTTATATTTAGTACCTAAGGCGAAATTTTGAAAAATAACAATTGTTTTGATTTTTGAATTTTACATTTAATAAGGTACTACGAAATACAAAACATTTATAACTTTTCGAAAAGGTACTTGATCTTTTTC